>NC_066641.1:15665794-15998561 GCF_025201925.1 Gopherus flavomarginatus | reverse complement strand
CAAGGTGTAAGGTCTTATCCCTCGCAAGCTTAAGCTAGCGGAGCCTTTCTGTGCCTGTGGCTGAGCAACCCCCGTTTAAGGATTGAGCTTCCGTTTCTCTTAGTCACAGGAAATTCCCCCACAATGATTTCTACTTGGATTTTTTGAGATTTGAAGTGAACCCTTACTTGCGACCTATCCCGGTCAGATGGAACATGGTGTGGCGAAGGGGCGGCTATAAGGGGATGGCGGAGGCCATGGAAAATTCACCCCTTTTCTTAAAAAAGCCAAGAAATGGCCCAACCATGCAAATGTCGCAAAGGCTGGAAATGAAATACAGAAATTGGGGCGAGGGGTTGGCTTAATTTACTTGTGAGTTGCTTGTTGGCTTGTAAGTTGTTGCTCATTGTAGCTTCTTCATTTTTTTTTGATTGGCTCCCGGCAATCGGGAGCACAGAGGTGCAAAAATGGCAAGAGAAGGGTGCACAGTGGACCCACCGCAGTCCCAGACTGCACACGCCAGGGGAGATCTAGTCACTGAGTGTTGCGTTCTTAGGTATTGGCTTGTTTTGAAATGGGATTAGCTTGATTTTTGGCTTATTGTGAAAGTCGGGGTCCTCATTTACCCAGGGGAAGTTGGCTACTGTGACTCTGGTCCCTTCCCCAGCCTTAATCCCACAAAGACCCATACCCAACGAGTAAGGACACAGCATGTGAAGAATAATACAGAGACTATAGATGATGAATTAAAAGCACTGACCTCTTACTCACAGTCAAGTATGCGGGAGGGAGAAAACTGAGAACTGTTCATGTCTGCTAAGAAGGATGTTCAGGCTGATCAGGTCCACTTCTGAGTCTCTCTCCTCCAGGTAGGGCTCCAGGACAATTCCTCTGCCAGTGCAGCTGCAAAAGCCATGCATGACCCAGCATTACACAAAGCTCTGAAGGTGCATCAAATCTTGCCCTAATATCTGCCTCCCTCTCCCATCCCATCTACATGGGCCCCACTCAATGAACAGAGACGGCGTCAACACCGACTGTCACCGATCCAGTCTTGTGCCCACTGCCACACATGAGAGTTTCATCCCCTCCTACTTCTTCATAGCTCCCAAGACAGAGCCTGTGGGGTGCACACCTAGTCACACCTGCCCGTGTGCCATGAACAGAGACAGCACAACAAGAGGCAAGGACAGACTGACAGAGAGCACGTTGGCCAACACACTAGAGGAGAGAGAGGGGGAAACATAAGAGGAAGGCAAGCAACTCGCCACCTGGAATCATTCTCCTGGATCCAACCTTTTCTGCAGAGGACACAGAGCTTGTGGACAGAGAAATTAGCAGACTCTGAAAATGGGGACCTTGTCTCCCTCGTAAGCACAGCTAGTCACGAACACTTTGTTACAAACCCAGCCCCAGCTAATGGGGCATTTGTACCTGGAGCCAAGTGGGCAGTGAGCAGAGCCCTCACTTAATGAGACACTTATCTCACTGATGGTGACAGTTGCTCCACTCCCAGCTGGATGGCTCTTGACTGGCATAAACAATGCTTGCAGTCTCCCAGCTCTCACTTGCCTTCCATCGCAGGACGGGAGCGGATTCTGACCCTCCACTCCTTTTCCTTTGGTACTAAAACCAGCAACAGGAGGAAAACCAAACTGGTTAGCATGTCTGCAGTGTGCATAGGTTCTTTTTCTTGCATCTACTGCACCTCAGGGCTCCACCATCAACCCTTCTCCCATTACAGCTTTAGCACTACAACTAAAAAGCAACCCATTGCACCTACATCCAAAATACTCACTCTGCACAGGAGACTTGTGCCTTTCCCTCATCTGAATCCCACAGAGCACCGTTTTCAATGAGGAAGCACACGGCCTGTGAAGAAAATTACAGTGAGTACAGATGAGGAATTCAAAGCACTGACCTCTTACTCACAGCCAGTTATGTGGGAGGCAGAAAGCTAAAGACTGTTCACGTCTCTTTAGAAGGATGTCCAGGCTGCTCAGATCCACGTCCAGCAGTTTCTCCTTGGGCCAGGGCTCCCGAATGATTCCTCTGCAACAGAAGCTGCAACACCCAAGTAGAAACCATCACTACACAAAGCTCTATTGGTGCTTGAAATCTTGCCCTCATCCCTGCCTCCCTCTTCCATCTCATCTACATTGGCCCCACGCGAAAGACGACTGAGTTAAACACTGACAATCACTGCTCTACTTCCTCACATGGTTTTGGTCCCCTCCTACTACTCCAGGGCTCCCAAGACCTAACCTGTGGGGATGCACACCTTGCAGGCCTGCCTGTGTCCTAAGAAGAGAGACGGCACAAGGAAAGGACAGACTAAGAAAGAGTGTTGGCCAACACAGGAGAGAGAGAGAGAGAGAAAAAATGAGAAACATGAGAGGAAGGCAAGCAACTCGTCGCCTGGAGTCATCCCTCTGGATCTAACCTTCTGCTGCAGAGGACACAGCGCGACTGGCCAGAGAACGGAGCAACCCCTGAAAATGGGGTCCTTGTCTGCCTCAGAACCACAGCTACTCAGAAACACTTTCTTACAAACACAGCCCCAGCAAACGGAACGCCCCTACCAGGAGCAAGGTGGGCCGAGAACACAGCAATCACCAAAACAGACGCTTATCTCATTGAGAGTGGCCACTGTTTCGCTCCCAACAGGACAGCTTTTCCTTGGCATCAGTAATTCTTTTGGTCGTCATCACTCTCACTCACTTTCCATTGCACAAGGGCAGGAGTCTCTGATGCAAGATTTCTCTTCCCCTGGTACTAAATCCAGCAGAAGAGGAAAAAACAAGCATGTCACTATCTCAGTGGGCAATGTTGGGGAGGCTCTTCTTTTCACCTCTCAAACACGGTGGGTCTCTGCCCTGAACGCTCCTCTCATCACACCTTTAAGAGTACAAGTAGAAAGCATCCCTTGCAATGACACCTGAAATAAGCACCCCGACTTTCATAAGTCTGCTGTGCAGAGTGACTATTTACCCCATGAAATTTGGCAACTGTGAGTCTGGTCCCCTCTCCTGCCTTAATCCCATAGGCCCAGTACCCAACGAGGAAGCAAACGGAGTGTGAAGAAAATTACAGTGAGTAAAGATTAGAAAACAAATCAGTTACTATCTCACATCTACCGCAGCTCAGCTCTCCGCCTTCAACCCTCCTTCCATTATAGCTTTAGCACTGCAACTAAAAAGCAGCCCGTTGAACCTACATCCAAAATACTCGCTCTGCACAGGAGACTTGTGCCTTTCCCTTCCCTCGCCTGAATCCCGCAGAGCACTGTGTTCAACGAGTAAGTTAACAGCCTCTGAACAAAACTGAAGTGAGAGCAGATGAAGAACTCCAAGCACTGACAGCTTACTCACAGCCAGTTATGTAGGAGGAAGAAAGCTGAGGACTGTTAATCTCTCCTTAGAAGGATGTCCAGGCTCCTCAGCACCATGTCTGCCACCTTCTCCTTCAGCTGCTGCTCCTGGACGATTCCTCTGCAAGCGCAGGAAATAAACCAAGCAAGAGCCATTCGTACACAAAATTCAGTTGGTGCAGGTAATCTTGCCCTCATCCCTGCCTCCCTCTCCCATCCAATCTACATCAGCCCCACTTGATGAACAGTAACCGAGTCAACACCAACAGTCTCTATTCCACTCTAGCACCCACTGCCCCGCATGATTTTCATCCCCTCCTACTTGTTCATAGCTGCCGAGACCTAGCCTGTGGGGATGCACACCTAGCACTCCTGTCCGTGTCCTATGAAGGGAGACAGCACAAGGAGAGGCAAGGACAGAGACAGAGAGAGAGAAAGAGCGTTGGCCAACACACTAGGAAAGAGACAGACAGAAAAAGAAACACGAGACAAAGGCAAGAAACTCACCAGCTGGATTCATCCCCCTGGATCCAACCTTCTCCTGCAGAGGATACATGCTTGTGAACAGAGAAATGATCAGCCCCTCAAATTGGGGACCTTCTCAACCTTGTAAGCACACCTGGTCAGGAACCAGCTAACAGGGTGTCCCTACCTGGAGCCAGGTGGGCCGTGAGCAGAGCCCTCATCAAACCAGACTCTTTTCTCACTGACAACAGAGACTGCTCCAGTCCCAGCTGGACGGCTCCTGCCTTGCACCAACAATGCTTACGGTCTAGTCGCTCTCGCTCGCTTTCCATCGCATGAGGGCAGTAGACTGACGCGTGATTTTTTCTGCCTTGGTACTAAACACAGCACAAGTAGAAAAAACAAATAAATTACGATCTCAGTGGGCAACGTCACACAGGCTATTCTTTTCCCCTCTCCCACACGGCAGGGCTCAGCCCCCAAATCTCTCCCCCATTACACATTTAGCATGACCACTAAAATGCACCCCTTGTAAAGGCAAAGAAATAATCACTCTGCACACCAGACTCTGGCCCCTCCCCAGAGGCAATCTCTCACAGCCCCATACCCAACGAGGAAGAACACAGCCTGTGAAGAATACTACAGCGAGTACAGATAAGGAATTGAAAGCACTGACCTCTTACTCAGAGACAGGTGTTCAGAATGCAGAAAGCTGAGGACTGTTCACATCTGCTTAGAAGAACGTCCAGGCTGCTCAGATCCACCTCTGCCAGTTTCTCCTCCTGCTGGGACTCCTGGACAATCCCTCTGCAAGAGCAGCTGCAAAAAGCCAAGTGAGAGCCAGCGCTACACAAAGCTCTAATGGCGTGTGAAATCTTGCCCTCATCCCTGCCTCCCTCTCCAGTCCCATCAACATCAGCCCCACTCGATGAACAGAGACCAGGTTAACACTGACAGTCACCGCTCCACTCTCGTGCCCACTGCTCTGCATTATTTTTGTCCCCTTCTACTTCTTCATGGCTCCTGATACATGGGCCGTGGGGATACACTCTGAGCATGCCTGCCTGTGTCCTATGAAGGAAGACAGCACAAGGAGAGGCAAAGACAGGAAGAGCGTGAGTGTTGGCCAACACCGTAGAGAACGAAGAGAGAAACACAGGAGAAAGGCAAGAAACACACCACCTGCAGTCATCTGCAGGGATCTAACCTTCCGCTGCAGATGACACACCACTACTGGCCAAAGAACTGACCAGCCCCTGAAAATGGGGACCTTGTCTCCCTCATAATGACAGCTACTCAGGAGCCTTTTCTTACAAACCCAGCCCCACCTAATGAGGTGTCCCTACCTGGAAGAGCAGAACCCTCAGCAAAAGAAACACTTATCTCAGTGACAGTAGCGGCTGTTCTGCTCCCAGATGGACAACTCCTGCCTAGCACCAACCACGCTCGCAGTCTCATCACTCTCGCTCGCTTTCCATCACGAGGGCTGTAGACTCTCACACATGAGATCTTTTTCCTTGGCACTAAAACCAGGGGATAAAACAAGTTACCATCTCAGTGGGCAATGTCTCCTAGGCTCTTCTTTTCACCTCTCCCACACAGCTGGGCTCCGCCTTCAACCATCTTCCTATTACAGATTTAGCACTACAAGTAGAAAGCAGCCCTTGCAATGACACCCGACAGAGTCACTCTGCACAGCAGACTTTGGCCCCTCCCCAGCCTTAATCCCACAGAGCCCCGTACCCAATAAGGAACCACGTGGTCTGTGAAGAAAACTACAGAGAGTACAGAAGAGGAATTGAAAGCACTGACCACTTACTGCCAGTTATGCAGCAGTCAGAAAGCTGAGGACTATTCATGTCTCCTTAGAAGGATGTCCACGCTGCTCAGGTCCACTTCTGCCATATTTTCCCACGGCAAGGGCTCCTGGATGATTCCTGTGCAAGTTAATAAAGCCAAGCAAGAACTATCACTACACAGAGCTCTATTGCTGTGTTTAATCTTGCCCTCATCCCTGCCTCCCTCTCCAGTCCTATCTACGTCCGCCAGACCCAATGAACAGAGGCTGAGTCAACACTGACAGTCACTGCTCCACTCCACTATCCACTACCCTGCAGAATTTTTGTCCCCTCCTAATTCTTCATGGCTCCTGAGACCTAACCTGTGGGGATGCACGCCTAGCATGCCTGCCCATGTCTTAGGAAGGGAGACAGCACTCCATGGGGCTGATCAATGGACATGTTCAGTAAGCAATTTGGGGTCCATGCATCAGTGGCTTAGTCATATGATATCTGGGGGTGGGGACTGCACTGCGAGGTAGAGAGGTGTAGGGTTCCCAAGCTGTACTGCAGGAATGTGGGATTCAGAAGCCTTGGCAAGTAAGGGCAGATTGGAGGGGGGTTGAAAGGCCCCAGTGTGGCTGGGAAGAGCAACAGGAATTAGAAGGGGAAACATGGCTCGCTGTGGGTGGCGTGGGGAAGTGAGGCCCAGCAATGGAGAAATAGGTTGGAGCCAATTGGGGTTGGGGTGTAAGGAAGGGGTATCATGGAGGATGTTGGGGTGCCCTGAGATGGGGAACAGATGGGATGGATTGGAGAGCCACGTGCAGGCAGCAGATTGGGGTGGGGTGAGTGGAGTGCTGGCAAGTCTGTGGACGCCAGAGCAGGTTGAAGGATGTTGAATGGGTCCCGGTGGGGGGCAGGCTGAAATGCACTGAAGATGCTGGGTGCATTACCTCGAGTGGCCACCTGGTGTCACTAAGTATTTCCCACCCGGAGCAAGATTAAAACTGGGTGGCCAATCCAGGTAATGCACAAATCATTTCCCCTCATCAAGGGACAGTGACAACGAGGGGCCACTCGGGGTTAATGCACAAACTATTTCCCTCATGGAGCAGCAGTGTCAGTGGGTGGCCTCTTGGGAGAATGCACAGAGGACTTATCTCATGGAGCAAGGGGGACACTGGGTGGGCACTCTGACTACTCCACAAAGCATTTCCTTCATGGAGCAACTGTGCATTTCCCTGGGTGACCATCCTTGAGGGAAATGCTCTGTGCATTACTCAGCGTGGCCACACGGTGTCACTGTTGCTCCATGCAGGAAATGCTGTGTGCATTACCCTGTGTGGCCACACGGTGTCAGTAGTTATTTCCCTCATGGAGCAACAGAGACACTAGGTCAGGGGTCGGCCACCGCGTGCCAAAGACGTCACGGGAGCTGATCTTTAATGGCACGCGGCTGCCTGCCAGGACTCCAGGGTGGCATTAAAAATCCTGCCAGCACAGAAAGCGCAGGGTCCGCAGTCCCGGGCTGCAGCACCGGGCCGAGCGCAGCAAGCCGCCAGCCCCTCCCTCGCCTTCTCCCCTCTCCTGGATCCCTGCCGCCACATGCCTAGCTCTGGGGCTGGGGCTGCGCGCTCCCGCGGGGCAGCATAGGCTGGCTCTGCTTGGAAGCTCATGGTAAGCGGTCTGGGGCCGGGGGGGGGGTGGAGGCAATCAGGACAGGGAGCAGGGTTGGTTGGATAGGGGGTGGGATCCCGGGGGGGGAGGGTGGCTAGGGGCGGGAGGTCTCTGGAGGCAGCAGACAGGGAGCAGGGGGTGGATAGAGCATGGGAATTCCGGGGTCTGTCGGGGAGGGAGCGGGATAGGGGTCAGAGAGCAAAAAGCATCCGGGGGGGAGCAGTTAGGGTGGGGGGGTCTCTGGAGGGGGTGGTCAAGGGACAAGGAGCTGGGGAGGTGGATAAGTCAGGAGTTTTGGAGGGGGCTGTCAGGAGGAAGGGGTGTGGAGGATTGTATGGGTTGGGAATTCTGGGGGTCCTGTCGGGGTGATGAGTGGTGGGATGGGGCGTGGGAGTCCAGGAGTCTGTCTCGGGGGAGGGGGTGGATAAGGGTTGGGGCAGTCAGGGAACATGTAGGGGATAGGCTCCTAGGGGGGCAGTCAGGGGCCAAGGAGCTTGGGGGGTTGGATGAGTCAGGGGTGTGGAGAGGGGTTGCGGCAGGCAGGGAGCAGGGGGCAGGTTGTATGGGTCAGGAGTTCTGGGGGTCCTGTCAGGGGGTGGGGGTGTGGATAAGGGTTGGGGCAGTCAGGGGACAGGTAGGGGGTAGGCTCCTACGGAGGTAGCCAGGGGACAAGAACAGGGATGCTTAGATAGGGTCCTGGGGGGCAGTTGGGACAGGGGTCCCAGGAGGGGGTAGCCAGGGGGCAAGGACAGAGATGCTTAGATAGGGTCCTGGGGGGCAATTAGGAGCAGGGGTCCCAGGAGGGGGTAGTCAGGGGACAAGGAGCGGGGGGCGTTGGGGATTTGAGGGGAGCAGTCACCCAGCCCTCTGCCCTGAGCCCTGACACACACCCAGGCCCCTGCCCTGAGCCCTGTACCTCCCTCATACATACCCCAGGTCCCTGCCCTGGGTCCTGTACCTCCCTCATACACACCCAGCCCTCTGTTTACTCCTTCACCCCCCCAAGACCCCAGCCCTGACTCTGGCACCCCCACACATACCCAACCCCCCCGCTCTGACACCTGCACCCCCCTCACATTCCCCCAGTCCTCTGCCCTGACTCTTGTACCCCCCCCCGACATCCCATGCACCCCGCACATCCCCATCCCCACCCCCACCCTGAGCACCAAACAGGAGCTCCTGCACCAAATGGGAGCTGCCCAGGTAAGTGCCCGCAGATCTAGACCTCTTGCCCCAACCCTGAGCCCCCTCCCTCATTCTAGCTCCTGGCCAGACCCTTCACCCCCAGCCCTGTGCTCGGTCCACTCCCACCCTCAGCTCAGTGCAGAGGAAGAGAACGGGGCAGAACCAGGGAGAAGGTAGGTACCCCTGTATGTGGCCAGGGCTGGGACCCCAGACCAGCAGCGGGGTGAGCGGGTCCAGCAGCCGGGATCCCGGCTGGCAAGAGCTGGTAGATGGAACCCCTCAGCAGCAGTGGGCTGAGCAGCTCAGCCCACTGCTGGGCTGGGGTCCTGGCCGCCAGCCCCACACAGCCCACTGCCGGCCTACTGGAACAGAACCCCAGACGAGCAACGGGTTGAGCAGGCCGGCGGCATAAGATCAACATTTTAATTTAATTTTAAATGAAGCTTCTTAAACATTTTGAAAACCTTTTTTATTTTACAACACTAGTTTCTATGTCTATATATTATATAACTACAGAGACTTTCTGAAAAACATTAATTTAAGGTTTCGCGTGCCAGTAATACATTTTAGAGTGAATAAATGAAGACCCGGTACACCACTTGTGAAAGGTTGCTGACCCGATATATACAATAATACTATTTCACTCCAGTGTCTTCCTAAATGTTAATATTTCTTTTTTGATCTCTCAATCACAGCTATAGCAATAGACAAGACCTGAGCTAACATTTACCCTTCTATCCCTAACAATGCAGGCTGCATTTCAAACCTCTATTCCTTTACGTATCTTCCTAACCAGTCTTTAAAGTTCGGCCATGGGTCAAGGTCAGTTTGTGAGTTAATTAACTCTTTCTGGCCCCGTCAGCTTACAATGAGTGTAAGGTAATATCTCATATCATCATAAGATCTCTGTGGCTTTGAGCTCCTTAGGACCTAGCCTTTAAAATGCCCTTTGCCACAGACCTCTCCTTGTGAGAAGGGTGCAGGTCTCCCCTTTCTAGCTCATCTTGAGCCGCTGGCACCTGCTGGGCAATGAGACCATGCTCTCCTGAGAGAACAGAGGTCTCTCCTTTACAGCGCTTTTCGCTCTGCCCCATTCGAACGCCCCAGCTTAAGGACCATCCTGTAAGGAGAGCTTGGGTCTCCTCTGCCACGCAAATTAAACCACAAGTCACTTTGACACACCCAGCAAAATGATTGCCCTGTAACCAGGGTGTATGGTCTTATCCCTCTCACACTTAAATTAGGGGAGCCTTTTTATGCCTGTGGCTGAGTGACCCCCCACCCCTTAAGAAGGCTTGAGCTTCTGTTTCTCCTAGTGACAGGAAATTCCCCCACAATGAGTTCTACTGGGCTTTTTTGAGATTTGATGTGAAATCTTACTTGCGACCTATCCCTGTCAGATGCAACATGGTGTGGCGAAGGGGCAGCTGTAAGGGGATGGTGGAGGCCGTGGAAAATTCGCCCCTTTTCTCAAAAAAGCAAAGAAATGGCCCAACCATGCAAATGTCACACAGTCTGGAAATGAAAAATGAGGTGGGGGGGCTCCTTTCAGACCCTCACTTCCATGTCATCCTATCAAGTCCTTTTGCCCTGCCCAATTTACACTGCTCAACCAACCACAAACTTTGACCCTTTGTTTTCTTGTGCACAAGACAGACACCATCACACTGATGAGTGTTCAACTGTAGAGTTTCAGACAGCTCCCTGAGTTGTGTCCAAATTCCAGGCCTTGAGTCCCTTTGGAGATAGACAGAGGAGATTCCTAGGGCTATGTCAGAAGGGACTGATGTGGCTATCGTTTCTGAAATGTGTTGATATTCAGGTGTTGTAGGTAGATGCGGTGGTATTCAGAGCTGGCAAGTGGATGCACCTAACCCTACTAACAAGACTGTGTCACAAGAAGAGGAGTCTTTTCTGGAAAAGGTTAGGGGGCACAAAGTTGTTATTTTCTTGGTTGGGTAGGAAGGTAAGTCGGGAAGGGTGTCGCTGAGAGATGGAGGATTGATTGGAAAGGAGACACTCAGCAGGATCCCACTCTTACCTGTTTATTTCCAGATCTTTTCACACTGGGGACTCCCCCCACCACCACCACCGAGTTTAAAGGAGAAGTATTTTACTAAAGAAAGGGTGACCGCTCTGTAATCAGGGTTCAGGTCTCTTTCCCTTTTCTCTTCTCTGCATTGGCCCTCTTAATTGCACCCAACATAGTCACTCTGCAGAGCAGATTCTGGCCCCTCCACAGCCACAGAGCCCCATACCCAAGGAGGAAGCACACGGCCTGCGAAGAAAACTACAGCCAGTACAGATGAGAAATTCAAAGCACTGACCCCTTACTCACAGCCAGCTAAGAGAGGCAGAAAGCTGAGGACTGTTCATGTCTGCTTAGAAGGATGTCCAAGCTGCTCAGGTCCACTTCTGCCACCTTCTTCTCAGGGTAGGGGTCTTGGACAATTCCTCTGCAAGAGCAGCTACAAAAAAACACCAACAGTCTCCACTCCACTCTCACGCCCACTATCCCGCACGATTTTCATCCCCTCCTACTTCTTCATTGCTCCTGAGAGACAGCCTGTGGGGTTGCACACCCACCACGCGTGCCCATGCTATGAAGGGAGATAGCACAAGGAAAGGCAAGGACAGAGTGAGAGAGAGAGAGAGAGAGAGAGTGAGTGTGAGTGTGTGTGTTGTTGGCCAGCATAGTAGAGAAGAGACAGAGAGAGAAAGAAACATCTGAGGAAGGAAAGCAACTCACCACCTGGAGTCATCTTTGTGTATCTAACCTTCTGCTGCAGAGGACACACCAGTACTGGCCAGAGAAATGAGCAGCCCCTGAAAATTGGAGACCTCATTTCCCTCCAGGGCCACCCAGAGGATTCAGGGGGCCTCGGGCAAAGCAATTTTGGGGGCCCTTTCCATAAAAAAGTTGCAAAACTATAGAATATTTTATTCTCATGGGGGCCCCTGTGGGGCCCGGGGCAAATTGCCCCACTTGCGCCCCTCCCCCAGATGGCCCTGTCTCCCTCATAACCACAGCAAGACAGGATTCTTTTCGTACAAACCCGGCCCCACCTAACAGGGTGTCCCTACATGGAACCAGGTGGCCTTGAGCAGAGCCCTCACCAAACCAGACACTTATCTCGCTGACAGTCGTGGCTGCTCCACTCCCAGATGTATGGCTCTCGCCTGATTTCAAGAAGGTTTGTGGTCGCCCTGCCCTCGCTCGCATTTCATCGTACGAGGGGAGTAAACTCTTATGTTTGACTTCTTTTCCATTTTTAACAAACACTGGACAAAGAGGGAAAACCAAGTAGTCAGCATCTCAGGCCACAATGTCACAAAATCTCTTCTTGCATCTAACACACCACAGAGCCCTGTCCCCAACCACTCCCCCACACCCCCATTACGCCTTTAATACTACAACTAGAAAGCACCCCTTGCAACGACACCTGAAATAGTCAGTCTGAACAGCAGACTTTGGTCAGACATGACAAACCTGCAAAGACGACGCAGAAATTAGGCTTGTTTTTGGTTTAATTGGTTTCCGAGTTGCTTGTTAGACAGTTTCTGGCTTCTAGATTGTTGGGCTTCTAGCCTGTGAAGAAAACTACAGTGAGTACAGATGTGCAATTCAAAGTATTGATCGCTTACTCACAGCCAATTAAGCAGGAGGCAGAAAGCAGAAGCCTGTTCAGATCTTAGAAGGATGCTTAGAAGGATGTCCAGGAAGCTCAGATCCACTTCTGCCACCTCTTCCTTCGGCTGGGGCTCCTAGACAAAAGCCAAGCATGAACCATCACTACACAAAGCTCTATTGGTGCTGAAAATCTTGCCTTCATCCCCCTGCCTCCCTCTTCCATCCCATCTATATCAGCCCCACTCGATGAACAGAGATGGAGTTAACACCAACAGTCACCGCTCCACTCTCGTGCCCACTGCTCTGCATGATTTTCGTCCCCTCCTAGTTCTTCATGGCTCCCAATACATAGGCCGTGGAGATGCACACCTAGCATGTCTGCCCATGTCCTATGAAGGAGGACAGCACAAGGAGAGGCAAGGACAGAGAGAGCGACTATGTTGGCCAACACAGTAGAGAAAAGAGAGAAAAAGAGAAGCATAGGAGGAAGGCAAGCAACTCACCACCTGGAGTCATCCTCCTGGATCCAACCTTCTACTTCAGATGACACAGTGCTCCTGGCCAGAGCAGAGCAATGACCAGCCCCTGAAAATGGGGACCTTGTTTCCCTCATAACAACAGCTAGTCAGGAACCTTTTCTTACAAACCCAGCCCCACCTAACGGAGTGTCTCTAGTTGGAGGAGCAGAACCCTCAGCAAAACAGATACTTATCTCAGTGATAGTAGCGGCTGTTCTGCTCCCAGATGGACAGCTCCTGCCTGGCACCAACAACGCTCCCAGTCTCATCACTCTCACTCGCTTTGAGTGACTCATCATGTGGGCTGTACACTCTCACACGTGACGTCTTTTTCCTTGGCACTAAAACCAGGGGATAAAACAAGTAAGTTACCATCTCAGTCGGCAACAGCTCATAGGCTCTTCTTTTCGTCTCTCCTGCATGGCAGGGCTCCGCCCTCAACCCTCTACCCATTACAGCTTTAGGACTACGAGTAGAAAGCACCCCTTACAATGACACCCGACCAACACACTAGAGGAGAGAAAGAGAGAGAGAGAGAGAAACACAAAAGAGGAAAACAAGCAACTCGCCACCTGGAATCATCTTCCTGGATCCAACCTTTTCTGCAGAGGACACACCGCATGTGAACAGAGAAATGGGCAGACCCTGAAAATGGGGAACCTTGTCTCCCTCCCTCAGCTAGTCACAAACATTTTGTTACAAACCCAGCCCCAGCTGACGGGGTGTCTGTACCTGGAGCCAAGTGGGCAGTGAGCAGAGCCCTCAACGAACAGGCACTTATCTCACTGATGATGATGGCTGCTCCGCTCCCAGCTGGATGGCTCCTGCCTGGCATCAATAATGCTTGTGGTCTCCCTGCTCTCCCTCGCTTTCCATCAAATGAGGGGAGCGGACTCTTGACCCTCCACGTCTTTTCCCTTGGTACTGAACCCAGCACAAGGCGGGAAAACAAATAAGTTAGCATCTCAGTCAGCAACGTCGTATAGGTTCTTCTCATATCTACCGCACCTCAGACCTCTAGCCATAACCCTTCTTCCATTACACCTTCAGGACCACAACCAGAAAGAAGCTCTTGCACCTATACCCAAAATAGTCACTTCGTACTGAAGACGTGTGCCTTTCCCTCATCTGAATCCCACAGAGCCATGTACCCAAAAAAGTTCACAGCCTCTGACCAAAACTGGAGTGAGAACAGAGGAGGAATTCCAAGCACTGACCGCTTACTCACACCCAGTTATGCGGAAGGCAGAAAGCTGAGGACTGTTAATCTGCTTACAAGGATGTCGAGGTCGCTCAAGTCCACATCTGGCTGTTTCTCCTCCAGCTGCTGCTCCCGGACGATTCCTCTGCAAGCACAGCCAATAAGCCAAGCAAGAGTCATCACTGCACAAAATTCAGTTAGTGTGTGAAATCTTGCCCCTATCCCTACCTCCCACTCCGATCCCATCCACATCAGCCCCACTAGAGCAGAGGCTCAGCCAACACCCACAGTCAGTGCTGCACTTTAGCGCCCACTGCACTGCATGATTTCCATACCCTACTTGTTCATAGCTCACAAGACCTAGCCTGTGGTGTTGCACACCTACCATACCTGCCCGTGTCCTATGAAGGGAGACGGCACAAAGAGAGACAAGGAGATGGGGAGAGACAGACAGAATGTGTTGGCCAACACATTAGAGGAGAAAAAGAAAAAAACGTGGGAGGGAGTCACGTCGGCCATTACCAGAGTCCTCACCAGACCAGACACTTATCTCACTGATGGTGATGGCTGCTCCACTCCCAGCTCGACGGCATCTGCTTAGCCTGGCATCAACAACGCTCGCTGTCTCACAGCTCTTGTGTGCTTTCCATCTCACAAGGGGCGTGGGCTCTTATCCTTGACTTCTTCGTCTGTGGAAACAAACAAAACAAGAGGGAAAAACAAAAGTTATCATTGGAATCTGCAATGTTGTCTACGTTCTTCTTCTCCCTGTCCCATTACACCCTTATAGAAACAATTAAAAAGCACACAATGCACACTCAACCTGTGGAATTGCTAGCTAGAGAACGCTGTGAAAGCCAAGACTATAACAGGGTTCAAAAAAGAACTAGGTAAATTCATGGAGAATCGACCCATCAAGGGCTATTGGTCAGGATGGGCAGGGGTGGGGTGTGCCAGAAGCTGGGATTGGGCGACACAGGATGGATCACTTCTCAATGCCCTGTTCTATTCCTTCCCTCTGAAGCACCTGGCATTAGCCACTGTCGGAAGACAGGATACTGAGCTACATAGACCCTTGGTCTGACCAAGCATTGCCATTCTTACATTCGTATGTTAAGCAGCCTGTTGCACCTGCACCCAATACAGCAGGGGTCCCCAACATTTTAGTGTGGCGGGCACTGGACAACTAGCCACTGAGGAGCGTGGTCACCAGACAAGCAGCTGCCGAGAACCAGCATCATTGAAAGGCATCGCCGCCGAAATGCAGCCGAAAATCTTGATGACACTGTTTCTGGGTACCATTTCAGCGGCTGCTTGTTAGATGCCATGGCACCCGCAGGCACCGCATTGGGGACCCCTGCAATAGAGTCACTGTGCAAAGGAGACTATCATCTCTTTCCCAGGTCGTAATCCCACAGCTGCTCCCAAAATAGTGAAATTCACCTCCAGCAACAAGAACAAGGAGGAAAATTTTGATGAGAAACCAAACCCACCTAAAGGGAAGCAGCCGCGTGAACTCAGCCTCTACCATGCATTTATCTTAGGCTTTAGCCATGCCGATAAAGTCATGAAGTGTAGTTATGCAGGAGGCAGAAAACCCAGGACTGTTCTTGTCTCCTTAGAAGGATGGCCAAGCTGCTCAGATCCACCTCTGCCAGTTTCTCCTCTGGCTGGGGCTCCTGAACAACAATTCCTCTGTAAAAGCAGCTGCAAAAGCCAAGCATGAGCCATCATTGCACAGAGCTCTTGCCCTCATCCCTGCCTCCCTCTCCCATCCCATCTACATCAGCCCCACTCGATGAACAGTAACCGAGTCAATACCAACACCTTCTATTCCACTCTAGTGCCCATTGCCCCGCATGATTTTCATCCCCTCCTACTTGTTCATAGCTGCCAAAACCAAGCCTGTGGGGATGCACACCTAGCACTCCTGTCTGTGTGCTATGAAAGGAAACTGCACAAGGAGAGGCAAGGACACAGAGAGAGAGAGAGAGTGTTGGCCAACATACTAGAGAAGAGAGAGAGAAAGAAACACGGGACGAAGGCAAAAAACTCACCAGCTGGATTTATCCCCCTGGATCCACCCTTCTCCTGCAGAGGACACACTGCTTGTGAACAGAGAAATGATCAGCCAATGAAATTGGGGACCTTCTCGACCTTGTAAACACACCTGGTCAGGAACCAGCTAATGGGGCATCGCTACCTGGAACCAGGTGGGCCGTGAGCATAGCCCTCACCAAACCAGACACTTATCTCATTGACAACAGCAGCTGCTCCAGTGCCAGCTGGACAGCTCCTGCCTTGCATCAACAATGCTCACGGTCTCATCGCTCTCGCTCGCTTTCCATCGCACGAGGACAGTAGACTCTGGCATGTGACTTCTTTTCCCTTGGTACTATACCCAGCACAAGTAGGAAAAAACAAACAAGTTACCATTTCAGTGGACAATGTCGCACAGGCTACTCTTTTTGCCTCTCCAACACAGCAGGGCTCCGCCCTCAAACCTCCCACCCCCCAACTACACCTTTAGCATTCCAACTAAAAAGCGCCCTTTGTAACCACTCTGCCCCTCCCCGGACAATCTCACAGAGCCCCATACCCAACAAGGAAGCACACGGCCTGTGAAGAAAACTACAGTGAGTACAGATGAGGAATTCCAAGCAGTGACAGCTTACATGAGAGGCAGGAAGCTGAGGACCATTCATGTCTCCTTAGAAGGATGTCCAGGCAGTTCAGGTCCTCCTCGGCCAGCTTCTCCTCTGGAGACACCTCCTGGACGATTACTCTGCAAACTAATAAAGCCAAGCAAGAACTATCACTAGACAGAGCTCTATGAATGCCCTCATCCCTGCCTCCCTCTCCCATTCCACGTACATCAGCCCCACTCAAACAGAGATGGAGTGAACACGGACAGTCACCGCTCCACTCCACTATCCATTACCCTGCATGGATTTTCATCCCCTCCTACTTCTTCATGATTCTCGAGACCAGGCCTGTGGGGATGCACCCCAGCACACCTGCCCATGTCCTAGGAAGGGAGACAGCACAGAGAGAGAAAAGGGGGTAGGGGGAAAGAGAGAGAGAGAGGGTGTGTGTTGACCAACACAGTAAAGAGAGAAAGAGCAAAATGCAGGAGGAAGGCAAAGAACTCACCAGTTGGAGCCACCCCCCTGGATCCAATCTTCTCCTGCGGAGGACACACTGCTTGTGGACAGAGAAATGACCAGCCCCTGAAAATGGGGACCTTGTCTTCCTCCTAACCGCAGCTAGTCAGGAATCTTTTCCTACAAATCAAGCCCCTGCTAACGACAAGTCCCAGCCTGGAGGCAGGTGGGCCATTACCAGAGTCCTCACCAGGCCAGACACTTATCTCACTGATGGTGACAGCTGCTCCACTCCCAGCTTGACAGCATCTGCATAGCCTGGCATGAACAATGCTCACTGTCTCATGGGTCTTGTGTGCTTTCCACCTCAAAACGGGGGTGGGCTCTTACCTTTGACTTCTTTTTCCCTCTTGTGTTTTGCTTAGTACCACTGAAACAAAACTTACCATCGGAATCTGCAATGTTGTGTAGGTTCTTCTTCACTCATCTCTCATTACACCTTTATAGATACAATTAAAAAACGCACAACGCACACTCAACTTCTGGAATTCCTGGCCAGAGACTTCTGTGAAAGCCAAGACTATAACAGGGTTAAAAAAAGAACTAAGTAAATTCATGGAGGATCGGTCCATCAATGGCTATTAGTCAGGACATGCAGGGATGGGGCCCTTATCCTCTGTTCGCCAGAAGCTGGGAACAGGCGACACAGGATGGATCACGTCTCGATTCCCTGTTCCATTCATTCCCTTTGAAGCATCTGGCATTAGCCAGTCAGAAGACAGGATACTGGGCAAGATGGACCATGGGTCTGACCAAGCATTGCCATTCTTACATTATGTTAAGCAGTCTGTTGCACCTGCACCCAAGAGAGTCACTATGCAGAGGAGACTATTGTCTATTCCCCTGGATGTAACCCCACAGCTACTCCCACAATAGGGAAACTCTGCTCCCACACCCAGAACAAAGCAGCAAAAGTTTACGAGAAACCAAACCCACCTAAAGGGAAGTGGCCGTCTGTGCTAAGCCTCTACCCTGCATTTATCTTAGGCTTTAGCCATGCTGCTAAAGTAATGAAGTGTAGTTTTGTGGGAGGCAGAAAGCTGAGGACTATTCATGTTTCCTTAGAAGGATGTCCAGGCTGCTCAGGTCCACTTCTGACATATTCTCATCCAGCTGGGGCTCCTGGACGATTCCTCTGCAAACTAATAAAGCCAAGCAAGAACTCTCACTACACAGAGCTCTATGAATGCCCTCATCCCTGCCTCCCTCTCCCATCCCATCTACATCAGCCCGACTCGATGAACAGAGACTGAGTCAACACTGACAGTCACCGCTCCACTCTAGCGCCCACTACTCTGCATGATTTTCATCCCCTCCTACTTCTTCATAGCTCCTGATACCTAGCCTGTGGGGATGCACAGCTAGCACCACTGCCCATGTCCTATGAAGGGAGACAGCACAAGGAGAGGCAAGGACAGAGACAGAGAGTGTTGGCCAACACACTAGAGAAGAGAGAGAAAAACAGAGCAAGGCAAGAAACTAACTGGCTGGATTCATCCCCCTGGGTCCAACCTTCTGCTGCAGAGGACACACTGCTTGTGGACAGAGAAATGATGAGTCCCTGTAAATGGGGACCTTTTAACCCTCGTAACCACAGCTACTTAGGAACCTTTTCTTACAAACCCAGCCCCAGCTAACGCATGTCTCTACCTGGAGTCAGATAGGCCGTGAGCAGAACCCTCAGCAAAACAGACACTTCTCACTGACAGTGGCGTCTGCTCGACTTCCACATTGACGGCTGTTGCCTGTCATGAACAATGCTCACAGGCTCGCTGCTCTCACTCACTTTCCATCGCATGAGGGCAGTAGACTCTGATGTGACTGCTAGGTTTAGTACCAAGGAAGACGTAAAGGGAAGAAAAAAAAAAAGAAAATTACCATCTCTGTCTGCAATGTCACGTAGTTTCTTCATCTCACATCTCCCATTACTACTGTACAGCTGCAACTAGAAGGGACCCATTTTAACTGCACCCAAAATAGTCATTTTGCTCAGGAGACTCTTGTCCCTTCCTCAGCTGTAATCCCAAAGAACCCCATACCCAACGAGGAAGCACATGGCCCGTGAAGGAAACAAGAGTGAGTACAGATAAGGAATTGAAAACACTAACTTTACTCATAACCAGTTATTCAGAATGCAGAAAGCTGAGGACTGTTCATGTCTCCTTAGAAGGATGTCCAGGCAGTTTAGGTCCACTTCTGCCAGCTTCTTCTCCAGATGAGACTCCTGGACAATTCCTCTAAAAACTAATAAAGGCAAGCAAGAACTATCACTACACCAGTGGTTCTCAAACTTTTGTACTGATGATCCCTTTTACATAGCAAGCTTCTGAGTGTGACTCTCCCCTTATAAATTAAAAACTCTTTTTGTATATTCAACACTACTATAAATGCTGGAGGCACAGTGATGTTTAGGATGGATGATGACATTTCACAACCCCCCATATAACAACTTTGCGGCCCCCTGACGGGACCTAAACCCCAGTTTGAGAACTCCTGCACTACATAGAGCCCAATTAAGGCCCTCTTCCCTGCGTCGCTTTCGATCTGTCTTAACCCCACAACACTGACAGTCACCGCTCCAGTCTCGCACCGACTGTCCTGCATGATTTTCGTCCCCTTCTACTTCTTCATAGCTCCCAAGACACAACCTGTGGGGATGCACACCTAGCTCACCTGCAGATGTCCTAAGAAGAGAGACAGCACAAGGAAAGGAAAGGACAGATTGAGAAAGAGTGTTGGCCAACACACTAGAGGAGAGAGAGAGAGAGAGAGAGAGAGAGAAACACAAGAGGAAGGCAAGCAACTCACCACCTGGACTCATTCTCCTAGATGCAACCTTCTGCTGTGCGGGACACACTGCTCCTGGCCAGAAAACTGAGCAGCCCCTAAAAATGGGGACCTTCTCTCCCTCAAAACCACAGCTAGTCAGGAACCTTTTCTTACAAACACAGCCTCAGCCAACGGGGCATCCCTATCAGGAACAAGGTGGGCCGTGAGCAGAGCAATCACCAAAACAGACACTTCTCTCATTGACAGTGATGACTGTTCCATTTCCAGTTGGACGGCTTTTTCAAGGCATCAATAATTCTCACAGTCCCATCATTCTCGCTTGCTTTCCATTGCATGATGGCAGTAGACTCTGACTTGTGACTTCTTTTCCCTTGGTACTAAATCCAGCGGAAAAACAAGACAGTCACCATCTCAATTGGCAATGTTGGGTAGCCGCTTCTTTTTGCCTCTCCCACATGGTGGGGCTCTGCCCTGAACCCTCCGCCCATCACGCCTTTATGACTACAAGTAGAAAGCGCCCCTTGCAACGACACCTGAAACAGTCACTCTGCACAGATGACTCTGGTCAGACACACCAAACCTGTGAGGAAAACACATAGAAATTGTGCTTCTTTTTGGCTTTAAACTTATTGCTTCTTGTAGCTTTTTGCTTCCAGCGAGCACGGACAAGGAGGAGCAAAGGGGACGGATAGCTGAGGTGCACAGCGGGCCCACCACAGTCCCAGACTGCACGCCAGGGGAGATCTAGTCCTTGAGTGTTGGGGTTCTTAGGGATTGGCTTGTTTTGGCCTTGTTTTCAAATGGGTTTATCTTGATTTTTGGCTTATTGTCAAAGTCGGGGTGCTTGTTTCCCCAGTGAAAGTTAGCAACTGTGACTCTGGTCCCTTCCCCAGCCTTAATCCCACGGAGCCTCACCCCAACAAGGAAGCAAACGAAGTGTGAAGAAAATCACAGGAAGTACAGATGAGGAATTCCAAGCACTGACCCCTTACCCACAGCCAGTTATGCGTGAGGCAGAAAGCTGAGGACTGTTAATCTCTGCTTAGAATTATGTCCAGGCTCCTCAGGCCCACGTCTGCCAATTTCTCCTCCAGATGCTGCTCCTGGACAATTCCTCTGCAAGTGCAGCAAATAAGCCAAGCAAGAGCCCTCACTGCAAAAAATTCAATTGGTGCATGAAATCTTGCCCTCATCCCTACCTCCCTCTCCCATCCCATCCACTAGAGCAGAGACTCAGTCAACACCCACAGTCACCGCTGCACTCTAGCGCCCACTCCCCTGCATCATTTTGGTCCACTGCTTGTTCATACCTCACAAGACCAAGCCTGTGGCGATGCACACCTAACACCTGCCCATGTCCTACGAAGGGAAATGGCACAAGGAGAGGCAAGGACAGAGACAGAGTGTGTGTTGGCCAACACATTAGAGGAGAGAGAGAGAGAGAGAGAGAAAAACGTGGGAGGGAGTCAAGAACCTCACCAGCTGGAGTCATCCCCCTGGATCTAATATGCCGCAGAGGACACACTGATCCTGGCCAGAGACATGAGCAGCCCCTGAAAATTGAGACATCGTCTCCCTTGTAACCACAACTAGTCAGGGACCTTTTCTTACAAACCCAGCCCCAGCTAACAGGGCGTCCCTACAAGGAGCAAGATGGGCCTTGAGCAGAGCAATCACCAAAACTGACACTTATCTCATTGAGAGCGGTGGCGGTTCCGCTCCCAGATGGATGCCTTCTGCATCGTATCAACAACGCTCGCAGACTCGTCACTCTTGCTCCCTTTCCATTGCACGAGGGCAGTAGACTCTGGCCTGTGACGACTCTTCTCCTGCTACTAAACCCAGCACAAGGGGGAAAAACAAATCAGCTACCCTTTCAGTCAGCAAATTTGGGTAGGCTCTTATTTTCCCCTCCCGCACACAGTGGGGCTCCACCCTCAATCCTATTCCCATTACACCAGTAGGACTACAAGTAGAAAGCAATGACACAGTGACACCCAAAACAGTCAGTCTGCACAGCAGACTCTGGTCACACACACCAAACCTCGGAGGGAGAAATAAAACAGAAATTGGGGTTGTTTTTGGTCTGTAGCTTATTGCTTGTTGGAGCTTGCTGCTTCCAGCAAGCAGGGGCAAATGGGGGAGAGAGTTAGGGGTGCACAGCAGGCCCACCACAGTCCCAGACTGCACGCCAGGGGAGATCTAGTCACACAGAGTGTTGAGGTTCTTAGGAATTGTTTTGTTTTGGCCTTGTTTTGAAATAGGATTAGCTTGATTTTTGGAATATTGTGAATTCAGGGTTCTTATTTACCCAGTGAAAGTTGGCAAGTATGAATCTGGCTCTTCCCCAGCCTTAATCCCACAGTGCCCCGTACAAAACAAGGAAAGAAATGGCCTATGAAGAAAATTACAGTGAGTACACATGAGAAATTCAAAGCACTGACCGCTTACTCACAGCCACTTATGCAGAAGGCAGAAAGCTGAGGACTGTTGAGGTCTCCTTAGAAAGATGTCCAGACTGCTCAGGTCCACTTCTGCATATTCTCATGTGATGAGGGCTCCTGGATGATTCCTCTGCAAACTAATAAAGTCAAGCAAATACAATCACTACACACAGCACTATTGGTGCATTTAATCTTGCCCTCATCCATGCCTCCCCCTCCCACTCCCATCCCATCTACATCCGCTCGACTCGATGAACAGAGACTGAGTCAACATCCACAGACACCGTTCCACTCTAGCGCCTACTGCCCTGCATGATTTTCATTTCCTCCTGTTTGTTCATAGCTCCCGAGATCTAGCCTGTGGGAATGCACAGCCAGCGCTCCTGCCTGTGTCCTATGAAGGAAAACAGCACAAGGAGAGGCAAGGACAGAGACAGACAGAATGTGTGTTGGCCAACACATTAGAGGGGGGAGAGAGAGAGAGAGAGAGAGAGAGAAAGAAAAACATGGGAGGGAGTCAAGAAACTCATGAGCTGGAGTCATCCCCCTGGATCCAACCTTCTGCTGCAGAAGACACACCCCTCCTGGCCAGAGAAATGACCAGCCCCTGAAAATGGGGGCCTTGTCTCCCTCATAACCACTAGTTAGGAACCTTTTCTTACAAACCCAGGCCTTGCTAATGGGGCGTACCTACCAGGATGTGGGCCGTGAGCAGAACCCTCAGCAAAACAGACACTTATCTCACTGACAGTAGTCTGTGCTTGGCTCCCAGATGGACGGCTCTTGCCTGGCATGAACAATGCTCACAGGCTTCTGCCTCACTCACTGTCCGTCGCATGAGGGCAGTAGACTCTGATGTCTGACTTCTTTTTCCTTGGTACTAAACCCAGCAGAGGGGAGAAAAGCAAAAAAAAAAAAAAAAAAAAAAAAAAAAGCATCTCCGTCTGCAATGTCACGTATTCTCTTCATTTTACAGCTCCTGTATCCCACAGTTCTGCCCTCAACCCATCTCCCATCACTACTTTACACGTGCACCCAAAATAGTCACTTTGCTCAGGAGACTCTTGGCCCTTCCCCCACCTTAATCCCAAAGAGCTTCATGCCCAGCGAGGAAGCACATGGCATGTGAAGAAAACTACAGCAAGAACAGATCAGGAATTCAAAGCTCCGACGGCTTACTCACAGCCAGTTATGTGGGAGGCAGAAAGCTAAGGACTCTTCGTGTCTGCTTAGAAGGATGTTCAGTTTCCTCATGTCCGTATCTGCCAACTTCTCCTCCAGCTACGGCTCCTGGGAAATTCCTCTGGAAATGGATCTGGAAAAGCCAAGCATGAGCCATCACGACACACATTCTATTGGTGCTTAAAATCTTGCCCTCATCCCTGCCTCCCTCTCCCATCTCATCCACATCGGCCCCATTAGAACAGAGACTCAGTCAACACCCACAGTCACCACTGCACTCTAGCGCCCACTGCCCTGCATCATTTCAGTCTCCTACCTGTTCTTAGCTCACAAGACCTAGCCTGTGGGGATGCACACCTGCTTGTGTCCTACAAAGGGAGACAGCACAAGAGGCAAGGACAGAGAGACACACAGACAGACAGACAGACAGTGTGTGTGTTGGCCAACACATTAGAGGAGAGAGAGAGAGAGAAAAATGTGGGATGGAGTCAAGAAACTCAGCAGCTGGAGTCATCCTCCTCGATCCAACCTTCTGCTGCGTAGGACACACTGTTTGTGGACAGAGAGAAGACCAGCCCCTGAAAATGGGGACCTTGTCTCCCTCGTAACCACAGCTACTCAGGAATCTTTTCCTACAAACCGAGCCGCAACTAATGACAAGTCTCAGCCTGGAGGCAGGTGGGCCGCTACCGGAGTCCTCACCAAACCAGACACTTATCTCACCTGATGGTGACGGCTGCTCCACTGCCAGATCAATGGCATCACCATAGCCTGGCATCAACAAGGCTTGCTGTCTCACGGCTCTTGGGTGCTTTCCATATCACAACGGGGGTGGGCTCTTACCCTTGACTTCTTTCCCCATGGTACTAAGCAAAACGCAAGAGGGAAAAAAAAAAGTTATAATCAGAATCTGCAGTGTTGTGTAGGTTGTTGTTCTCCCATCTCCCATTACACCTTTATAGCTCCAATTAAAAAGCACGCAACGCCCACTTGATCTGTGGAGCTCCTTGCTAGAGAATGCTGTGAAAGCCAAGACTATAATGGGGTTCAAAACAGAACTAGGTATAGTAACTCCTCACTTTACGTTGTCGTTATGTTCCTGGAAATGCGACTTTAAGTGAAACGATAAGTGAATCCAATTTCTCCACACGAATGACTGTAAATCGGGGAGTTACACTTCAGGGAATGATTTTTTGCCATACAGTACAGTACTATAGTTGGGGGTTGCCCCCGCCTTACCCTACACGGGCACAGCCCACTGGCACTGGCGACAATGAGGCAGGCAAGGAGGCTGAAGGTGCTCTAGGCTAGGAGAAGCACGTTGCAAGTACCGGGGGGAAGGGGCCTCAACCCTCAGCTGCCCACTTCTCCCCTTCCCCCAAACCCCCACCGTTATCCTGCCTCTTCTTCTCCCTTCCTTCCCCTTTACTTCACACACCGCTTCCTCGCTCCTTACCCCTCCCTCCACTGCCTTCCGCCCAGGGCAATCAACTGGCTTGCGGCTTTCAGGAGGGAGGCGGGAGGGACAAGGACATGACATGCAGCATCCCCCCTCCCTCCCCTCTGGGGCAATCAGCTGATTTGCGGTGTTTCAGAAGCAGGGGAAGGAAGGGGAGCCTGTGTGCCAAGTCCTCTCCTCCCCGAACGCCATAAGCCAACTGATTGCCACAGGCAGGCGGAGGGGGAAGGCACTGATCCACAGGGCCTGCTGGCAGGCAGGAGCATAAGGGAGCTGATGGGGGGTCTGCCACTTCTGGACAAAGCAGACAGCCAAACAACGTTATACCGAAACTTTGCACAACTTTAAATGGAGCACGTTCTGTAATTGAGCAGGGACGTAAGATTGAAACGATGTTAAGCGAGGAGACGTTAAGTGGAGAGTTACTGTAAATTCATTGAGGATCAGTCCATGAACGGCTATTAGTCAGGATAAGCAGGGATAGTGTCCCTGGCCTCTGTTTGCCAGAAGCTGGGAATGGGAGACAAGGGATGGATCACCTGGTACTTCCCTGTTCTGTTCATTCCCTATGCGGCACCTGACAGTAGTCACTGTCAGCGGACAGGATACTGGGCTAGGTGGACCTTTGATCTGACCCAGTCTGGCAATTCTTACGTTCATATGTTAAGCAGCCTGTTGCACCTGCATCCAGGAGAGTCCCTGTGCAGAGGAGACTGTTGTCCCTTCCCCTGGTCTTAATCCCACAGAGCCCCGTGCCCAGCGAGGAGGCTCACGGCCTCTAAGGAAACTAGAGTGGTACGGATGAGGAATAGAGGCCGTAATTATTCACTCACAGCCAGTCATGGAGAAGGCAGAAAGCTGAGGACTGTTCATCTCTGCTTACAAGGATGTCCAGGCTGCTCAGGTTCACTTCTTCCAGCTTCTCCTCTGGCTGGGGCTCTGCGACAATCCCTCTGCAAACACAACATGTAACACAAGCAGGAGCTGTGATGTTGTGCAGCCTATATGGTTTTATAAAAATATGGTAATGAGTGAATATAATATAACTGGAATATGCTTCATGCAAAAGGTCTCTTGTAAGGGATCACTGCAAAGCTTATAATCACACTCAGTAGATCATCCTGTTTGCATAATGACAATAGTCCCTCGAAGTTATATTTCAGCTTATTAGTCCCAGATACAAGTGTGGGCCATTAATGGTGATTTGGAATCTTAATGGCTCCCATCAACCGGGACAATTGACTGGGGCTCTGTTTGCAGGCAGGCCTTCCCGTGAGTCAGGCTGGGAGGAATGAAGGCTTGAGGTTTTACAGTGACATGTGGTCAAGTCACATGACCTGAAATCCATCTTTAACCTGGTGCTTTTCCAGTGGGGGGAGACCCAGAGAGAGACAAGGGCTTCCCGCCTTATGCAAAAGATATATAAAGGGGTGGAACAGAACAAAGCGGGAGAAGAGCCATGGAGTCATGAAGAATCCCCTAGCTACCACCTGAGCTGGAACAAGAGCTGTACCAGGGAAAGAACTGTGCCCAAGCCTGGATGGGGTCCAGTCTGAGGAAAAAACTTACTGAAGCATCTCTGAGGGTGAGATTATCTGTATTCAGTTTGATTAGACATAGATTTGCGCGTTTTATTTTGCTGGGTGACTTACTTTGTTCTGTCTGTTACTATTTGGAACCACATAAATCCTACTTTCCGTATTGATAAAATCACTTTTTACTTATTAATTAACCCAGAATTAACCTGGAGGGGGGGCAAAAAGCTGTGCATCTCTATCAGTGTTATAGAGGGTGAACCATTTATGAGTTTACTCCATATAAGCTTTATGCAGGATAAAACGGATTTGTGTTTGTACACCATTGGGAGTTGGGGCATTTGAGTGCTAAGACAAGCACACTTCTGTGAGCTGTTTTCAGGTAAACCTGCAGCTTTGGGGCAAGTAATTCAGACCCTGAGTCTTTGTTGGAGCAGATGGGACTATCTGGCTCAGCAAGAGAGGGTGCTGGAGTCCTGAGCTAGCAGGGAAAACGGAGGCAGTAGTAGTCTTGGCACATCAGTTGACAGCTCCCAGGGGGCTGTCTGTGATCCAACCCATCACATGGGCTGTCACTGCCCAAAGTTCTATTGGTGTGTGAGATGCCGCCCTCCCTCTCCCATACACTGTACCTCAGCCCCACTTGATGAACAGTCCGAGTCAACTCCCACAGTCACCCCCACCACTACCAATGGAGGATCTAGTAGCCATCATGTTTCTCTTCCTCCTCCCAATGCCCCAGTGGGATACAGGCTCTCCAGTCCTAGACTGTGAGCATCCACCATTGCCCATGTTCTATGCAAGGAGAGAGACAGAAAGAGAGCGCGCACATGTTGGCCAACATATGAGAGCAGAGATACACACACAGGAAGGAGGCAAACACAGCACCTGTAGTCACCTTCCTGGCTCTCCACAAAGTTATCGCACTTTGGGAAGACTCCACAGCACCTGACAATTCCTTGAGAGGGCACAAAGGATTCCCCTGAGCTTATTGTGCCCCTGTGAGATGCAGAGGCCTTTCCTCAGGGGCCCTCCCCATACTAACAAATTCTCTCCACTGACAAGAGTATTTGCAGCCCTCCCTCAATACTGAACTTCAGCAAGTTTCCATTTGCTCTTACTCTGCAGATCATTGTCCGGCTTCCACCCCTAGCGATGGGCTCTGGGTGGCTGCTCCTTCTTTGGTCTCTGCCACAGGTTGGCCGATCTCTCTTCTGACCAATCTCAGTACGAACTGAAAAGAGAAAGAACACTTGTAAGCTAGGTCACTACTTGTGCATGGAAGAAAAACGGACGCACACACGTATGTCACTGGCTGCTGCTCCCTCCTTCTTTATTCTTCTTCAGCTTACCCAGGGCCTAAAATACTCATCACTCCTAAGGAGCTACAGCCCTCCAGGAACGGGACAATCCCAGACCACTACCAGCCACAGGCAGAGCTGGACCTTCCCCAGGACCCATCCCAGGGATAGGAGAAGCATCTCTCTGCTCTCCACGAGGCACCTCATTCTGCAGATATTGGATAGAGAAATATCATTTCACAAAAACACGCACTTGCTCCTCCAAAATTACAAGAGAGCTCCTCAGCTCCACTGCAAAGCAAAACAGCTAGATTGGGTACATCTGCTTCCTCCAGATGCTCCTCCTCTGTCTGGGGCTACTCTGCTGGCCTGGAGCAGCCCTCCGCAAGAACAGCTAACCACCTATGGAAGAGCCATCACTGACAAACACACTATAGGTGCACAAGGCCTTCCAGTACCTGCCTCCACTCTCGCACCCACTACTTTGCATGATTTTCGTCCCCTCCTACTTCTTCATGGCTCCCGAGACCTGGCCTGTGGAGATGCATCCCTACCACACCTGCCCATGTCATATGAAGGGAGACACCACAAGGAGAGGCAAAGACAGACAGACAGAGTGTGTGCACGTCAACACAGTAGAGAAGAGAGCAAGGGGAACATGGGAGGAAGGCAAGCAACTCATCACATGGGGTCATCCTCCTGAATCTAACCTTCTACTGCAGAGGACACACCGATCCTGGCCAGAGAACTGAGCAGCCCCTGAAAATGGGGACTTTGTCTCCCTTCTAACCGCAGCTAGTCAGGAACCTTTTCTTACAAACCTAGCCCCAGCTAATGGGGTTTCCCTACCTGGATGCAAGCAGGCCGTGAGCAGAGCCCTCACCAAACCAGTCAGTCACTTATCTCACTGACAGTAGCGGCTGTTCTGATCCCAGTTGGACGGCTTTTTCGTGGCATCAAAAACGCTCGCAGTCTCATCGCTCTCACTCGCTTTCCATTGCATGAGGGCAGTAGACTCTGTCATGTGACTTCTTCTCGGCACTAAACCCAGCACAGAGGAGAAGAACAAAGTAAATTAGCATCTCTGTCTGCGATGTCACGTAGTCTCTTCATTTCACAGCTCCTGTGTCCCACGGCTCCGCCCTGAACTACTTTACATCTGTAACTAGAAGGGACCCATTGTAACTGCACCCAAAATAGTCACTTTACTCAGTAGTTTCTTGTCCCTTCCCCAGCCTTAATCCCAAAGAGCCTCGTGCCCAACTGTGACCAAGTGGGAATGTTCTGAACGTTTTCTCTGAATACTGCATGGGTGCCTCAGTTTCCCCTATGTCTTTCTTAAATATCTAGGTGTAAGGGATCAGGATGTATGATTTTTCCAGAGCCTTAGGGGGCCCCTGTGAAGCTGTCTGCATAGAGAATGGCCAGCACTCTCTCCCGGCAACTAACGTCCTGGGCCCCTCCTCTGCAAAGATGCCAACTGAAGGTGTCAGAGAACAAAGATCAGGTGACCTCCTGGCCTGGGAAAGAGACACAGGCCAGACAGGAGGGGCTGGAGAGTCTACGACTGAAGCTGGCTGGGAAAATGGAGGGGAGCCCAGACGGAGCTCTGGCCTCCCTGGGCCCCGGCAAGACGGACCTAACTGAGGGGGTCCTGTTGTCTGTACCTGCAAGACTGTCTT
The DNA here is from genome assembly GCF_025201925.1 of Gopherus flavomarginatus. Classification (NCBI taxonomy): domain Eukaryota; kingdom Metazoa; phylum Chordata; order Testudines; family Testudinidae; genus Gopherus; species Gopherus flavomarginatus. Next base: position 15,969,197 of record NC_066641.1, on the reverse strand, counting down.
GGACCGTGCTCCAGTCGTCTAAATAAACCTGTTTTCCTGGCTGGCTGAGAGTCTTCGTGAATGGCAGGAAGCCGGGGGTGCAAGGCCTTGTCTCCACGAAACTCCATGACACCAACAAGGAAGCATACTGCCTGTGAAGAAAAATACAGCAAGTACAGATAAGGAATTGAAAGCACTGACCTCTTACTCACAGCCAGTAATTCAGAATGCAGAAAGCTGAGGACTGTTCATGTCTCCTCATAAGGATGTCCAGGCTGCTGAGATGCACCTCTGCCAGTTTCTGCTCCAGCAACGGCTCCTGGACAATTCCACTGCAAGAGCAGCTGCAAAAGTCAAGCATGAGCCATCAGTACACACAGCTCTATTGGTGCTTGCAATCTTGCCCTCAGCCTGCCTCCCTCTCCCATGCCATCTACATCGGCCCCACTCGATGAACAGAGACCGAGTTAACACCGACAGTCACTGCTTCACTTTAGTGCCCACTGCCCCACATGGTTTCTGTCCCCTCCTATTACTTCAGGGCTCCCAAGACCTAACCTATGGAGATGCGCACCTAGCCCGCCTGCCCATGTCCTATGAAGGGAGACGGCACAAGGAAATGTAAGTATAGAGAGAGGGTGTGTGTTGGCCAACATACTAGAGGACAGAGAGAGAAACACAGGAGGAAGGCAAGCAACTCGCCACCTGGAGTCATTCTCCTGAATCTAACTTTCTGCTGCAGAGGACACACAGCTACTGATGAGAGAACTGAGCAGCCCCTGAAAATGGGGACCTTGTCTCCCTCATAACCACAGCTACTCAAAAACATTCTTATAAAACACAGCCCCAGCAAACGGGACATCCCTACCAGGAGCAAGGTGGGCCATGAGCAGAGCAATCACCAAAACAGACACTTATCTCACTGACAGCGGCAGCTGTTCCACTCCCAGTTGGACGGCTTTTGAGTAGCATCAATAACTCTCGCAGTCCCATCGCTTTCACTCGCTTTCCATCGCATGAGGACAGCAGACTCTGATGTGAGATTTCTTTTCCCTTGGTACTTAACCCTAGCAAAAGGGGAAAAAACAAGTTACGAACTCAGTGGACAACGTCGCATTGGCTCTTCTTTTCGCCTCTCCAACAAGACAGGGCTCCGCCCTCAACACTCTTCCCATCACACCTTTAGCATTACAACCAAAAAGCAGCCCTTGTAACGGTACCCAACAATCACTCTGCCCAGCAGACGCTGGTCCCTCCCCAGCCTTAACACCACAGAGCCCCATACCCAACGAGGAACCATACGGGCTGTGAATACAGCGAGTACAGATGAGGAATTCCAAGCACTGACAGCTTACATGAGAGGCAGAAAGCAGAGGACCGTTCATGTCTCCTTAGAAGGATGTTCAGGCTGCTCAGATCCACTTCTGCCAGTTTCTCCTCTGGCGAGGGCTCCTGGATGATTCCTCTGCAAACTAATAAAGGCAGGCAAGAACTATCACAATGCAGAGCTCTATTATCACCCTCATCCCTGCCTCCCTCTCCCATCCCATCTATCTCAGCCCAACTCGAACAGAGACTGAGCAAAAGCAGACAGTCACCGCTTCACTTTAGCACTCACTTCCCCTCATGATTTTTCTCCGCTCCTATTGCTCCATGGTTCCCAAGACCTAGCCTGGGGGACGCACACCTAGCACCCCGACCATGTCCTATGAAGGGAGATGACACAAGGAAAGGTAAGGACAGAGAAAGAGACAGACAGAGAGTCAGAGAGACCGTGTGTGTTGGCCAACATATTGGAAAAGAGAGAGAAAAACATAGGATGAAGACAAGCAACTTGCCACCTGGTGTCATCCTCCTGGATCTAACCTTCTGCTGCGGAGGACACAAAACTACTGGACATGAACACCTCCTGAAAATGGGGACCTTGTCTCCCTCATAACCTGTGCTGTTCAGGAACATTTTTTTTTTTAAACACAAAGCCAGCCCCAGCTGATGGGGCATCACTACCTGGAGCCAGGTGGGCCGTGAGCAGAACCCTCAGCAAGACAGACACTTATCTCAGTGACAGTGGCGTCTGTTCCGCTCCCAGATGGATGCCTTTTTCATGCCATCAATAATTCTCCAGGTCCAATCGCTCTTGATCACTTTCCATCGCATGAGGGCAGTAGACTCTGACGTTTGACTTCTTTTCCCTTGGTACTAAACCCAGCAGAAGGGGAGAAACAAACAAGTTACCATCTCCGTCAGCAATTTCACGTATCTCTTCATTTCATCTCTCCCGTATCCCACGGCTCCGCCTTCAACCCATCCTCCATTACTACTTTGCACCTGCAACTAGAAGGGACCCATTGTAACTGCACCCAAAATAGTCCCTTTGCTCAGGAGACTCTTGTCCCTTCCCCCAGCCTTAATACCACAGTGCCCTGTACTCAACGAGGAAACACAGGGCCTGTAAACAGGGTCGGCTCCAGGCACCAGCTGAGCGAGCACATTCTACGGGGCGGCTTCCGCCCAAACCTAGGGCAGCACAGCTGCTTGTTGTTGTTCACTGCTCCAGCTGCCCTATAGGGGGCAGTGGCGCAGAGGAGGGGAGCGCCCTGCCCCAAGATCCGCAGGGCAGTCCACGTCCTTCCCTCCCCGCTGACCAGAGTGGAGCAGAGCCCTCCCGGCAGGCGGCGCAGTGGTCGGAGCCACAGGGTGAGTGCCCTGCTGAAGTGCTGCCACCCCCCTTCTCTCTCCCCCCCCCCGCACCCTCCCCTTCCTACCCATTAGACCGGGCACGCACTCTGCAGCACAGAGTCCCCTGGCTCCAGTCGCCCTGTAGGGGGTTTTGTTTTGCTTTTCCCCCGCTTTGCCAGCCACACCAATGTTTCTCCCCACGCCTCCCCCATTTGCCACTCCAGCTGTGCCGTGTTCCCTCCCACACCTCCCCGCTCCAGCCACACCATTTTTTCCCGTTTTGCTGCTTCGGTGGCCCCACCTGAGCCGGCCCTGCCTGTAAAGAAAGCTACAACGAATAGAGGTTAGGAATTGAAAGCACTGACCTCTTACTCACTGCTAGTTATGCAGAATTCAGAAATCTGAGGACTGTTCATGTCTCCTTAGAAGGACGTTCAGGCTGCTCAGCTTCATTTCTGCCACCCTCTCCTCCGGCTAAGGCTCTTGGACGATTCCTCTGTAAACTAATAAATCCAACCAAGAACTATCACTACACAGAGCTCTATGAATGCCCTCATCCCTGCCTCCCTCTCCCATTCCATCTACATCAACCCCACTTGACAAACAGAGATGGAGTTAACACCGACAGTCACCACTCCACTCTATCCACTACCCAGCATGATTTTTGTCCCCTCCTACTTCTTCATGGATTCAGGAGACATAGCCTGTGGGGATGCACACCTAGCACCCCTGCCTGTGTGCTATGAAGGGAGACAGCAGAAGGAGAGGCAAGGACAGAAAGAGAATGTGTGTTGGCCAACACTAGAGAAGTGAAAGAGAATCATGGGAGGAAGGCAAGCAACTCACCACCTGGTGTCATCCTCCTGGATCCAACCTTTTGCTGAGGAGGAAACAGCTACTGAACAGAGAAATGAGCACCCCCTGAAAATGAGGACCTTGTCTCCCTCATAACCACAGCTAGTGAGGAACATATTCTTATAAACCCAGCCCCAGCTGATGGGGTGTGTCTACCTGGAGCCAGGTGGGCCGTGAGCAGAACCCTCACCAAAACAGACACTTCTCTCAGTGACAGTGGCAGCTGTTACACTCCCAGATGGACGGCTCTTGCCTGGCATGAACAATGCTCGAGGTCTCGTCGCTCTCACTCGCTTTCCATCACATGAGGGCAGTACACTCTGACATGTGACTTCTTTTCATTTGGTACTAAACCCAGCACAAGGAGGGGAAAACAAGTAAGTTATTGTCACGGAGTGTGGGGGAGTCCGGCCCTGCACCCCTCTTCCTGGGACCCACAGTGACTCTCAGCCAGTCAGTAAAACAGAAGGTTTATTGGACAACAGGAACACAGGTTACAGCAGAGCTTGCAGGCACAGTCAGGACCCCTCCACCGAGTCCTTCTGGGCTTTCAGGGTGCTTGGATCCTAGCTAGGATACCCTGAATTCCACCCACACAGCCCCAAGCCCAAACTCCAACTGCTTCCCTCCTGCCACTCCCTTCCTTTGTCCCCTTCCCGGGCAAAGGTGTTGACCTTTCCCCTCCCTTACCTAGCTCAGGTTACAGGCTCTGGCATCGTCCATCTCCTAAAGTCCTCCCCTGCTCTCCCACTCCCCACACAGACAGTCCCTACTGCATCACATCTCTCCCCCCTTCGAGACTGAACTGAGCGGGGTCACTCTGCCCAGTGACCTGGGGAAGTTCAGGGTCCCCTCTCCGGGACAACGCATCCGCTGTCAGGTTGGCACTTCCCTTCACATGGACCACGTCCATGTCATAGTCCTGCAGGAGCAGGCTCCACCTCAGGAGCTTGGCGTTGGCTCCTTTCATCTGGTGCAGCCAGGTCAGGGGAGAGTGGTCGGTGTACACGGTGAAGTGTCGCCCAAAGAGATATGGCTCTAGCTTCTTAAGGGCCCACACCATGGCCAGGCATTCCTTCTCGATGGCCGCGTAGCTTTGTTCCCGGGGTAGCAGCTTCTTACTCAGGTACACGATGGGGTGTCTCTCCCCCTTTTCATCCTCCTGCATTAACACCGCCCCCAGTCCCGTGTCTGAGGCATCGGTGAACACCATAAAGGGTTTGTCAAAATCTGGGTTTGCCAGAACTGGGTCGCTAACCAGAGCCTCCTTCAGCGCCCGGAAAGCCTCCTGGCACTGCTCAGTCCAGATCACCTTGTCTGGCTTCCCCTTTTTGCACAGTTCAGTGATGGGGCCGGCTATGGCACTGAAGTGGGGCACGAACCTTCGATAGTACCCCGCCATCCCAATAAAGGCCTGGACCTGCTTTTTGGTTTGGGGAGCAGGCCAGTCTCTGATCACCTCCACCTTGGCTGGTTCCGGCTTCAGGCAGCCGCTCCCCACCCGATGGCCCAGGTAAGATACTTCAGCCATCCCCACCTTGCACTTCTCAGCCTTTACTGTTAACCCAGCCTTTCGGAGTCGGTCCAGGACTTGTTTAACCTGGGACACGTGGTCCTCCCAGGTCTGGCTGAAGACGCAGATGTCGTCAATATACGCCACGGCAAAACTCTCCATCCCCCTCAGTAGCTGATCCACCAGGCGCTGGAAGGTGGCCGGCGCTCCCTTGAGGCCGAAGGGCAGGGTCAAAAACTCATAGAGCCCCAGAGGGGTGATAAAGGCCGATTTCAGCCTGGCATCTGCGTCCAGCGGCACTTGCCAGTAGCCTTTGGTAAGATCCATAGTGGTGAGGTACCGTGCACCTCCCAGCTTGTCTAGGAGCTCGTCAGGCCTGGGCATAGGGTAGGCATCAGATACGGTGATGGCATTGAGCTTTCGATAGTCCACACAGAACCGGATTGACCCATCCTTCTTGGGAACCAGCACTACTGGCGAGGCCCAAGGGCTGGAAGACGGCTGGATCACCCCCAAAGCCAGCATGTCCCTGACCTCTCTTTCAAGATCCTGGGCAGTTTTACCAGTGACCCGAAAAGGGGAGCATCTTATAGGGGGGTGTGACCCGGTCTCCACCCGGTGGACAGTCAAATTAGTGCGTCCAGGCTGGTTGGAAAACAGCTGTCTGTACAGATGCAGCACCCCTCTGATCTCAGCGTGCTGGCCCGGGGTCAGCTGATCAGAGAGGGGAATCGCCTCCAGGGGGGAACCAGTTTTTGTCCCAGGGAATAGATCCACTAAGGGGTCATCTCCCTGCCCCTCCCAATGTCCACACACGGCCAACACCACATTCCCCCTGTCATAGTATGGTTTCATCATGTTCACATGGTACACCCGACGGTGATGTGCCCGGTTTGACAGCTCCACCACATAGTTTACCTCATTCAGTTGCTTGATAACCTTGAAGGGCCCTTCCCAGGCGGCCTGGAGTTTGTTTCTCCTCACGGGGATGAGAACCATCACCTGATCCCCGGTGGCGAAGGCACGGGCTCGGGCTGTGCGGTCATACCAGACCTTCTGCCTCCTCTGGGCTCGGGCCAGATTCTCCCTGGCCAGGCCCATGAGCTCGGCCAGTCTTTCCCGGAAGGTCAGGACATACTCCACCACTGACTCTCCCTCGGGAGAGGCCTTCCCCTCCCATTCGTCCCTCATCAGGTCTAGGGGCCCCCTCACCCGCCTTCCATACAACAGTTCGAAAGGTGAAAACCCAGTAGATTCCTGGGGTACCTCCCTGTACGCAAACAGCAGGTGAGGTAAGTACTTGTCCCAATCTTGCGGATGCTGGTTCATAAATGTTTTTAGCATCATCTTCAGCGTCCCGTTGAACCTTTCTACCAGCCCGTTGGACTGGGGGTGATACGCTGAGGCCCAGTTGTGCTGGACCCCACATTTCTGCCATAAGGACCGGAGCAGGGCCGACATGAAGTTGGACCCCTGGTCCGTTAAGACCTCCTTGGGGAACCCCACCCGGCTGAAAATTGTCAGCAGCGCATCTGCCACTGTGTCTGCTTCGATAGAGGACAAGGCCACCGCCTCGGGGTAGCGAGTGGCAAAATCCACCACCACCAGGATGTATTTCTTCCCTGACCGGGTCGTCTTGCTGAGAGGTCCCACTATGTCCATGGCCACCTTCTGGAAAGGTTCTTCTATGATGGGTAAAGGCCTCAAAGCTGCTTTCCCCTTGTCCCGGGCCTTCCCCACCCTCTGGCAGGGATCACAGGATTGGCAGTACTGTCGGACATGGGTAAAGACCCCAGGCCAGTAAAAGTTCTGTAGCAGCCTCTGCCTGGTGCGCCGGATTCCCTGGTGCCCTGCGAGAGGGATGTCATGGGCCAGGTACAACAGCTTGTGACGGAACTTCTGGGGAACCACCAACTGCCTCCTGATCCCCCATGACTCTACTTCCCCTGGGGGAGCCCATTCTCGGTACAGGAACCCCTTCTCCCACAGGAACCTCTCCTTGCAACCTCTCCTCATGGTCTGTACCGCACTAAGGTCAGCCCGGTCCCTGTGCTTCCGCAAGGAGGGATCTTTCTGCAACTCGGCCTGGAACTCAGCAGCTGGGACAGGAATGGGGACCGGCTCTCTCTTGCTGGCTGGGTCTGAGGCCGCAGCCTCTCTGCACCGTGCCCCTGGGCGTTCCCCGCTCCCTGAGTTAGGGTCCTGCACCTCCCCCGTTTTCGGGGTGCAGTGCCATTTGCTGACTCTGACTACGAGTCACGACCAGGGCACTCTGGGTGTTAGTAGGCCAGTCCTCAAGGTCCCCTCCCATTAACACGTCAGTGGGCAAATATTGGTGTACCCCCACATCCTTGGGGCCCTCCTTGGCCCCCCATTTCAGGTGTACCCTTGCCACGGGTACCTTGAATGGGGTCCCGCCCATGCCCATCAGGGTCAGGTAGGTGTCGGGCACCATCCGATCTGAGGCCACCACCTCGGGCCGGGCCAGCGTCACCTCTGCGCCCGTGTCCCAGTACCCAGTGACCTTCCTCCCATCCACTTCCAGGGAAACAATGCACTCTTTCCGGAGGGGCAGCCCCGCGCCCACCCGGTAAACCAAAAACCCGGAACTGGGAGCATCCATAGGTGGTATGTTGCCAACCCCCCTTTCCTGGGAATGTAGCCCCTCCTCCGATTGGGTTTTTACCCAGTCCACCCTCTGCGGGTTGGGTCTGCTTGGTCTGTCCCTGAGCTTGGGGCACTGGGCCCGTATGTGACCTCGTTGGCCACAGCGATAGCAGCCCATATCTCGTGGGTCCCCTTGAGTGGGTCGGAGGGACCTGCCGCTGGATGTTCCCCTTTTGGGGGGGTTCTCCATAGGCCCCCTTTGGGAGGTCCCATGTTGACTCTCTCTCTGCGTTGAGGCAGGCCTGCTCCTTCGAGACTCCTCCCTGCCATCCCCTGCCCGACTGTCCACAAATTGGTCGGCCAGCTGGCCTGCATGCTGCGGGTTCTCCGGCTTCTGGTCCATCAACCACAGCCTCAGGTCGGACGGGCACTGCTCGTACAGGTGCTCCAGTATGAATAGGTCAAGCAGGTCCTCTTTAGTTTGGGCCCCAGCTGTCCACTTGCGGGCATACCCCTGCGCCCGGTTGACCAGTTGTAGGTATGTAACCTCACGGGTTTTACGCTGGCTCCGGAACTTTTTCCGGTACATCTCAGGAGTCAGCCCAAACTCGCGGAGCAGGGCCTGTTTGAACAGTTCGTAGTCCCCTGCCTCCGCCCCTTTCAGTCGGCTGTACACCTCCACAGCTGTGGAGTCCAGTAAGGGGGTGAGAACTGCGATCCTGTCTGCAGGGTCAACCCTGTGCAGCTCGCAGGCATTCTCAAAGGCCGTCAGGAAGGTATCTATGTCCTCCCCCTCCTTACGCCGGGGCAGCAAGTGCTTATCAAAGCTCTTTGTAGGCTTGGGTCCCCCCTCACTCACCGCAGCTGGGGCCTCACTGCTCCTCAGCTGGGCCAGGTCCAGCTCATGTTTACGCTGTTTCTCCTTCTCCTCCCACTCATGTTTACGCTGGTTCTCCTTCTCCTCCTGCTCACGCTGGCGCTGGTTCTCCTCATGTTCACGCTGTTTCGCCTTCTCCTCCAGCTCTCGCCTCTTTAACTCGAGCTCCTCCCGTCTCAGCTCCCTTTCATATTCCAGCCGCATCCGCTCCACGGATGCCGAGCGTTGCCGGGAGGATCCCCTGCTGGGGGGTGAGCTTCGCCGGGCAGATCCCCTGCTGGCCGGGGGTGTCACGGTGCCCTCGGTATACACTGGGCTCCTCCCCGCCCTTCCTCTACGCCTAGGAAGGGGGGGTCTCGGGAAGCCCTCGTCCGCCGGCTGACCACTCCCAGCGGGGACAGACACTGGTGCCTGCGCTGCATCTGCTCGGCTGCTTCCCTCAGCGACAGGGCTCCGTTCATTCATGCGGTCTCCCTCCTCCAGCTGGGCAATCAGCTGGTCCTTGGTGCGTCTCCCTGGGTGCAGCCCCCTCTGCTTGCACAGCTCCACCAGGTCACACTTGCGCCGCTTGGCATACATCTTCCTGCTGGCCACTCACAGGCCGGGGTGCTCGCCGCTCCCCACGGTTTCCAGGGGGACCCCTAGTGCACCAGCCCTTCTTGAGGTCACCACCTCTCTGCCAGGGTCGAGCTGCAGACTCCTCCGCCCCTGGGACCGCTCGCTGCAATCCCCCGGGGGACCCTGTTACTGCAAAGTCCTTCTCACTGGGCACACACTCCCAGGGGTTAACCACCCCTTCGTTTTACTGCTCCCCAGTCACTTACTGCAGGAAGCGCCGTCCACGGGGTGCAGTATATCCCGCCGCTGCCACCAGTTGTCACGGAGTGTGGGGGAGTCCGGCCCTGCACCCCTCTTCCTGGGACCCACAGTGACTCTCAGCCAGTCAGTAAAACAGAAGGTTTATTGGACAACAGGAACACAGGTTACAGCAGAGCTTGCAGGCACAGTCAGGACCCCTCCACCGAGTCCTTCTGGGCTTTCAGGGTGCTTGGATCCTAGCTAGGATACCCTGAATTCCACCCACACAGCCCCAAGCCCAAACTCCAACTGCTTCCCTCCTGCCACTCCCTTCCTTTGTCCCCTTCCCGGGCAAAGGTGTTGACCTTTCCCCTCCCTTACCTAGCTCAGGTTACAGGCTCTGGCATCGTCCATCTCCTAAAGTCCTCCCCTGCTCTCCCACTCCCCACACAGACAGTCCCTACTGCATCACAGTTATCATCTCAGTAGGCAACGTCTCGCCAGCTCTTCTTTTCGCCTCTCCCACATGGTGGAGCTCAGCCCTCAACTCTTTCCATCATACCTTTATCACTACAGTGAAAAATGAGATTGTTGCACCTACACTTAAAATAGTCACGTACCCAACGAGGAAGCACATGGCCCTATGACAGCAAGTACGGAGAAGGAATTCAAAGTACAGACCGCTTACTCACAGAGAGTTATGCAGGAGACAGAAAGCTGAGGATTGTTCATGTCTGCTTAAAAGGATGTCCAAGCTGCTCAGGTCCACTTCTGCCTCTTCCTCCTCCAGCTAGGGCTCCTGGACAATTCCGCTGCAAGAGCAGCTGCAAAAAACCAAGCATGAGCCATCACTACACAGAGCTCTAATGATACTTGAAATCTAGCCCTCAATCCTGCCTCCCTCTTCCATTCTGTCTGCATCGGCCCCGTTCGATGAACAGAGACCGAGTTAACAGCGACAGTCACCGCTCCACTCTCACACCCACTGCCTTGCATTATTTCCGTCCCCTCCTACTTTGCCATGCTTCTCAAGACCTGGCCTCTGGGGATGCACAGCTAGCTCACCTGCCTGTGTGCCATGAAGGGAGATTGCAGAAAAAAAAAAGAGGCAAGAACAGAGAGAGAGAGAGAGAAACAAGTGAGGAAGGCAAGCAACTCACCACCTGGAACCTACCTTTTCTCTACATCGCTTGTGAACAGAGAAATGAGAAGACCCTGAAAATGGGGACCCAGTCTCCCTCATAACCACAGCTTGTCACGAACACTTTGTTACAAACCCAGGCCCAACTAACAGGGCGTCCCTACCTGGAGCCAGGTGGGCTGTGAGCAGAGCTCTCACCAGAACAGACACTTATCTCACTGACAGCAGTGGCTGCTCCACTCCCAGATGTATGGCTAATGCCTGATTTTGACAATGCTCGTGGTCTCGTCCCTCTCGCTCGCTTTCCATTGCATGAGGACAGTAGACTCTGGCCGTGAGTTCTTTTTCCTCAGTACTAAACTCAGCAGGGAGGGGGAACAAAAAAACCATCATCTCCAACTGCAATGTCAGTCTCTTCATTTCACATCTCCCGTATCCCAGCCCTCCGCCCTCAGCCCATCTCCCTTTACTACTTTACAATTGCAACTGGAAGGCACCCATTGTAAAGGCACCCATAAAAACTTAAGAATGGCCAAACTGGCTCAGACCAAAGATCCATCCAGCCCAGTATCCTGGCCATTGTCAAGTGCCTCAGAGGGAATTAACCCAACAGGCAATGATCAAGTGATCTCTCTCCTGCCATCCATCTCCACCCTCTGACAAACAGAGGCTAGGGACACCATTCCTTATCCATCCTGGTTAAGAGCCATTAATGGACTTAACCACCATGAATTTATCCACTTCTCTATTAAACCCTGCTATAGCCGTAGCCTTCACAACCTCCTCAGGCAAGGAGTTCCACAGGTTGACTGTGCGCTGTGTGAAGAACTTCCTTGTATGTGTGTTAAATCTGTTGCCCATTAAGTTCGTTTGGTGGCCCCTAGTTCTTATATTATGAGAAGTAACTCGACACCTGGAATCATACTCCTAGATGCTACCTTCTGCTGCGTAGGACACACTGCTCCTGACCAGAGGAATCATCAGCCCCTGAAATTGGGAACCTTGTCTCTCTTACAACCACAGCTAGTCAGGAACCTTTTCTTACAAACCCAGCCCTAGCTAACGGGGCATCCCTACCAGCATCAACATGGGCCATGAGCAGAGCCCTCACCAAAACAGACACTTATCTCACTGACAGTGGCAGCTCTTCTGCTGCCAGATGGATGGCTTTTGCATGGCATCAACAATGCTCACGATCTCATCGCTCTCGCTCGCTTTCCATGGCATGAGGGCAGTAGACTGACACATGACTTCTTTTCCTTTGGTACCAAATCCAGCAAAGGAGGGGATAAACAAAAATAAATAGCATCTCCATCTGCAATGTCATGTAATCTTTTCATTTCCCATCTCCCGTATCCCAGGGCTTCACCCTCAACCCATCTCCCATTACTGCTTTACAACTGCAAGTCGAAGACACCCATTGTAACGACACCCAAAATAGTCACTTTCTCAGGAGACTCTGGCTACTCCTCAGCCTTAATCCCACAGAGCCTCGTACCCAACGAGGAAGCACACAGCCTGTGAATAAAAGTACAGCAAGTGCAGATGAGGAATTCCAAGCACTCACCGCTTACTCACAGCCATTTATGCAGGAGGCAGAAAGCTGAGGACTGTTCATGTCTGCTTAGAAAGATGTTCAGGCTGATCACGACCACTTCTGAGTGTCTCTCCTCCAGGTAGGGTTCCTGGACACTTCCTGTACCAGCGCAGCTGCAAAAGCCATGCATGATCCAGCATTACACACAGTTGTGAAGGTGTGTGAAATCTTGCCCTCATCTCTGCCTCCCTCTCCCATTCCATTTGCATCAGCCCCATCTGATGAACACAGACCGACTCAAAACCGACAGTCTCCAATCCACTCTGATCACTTCTACCCCACATAATTTTTGTCCCCTCCTACTTCTTCATTACCCCCGAGACCCAAACCTGTGGGGAGCACACCTAGCACACCTGCCCATGTGCCATGAAGCAAGATAGCACAAAGGCAAGGACAGATTTAGAGAGGGAGTGTTGGCCAACACACAGAGAGAGAGATCAACATGGGAGGAAGGGAAGCAACTCCTCACCTGGAATCATCGTCCTGCAAACAAGCTTTTCTGCAGAGGACACACCGCTTGTGAACAGAGAAATGAGCTGATGCTGAAAATGGGGACTTTGTCTTCCACGTATCCACAGCTCGTCAGAAACATTTTGTTACACACCCAGCCGTAGCTAACTGGGCATCCGTACCTGAAACCAAGCGGGAAGTGAGCACTGACAGTAATGGCTGCTCGGCTCCAAGCTGGAGGGCTCTTGCCTGGCATTAGTAAAGTTCGCTGTCTCTCTGCTCTCACTTGCTTTCCATCGCATGAGGGGAGCAGACTCTGACCCTCCACTTCTTTTCCCTTGGTACTAAACCCAGCACAAGGGGGGAAAACAAATCAGTTAGCATCTCAGTCAGCCACGTGCATAGTTTCTTCTTCTCGCATCTACCGCACCTCAGGGCTCCATCCTCAACACTCCTCCAATTACAGCTTTAGCACCACAACTAAAAAGCAGCCAACTGCACCTACATCCAAAATACTAACTCTGCACAGGAGACTTACCTTTCCTTCATCTGAATCCCATACAGCACCATGTTCAACGAGGAAATTCACAGCCTCTGAACAAAACTGAAGCAAGTAGAGATGAGGGATTCCAAACACCGACTACTTAACTAGAGTCACGTGCTTAACAGCCTCACCTGACTCTTAGCAGGTTAATTGGAGTCAGGTGTTCTCATTAGCCTGGAGCAGCCCCTGCTCTGGTCACTCAGGGAACACAAAACTACTTATCCAGTCGCAGGTATATCTCCCTTCTACTACTCTGCTGTTTCCCAACTGGCCTGGGTCTATCACAGCAGATAGTGGATAGAGAGATTTCACAGAACCACACACCTGCTCCTTGAATATCATGAGAGCAATCCTCAGCTCAGCTGCCAAGTGAAACATCTATATTGTGCAGGTCTGGTTCCTCCAGATGCTCCTCCTCTGTCTGGGGCTGCTCCATTGGCCTTGAGCAGGCCTCTGCAAGAACAGCAAACCACCTATGGAAGAACCATCACTGTCCAACATGCTACAAGTGCTCGATATTTTATAAAACCCGCCTCCACTCTCACATCCACTATCCCACATGATTTTCATCCCCTCCTACTTCTTCCTGGCTCCAGAGACCTAGCCTGAGGGGATCCACACCTACCGGTGTCCTATAAAGAGAGAAATTACAGGGAGAGGCAAGGACACAGACACAGAGAAAAAGAGTGTGTGTGTTGGCCAACACAGTACAGAAAAAGAGAGAGAGGGAGGGAGAAAAACACAGGAGAAGGGGAAGGAACTCGCCAGCTCGAGGCATCCCCCTGGATCCAACCTTCTCTTGCTGAGGACACACTGCCTGCGGATGGAAAAATGAGCCGCCCCTGAAAATGGGGACCATGTCTCCCTCGTATCCACAGCTAGTCAGGAACCTTTTCTTACAAACCCAGCCCCAGCTAATGGGGTGTCTCTACCTGGAGTCAGATGGGCCGTGAGCAGAACTCTCAGCAAAACACACACTTATCTCAGTGACGGTGGTGTCTGCTCGACTCCCAGATGGACGGCTCTTGCCTGGCCTGAACAATGCTCACAGGCTCGCTGCTCTCACTCACTTGCCTTCGCATGAGGGCAGTAGACTCTGATGTGTGACTTCTTTTTCCTTGGTACTAAACCCAGCAGAGGGGAGAAAGAAAAAAAATAGCATCTCCGTCTGCAATGTCACGTAGTCTCTTCATTTCACATCTCCTGTTATCCCACAGCTCTGCCCTCAAACCATCTCCCGTTACTACTTTACACCTGCAGCTAGACAGGACCCATTGTAACTGCATCCAAAATGGTCACTCTGCTCAGGAGACTACTGTCCCTTCCGCAGCCTTAATACCACCGTGCCCTGTACCCAACGAGGAAGCACAGGGCCTGTGAAGAAAACTACAGCGAGTACATATAAGGAATGAAAGCACTGACCGCTTACTCACAGCCAGTTGTTCAGAATGCAGAAAGCTGAGGACTGTTCATGTCTCCTTAGAAGGATGTCCAAGCTGCTCAGATCCACTTCTGCCAGTTTCTCCTTGGGTTGGGGCTCCTGGATAATTCCTCTGCAAGAGCAGCTGCAAAAGCCAAGCATGAGCCATAACTACACACAGCTCTATTGGTGCTTGACATCTTGGCCTCATCCCTCAATCCCTCTTCCATCCCATCTACATCAGCCCCACTCGATAAACAAAGACCGAGTTAACACCGACAGTCATTGCTCCACTTTAGCACCTACTGCCCAACATGGTTTTCATCCCCTCCTACTACTCCAGGGCTTCCAAGACCTAACCTGTAAGGATGCACACCTAGCACATCTGCCTGTGTCCTAAGAAGGGAGACAGCAGAAGGAAAGGTAAGGATAGAGAGAGGGTGTGTGTTGGCCAACATACAAGAGAACAGAGAGAGAGACACACACACACACACAGGAGGAAGGCAAGCAACTCTCCACCTGCAGCCATTCTCCTGGATCTAACCTTCTGCTGCAGAGGACACACTGCTCCTGGCCAGAGAACTGAGCAGCCTCTGAAAATGGGGACCTCGTGTCTCTCATAACCACTAATCAGGAACCTTTTCTTACAAACCGAGCCCCAGCTAACAACAAGTCTCAGCCTGGAGGCAGGTGGGCCGTTACGAGAGTCCTCCCCAAACCACACACTTATCTCACTGATGGTGAAGGCTGCTCCACTTCCAGCTCGACGGCATCTGCATAGCCTGGCATCAACAATGCTCACTGTCTCACAGCTCTTGTGCGCTTTCCATCTCACAACAGGGGTGGGCTCTTACCCTTGACTTCTTTGTCTGTGGTACTAAGCACAACACAGATGGTAAAAACAAAAGTTATTGTTAGGGGGCTTATTCCTTCACTCTCTCACTTCCCTGGTCCTTCTCGCATGAACAGAGAGCAACAATACCCGAAGTCCAAAGATGCAAACAATTCGATGTTTATTGGGGTGAACTTCCAGCAAGCATGATTCCAGTTTCCTTCTTTAGTGTCCCCCTTCCCAGCTCTGACACCACAGAGCCTTGCCTCTGTTCCTATTCCCCCTTTAGCAAGATACGATTTTGATTCCCCCATCCCGCCCCACTCTTTACTTCCTGATTGACTGCAGACTATATAGTAAAAGTTGAATTTTGCTTAGCTATTCCTTAACCAATTATTTTACTGAAATTTAACTAACTAAGCCTAACATGCTGTACCATGGTTATTTAATATATCCCACCACCTTAATTGGTTTACACCCAACAAAATTAATTACACAGTAGACAGAAACAATCACAGAACCAGACAGAGACATGCAAACAAACATACAAAACAATACAGAAGTGAGGATTTCACAGCTACATCTATACAGACATAAGGATTCTCCAGCTGTGTCTATTGATAAGTGAGTTCTTGTCAGACAGGATGTTATCAAACTAAGTTTCCTTTTACATCTTCTAGGCGCTTCCCTTTCTCAGAAGGTGATGGAATATCAGAACAGGATTGTATTCTTAACAGCCCAATAGCACCTTATTTCCATTTACTAGTTTGGAATGTGAGGATGTGACTAGACACTTCCCAGCTTATGGCTACCTAACTACATCTTAGCTGAAGGCCTTAGCCTGTCACAGTAACAGAAGGCCATTCCACAGACAGTGATTTTTTATTCTCTTTTATACCTCTATAAGTAGATAAGTGATAATAATACACCTAAATTCTTAAAGCGTAGGCCTTTGCAGACAGGCCTGAATATCAGAACATCAGAATCTGCAATACTGTGTATGTTCTTCTCCCATCTCCCATTACACCTTTATAGATACAATTAAAAAGCACACCACACATATTTAATTTCTGGAATTCCTGGCCAGAGAATGCTCTGAAAGCCAAGACTATAGCAGGTTTCAAAAAAGAACTAGGTAAATTCATGGAGGATCGGCCCATCAATGGCTATTGGTCAGAATGAGCAGGGATGGTGCCCTTATCCTCTGTTTGCCAGAAGCTGGGATTCGGCGACACAGGATGGATCACTTCTCAATGCCCTGTTCTATTCCTTCCCTCTGAAGCACCTGGCATTAGCCAGTCGGAAGACAGGATACTGGGCTAGATGGACCCTTGATCTGACCAAGTACTGCCCTTCTCTTGTTTGTATGTTACGCAGCCTGTTGCACCTGCACCCAAGAGAGCCCCTGTGCAGAGGAGACTAACTGTCCCTTCCCCCGGATGTAACCCCACAGCTACTCCGAAATTGGGAAATTCTCCACCCACACCCAGAACAAGGAGGAAAACTTTTATAGGAAACCAAACCCACCTAATGTGAAGCAGCCGTCTGTACTCAGCCTATACCATGCATTTATCTTAAGCTTCAGCCGTGCCGCTAAAAGTCATGAAGCGTAGTTATGTGCAGGGCAGAAAGCTGAGGACTGCTCATGTCTGCTTAGAAGGATGTTCTGGCTGATCAGATCCACTTCTGCCAGCTTCTCCTCGGGCTGGGGCTCCTGGACACTTCCTCTGAAAGTGCACCTGCAAAACCCATGCATGAGCCATCAGTACAAGTTCTATTCATGCATGAAATCTTGCCCTCAACCCTGCCTTCCTCTCCCTTGTCATCTACCTGAGCCTGACTCAATGAACAGAGAGTCACCACTCCACTTCAGCACCCACTGCCCTTCATGATTTTTCTCTGCTCCGACTTCTCCATGGCTCCCAAGACCTACCCTGTGGGGATGCACACCTAGCACCCTGCCCATGTCCTATTAAGGGAGATGGCGCAAGGAAAGGTAAGAACAGAGAGAGTCAGAGTTGGCCAACATACTAGAGAACAGACAGACAGAGAGAGAAAGAAAGAAAAAACACAAGTGGAAGGCAAGCAACTCACCACCTGCAGTCATCCTGCTGGATCCAACCATCTGCTGCAGAGAACTCGCTGCTCCTGGCCAGAGAACTGACCAGCCTCTGAAAATAGGGACCTTGTGCCCTTCGTAACTACAGCTAGTTAAGAACATTTTCTTACAAACCCAGCCCCAACTAATGTGGCGTCCCTACCAGGAGCAGGGAGGGCCGTGAGCAGGGCAATCACCAAAACAGACACTTATCTCATTGAGCGTGGCAGCTGTTCCGCTCCCAGTTGGACGGCTTTTGCATGGCATCGACAATACTCAGTGTCATTGCTCTCCTTCGCTTTCCATCGCATGAGGGAAGTAGATTCTGGCACGTGACTTATTTTCCTTTGGTACTAAACCCAGGACAGGGGGAGAAAACAGATCAGTTACCACCTTACTTCATAATGTCTTATAGGCTCTTCCCTTCAACTCTTCCACATGGTAGGGCTCCACCCTCAACCCTCTTCCCGTTACACCTTTAGCATTACAACCAAAAGCACCCCTTGCAATGGCATCCAACATCGTCACTCTGCACAGCAGACTCTGACCCCTCCCCAGCCTTAATACCACAGAGCCCCGTACCCAACGAGGAAGCACAGGGGCTGTGAAGAATACTACAGTGAGTACAGATGAGGATTTCAAAGCACTGACCTTTTACTCACAGCCAGTTAAGTGGCAGGCAGGAAGCGGAGGACTATTCATGTCTCTTTAGAAGAATGTCGAGGCTGCTCATGTCCACTTCTGCATATTGTCACCCAGCGAGGGCACCTGGATGATTCCTCTTCAAACTAATAAAGCCAAGCAAGTACCATCATTACACAGAGCTCTATTGGTGCATTTAATCTTGCCCTCATACCTGCCTCCCTCTCCCATCCCATCCCCATCCGCCCGACTCGATGAACAGAGACTGAGTCAACATCCACAGACACCGCTCCACTCTAGCGCCCACTGCCCTGCATGATTTTCATCCCCTCCTATTTCTTCATAGCTCCTGATACCTAACCTGTGGGGATGCACACCTTGCACTCCTGCTCGTGTCCTTCGAAGGGAGACAGCATAAGAAGAGGCAAGGACAGAGAGAGACAGACAGACAGAGTGTGTGTTGGCCAACACATTAGAGGAGAGAGAGAAAAACATGGGAAGGAGTCAGGAAACTCACCAGCTGGAGTCATCCCCCTGAATCCAAACTTCTGCTGCAGAGGACACACTGTTTGTGTACAGAAAAATGAGCAGCCCCTGAAAATGGGCACCTTGTCTCCCTCGTAACCAGTAGTTAGAAACCTTTTCTTACAAACCCAGCCCCAGCTAACGGGGTGTCCCTACCAGGAAGTGGGCCATGAGCAGAGCAAACAGCAAACCAGACACTTATCTCACTGAGAGCGGTGGCGGTTCCACTCATAGTTGAACGGCTTTTGCATTACATCAACGCCGCTCGTGGTCTCATCGCTCTCGCTCACTTTCCATTGTCTGAGGACAGTAAACTCAGACACATGACTTCTTTTCTCTTGGTACTAAAACCAGCACAAAGGACGAAAATCAGTAAGTTACCCTCAGTCAGCAATGTCGGGTAGGCTCTTTTCACCTCTCCCATACAGTGGGATACCACCCTCAACCTTTTCCCATTACACATTTACGACAAAAAGTAGAAAGGACCCCTTGCAACAACCACCGAAAAAGCCACTCTGCACAGAAATGCCAACCCTGCAGAAAAATATGCAGCAGTTGGGCTTGCTTTTGGCTTAATTGGCTCGTGAGTTGCTTGCTGGGTAGTTTTTGGCTTGCAGGTTGTTCCTTGTTGTAGCTTCTTGCCTTTTTTTTTTTATCAGCTCCCAGCAATCGTGGGCAAGCCAGGGGGAAGAAGGGAAGAGAATCCACAGCGGGCCCACTGCAGTCCCAGACTGCACACCAGGAGAGATCTAGTCAAATAGAACATTGGGATTCTTAGGGATTGGCTTGCTCTGAAATGGAATTAGCTTGATTTTTCGCTTACACTCAGACTTTAAGGTCAGAAGGGACCATTATGATCATCTAGTCTGACCTCCTGCACAATGCAGGCCACATAATCTCACCCATCCACTTCCATAACAAACCCCAAACCTATGTCTGAGTTATTGAAGTCCTCAAATTGTGGTTTGAAGACCTCAAGTTGCAGAGAATCCTCCAGCAAGTGACCCATGCCCCATGATGCAGAGGAAGGCGAAAAACCTCCAGGGCCCCTGCCAATCTGCCCTGGAGGAAAATTCCTTCCCGACCCCAAATATGGTGATCAGTTAAACCCTGAGCATGAGGGCAAGACTCACTAGCCAGCAACCAGGAAAAAATTCTCTGTAGTCACTCAGATCCCACCCCATCTAACATCCCATCACAGACCACTGGGCATATTTACCTGCTAATAATCAAAGATCAATTAGTTGCCAAAATTAGACTAGCCCATCATATTATCCCCTCCATAAACTTATCAAGCTTCGTCTTGAAGCCAGATATGTCTTTTGCGCCCACTACTCCCCTTAGAAGGCTGTTCCAGGACTTCACTCCTCTAATGGTTAGAAACCTTATTCTAATTTCAAGTCTACACTTCCTAGTGTCCAGTTTATATCCATTTATTCTTATGTCCACATTGGTACTAAGCTTAAATAATTCCTCTCCCTCCCTAATATTTATCCCTCTGATATATTTATAAAGAGCAAACATATCCCCCTTCAACCTTCTTTTGGTTAGGCTAAACAAGCCAAGCTCTTTGAGTCTCCTTTCATAAAAGACAGGTTTTCCATTCCTCGGATCATCCCAGTAGCCCGTGCAACTGCAACTCTGGTCCCTTCCCCAGTCTTAATCCCACAGAGCCCCGTACTAAATGAGGATGCACATGGTGACTGAAGAAATTTACAGCAAGTAGAGATAAGGAATTCCAAGCACTGACCATTTACTCACAGCCAGTTATGCAGGAGGGAGAAAGCTGAGGACTGTTCATGTCTGCTTAGAAGGATGTTCAGGCTGATCAGGTCCATTTCTGAGAGTCTCTCGTCCGGGTAGGACTCCTGGACAATTCCTCTGCCAGTGCAGCTACCAAAAGCCATGCATCAGCCAGCATTACACAAAACTGTGAATGTGCGTGAAATCTTCCCTCATCTCTGTCTCCCTCTCCCATTCTATGTACATCAGCCCGACTCGATGAACACAGACCCTGTAACCCTGACAAACCCCGCTCCACTCCTCTCTCGCGCCTGCTATCCCACATGATTTTCATCCCCAAAGCCAGTAATGTGCAAGGCAGAAAGCTGAGGACTATTCATCTCTGCTTAGAAGGATGCTCAGGCTCATCAGTCCACTTCTAAGAGTCTCTCATCCAGGGAAGGATCCTGGACAATTCATCTGCCAGTGCAGCTGCAAAAGCCATGAATGAGCCTGCATTACAGGTAGCTCTGAAGGTGCATGAAATCTTGCCCTAATCTCTGCCTCCCTCTCACATTGCATCTATATGAGCCCCACTCAAACAGATAGTCAACATCAATAGTACCCACTCCACTCTTGCACCCACTACCCTGCATGATTTTGGTCCCCTACTTGTACATAGCTCACAAGACTTAGCCTGTGGGGATGCACACCTACCGCCAGGGCCAGCTTTAGGAAATGCGGGGCCCAATTCAAACAGTTTCGACGGGGCCCTGGCAGGGATGACTTTTAAAAAAAAAAAAACACATTTAAAGAAACACGTGGGGTTGTATTCACCAGGCGGTGCTCCGAGTCTTTGGCAGCACTTTGTTTGTGGGCCTTCACTCGCTCCAGGTCTTCAGCAGCACTAAAGGACTCGCTGCCGAAGTGTCGCCAAAGACCCAGAGTAAGCCAAGTACCTGCCACTGAAGTACCATCGAAGACCTGGAGAGAGTGAAGGACCCGCCGCTGAAGACCCAAAGCACTACCAGGTGAGAGAAAATTAAAAAGGTGCCTCTAGCCAGGGAAGGGATTCTCACTGGGCGTGGGGCCCTCTTAGGCGCAGGGCCTGATTCGGGGGAATTGGTGGAATAGGCCTAAAGCCAGCCCTGCCTACCACATCTGCCCATGTCCTACGAAGGGAGACAGATCAAGGAAAGGCAAGGACAGAGAGAGAGAGAGAGAGGGACAGAGAGACAGACAGTGTATGTGTTGGCCAATACATTAGAGGAGAGGGAGACAAAAACGTGGGAGGAAGTCAAAAACACTCACCAGCTGGAGTCATCCCCCTGGATCCAACTTTCTGCTGCAGAGGACATACTGCTTGTGAACAGAGAAATGACCAGACCCTGAAAATGGGGACCTTGTCTCCCTCGTAACCACAGCAAGTGAGGAATCTTTTCCTTCAAACCGAGCCCCAGCTAACAACAAGTCTCAACCTGGAGGCAGGTGGACCGTTAGCAGAGTCTTCACCGAACCAGACACTTATCTCACTGATGGTGACGTCTGCTCCACTCCCAGCTTGATGGCACCTGCATAGCCTGGCATCAACAACGCTGGCTGTTTCACGGCTTTTGTGCACTTTACATCTACAACATGGGTGGGCTCTTACCCTTGACTTTTGTCTGTGGTACTAAGCACAAGAGAGAAAAACAAAAGTTATCATCGGAATCTGCAATGTTGTGTAGGTTCTTCTTCTCTCATCTCCCATTACACCTTTATAGATACAATTAAAAAGCACACAATGCACACTCAAACTGTGGAACTCCTCGTCAGAGAATGTTGTCAAGCTCAAGCTTAATAGGGTTCAAAAACGAACTATGTAAATTCATGGAGGAGAGGTCCATCAACAGCTATTATTACGGATGGGCAGGGATGGCGTCCATAGCCTCTGTTTGCCAGAAGCTGGGAATGGGCAATAGGAGATGGATCACTCGGTGATTCCGTGTTCTGTTCATTCCCTCTGACGGAAGCCACTGTCGGAAGGGAGGATACTGGACTACATGGACCTTTCGTCTGACCCAGTATTGCTATTCTTACGTTTGTATGTTAAGCAGCACCTTGCACCTACATCCAAGAGAGTCACTCTGCAGAGGAGACTATTGTCCCTTGCCCTGGTCTTAATCTCACAGAGTCCCATGGCCAACGAGGACGCTCACAGCCTCTAAGGAAACTAGAGTGGTACGGATGAGGAACAGAGGCCGTAATTATTCACTCACAGCCAGTCATGGAGAAGGCAGAAAGCTGAGGACTGTTCATCTCTGCTTACAAGGATGTCCAGGCTGCTCAGGTTCACTTCTCCCAGTGTTTCCGCTGTCTGGGCTCCTGGACGAACCCTCTGCAAACACAGCATGTAACCCAAGCAGGAGCCATCACTGTGCAAAGTTCTATTGGTGTCTGAGATACCGCCCTCCCTCTCCCATCAACTCTACATCAGCCCCACTTGATGAACAGAGTCAGAGTCAACTCCCACAGTCACCTCCGCCACTACCAATGGAAGATCTAGTACCCATCATGCTTCTCTTCCCTCCCCCAATGCCTCAGTGTTATGCAGGCTCTCCAGACCAAGCGAGCATGCACCACTGCCCATGTTCAATGCAAGGAGACAGTACAAGAAGAGACATTTTGGAGCATGAGCTTTTGTGGGTGAATACCCACTTCGTAAGACGCATCCGACGAAGTGGGTATTCACCCATGAAAGCTCATGCTCCCAAACGTCTGTTAGTCTATAAGGTGCCACAGGACTCGTTGCTGCTTTTACAGATCCAGACTAACACGGCTACCCCTCTGATACTTGACTACAAGGAGAGAGCGAGCACGAGCATGCTGGCCAACATATTAGAGCTCAGAGAGAGAGAGAGAGAGAGAGACACGGACAGACAGACACAAACACACACATAGGAAGAAGGATCAACTCAGCATCTGTACTCACCTTCCTGGTTGCAGGCCACTGCTCAGAAGAACCCGCTTCTCTGTCCTGGACGATCAGCAGCTTAGAAGATAGGGAAATTCTTCTCCTGCACCCACACAGGACCAGCACTACTGTTTTTAGCGCCCTACGCACGCGGCCATTTCGCTGCCCCACGCGCTGGTCCCACGGCTCCGGTGGATCTGCCGCAGTCGTGCCTGTGGAGAGGGTCCGCTGCTCCGGTGGAGCTGCCACAGCCGTGCCTGCGGGAGGTCCACTGGAGCCGCAGGAGCAGCGGACCATCCGCAGGAATGCCTGCGGCAGCTCCACTGGAGCCACGGGACCAGGGGACCCTCCGCAGGCAAGACTGCGGCAGGTCCACCGGAGCCGCCTGCCACCCCCCCCAGGCAAATTGCCACCCCCCAATAATCCTGGCGCCCTAGGCAATTGCCTAGGCCGCCTAAATGGAAGCGCCGGCCCTGCACCCACAATAAGGAGGAAAACTTTAATGAGAAACCAAGCTCACCCAAAGGGAAGCAGCCATCTGTACTCAGCCTCTATCCTGCATTTATCTTGGGCTTTAGCTGTGCCCCTAAAAGTCGTGAAGTATAGTTATGCAGGAGACAGAAAACAGAGGACTGTTCATGTCTCTTTAGAAGGATGTCCAGACTGCTCATGTCCACTTCTGCCAGTTTCTCCCTGGTCTGGGGTTCCTGAAGAACAATTCTTGAGCACGCGCAGCTGCAAAAGCCAAGCATGAGCCATCACAACACAAAGCTCTATTGGTGCGTGAAATCTTGCCCGCATCCCTGCCTCCCTCTTCCATCCCATCCACATCATCCCTACTCAAACAGAGACAGTCAACATCCGCAGTCACTGCTCCACTCTAGCACCCACTACGCTACATGCTTTTCACCCCTCCTACTTCTTCATAGCTCCTGAGATCTAGGCTGTGGGGATACACACCTAGCACTCCTGCCTGTGTCCTATGAAGGGGGAGAGAGAGGGCGAGAGAGAGAGAGGGGATGTGTGTTGGCCAACACAGAGTAGAGTAGAGAAGAGAAAGAAACACAGGAGAAAGGCAAGCAACTCAGCCCCTGGAGTCACCCACATGGATCTAACTTTCTCCTGCATAGGACACACCAATCCTGGCCAAAGAACTGAGCAGCCCCTGAAAATGGGGACTTTGTCTCCCTTCTAACCGCAGCTAGTCAGGAACCTTTTCCTACAAACCCAGCCCCAGCTAACTGAGTGTCTGTACCAGGAGTCAGCTGGGCCTTGAGCAGAACCCTCAGCAAAACAGACACTTATCTCAGTGACGGTGGTGTCTGCTCGGCTCCCAGATGAACGACTCTTGCCTGGCATGAAAAATACTCACAGGCTTGCTGCTCTCACTCACTTTCCATCGCATGAGGGCAGTAGAATCTAACATGTGACTTCTTTTCCCTTGGCACTGAACGCAGCAGAGGGGAGAACAACAAAGTAAATTAGCATCTCTGTCTGCAATGTCGAGTAGTCTCTTCATTTCACAGCTCACATATCCCATGGCTCCACCCTCAGCTAATTTACACCCCAAATAGAAGGGACCCATTGTAACTGCACCCAAAATAAATAGTCACTTTGCTCAGTAGACTTTTGTCCCTTCCCTAGCCTTAATCCCAAAGAGCCTCGTACCCAATTGTGACCAAGTGGGAATGTTCTTAATGTTTTCTCTGAATACTGTGGGTGCCTCAGCTTCCCCTACACCTTTCTTAAATATCTAGGTGTGGGAGATCAGGGTGTATGATTTTTGCAGAGATTTAGAGGACCCCTGTGATGCTGTCTGCATAGAGAATGGCCGGCATCTCTCCTGGCAACGAATGGCCTGGGCCACTCCTCTGCAAAGGTGCCAACTGAAGGTGTCAGAGAACAAAGATCAGGTGACCTCCTGGCCCGGGAAAGGGAGAAAGGCCAGACAGGAGGGGCTGGAGAGTCTCCAATTGGAGCTGGCTGGGAAAATGGAGGGGAGCCCAGACGGGGCTCTGGCCTCCCTGGGCCCCCCAAGGATGGACCTAACTGAAGGGGTCCCGTTATCTGTACCTGCAAGACCTGTCTTGGACTGTGTTCCTGTCGTCTAAATAAGCCTTCTGTTTTACTGGCTGACAGAGTCTTCATGAATGGCGGAAGCCGGGGGTGCAGGGCCTTGTCTCCACCAAACTCCATGACACCAATGAGGAAGCACACGGCCTGTGAAGAAAACTACGGCGAGTACAGATAAGGAATTGAAAGCACTGACCTCTTACTCACAGCCAGTTATGAAGTCCTCAGCTTTCTGCATTCTGAATGTCTCCTTAGAAGGATGTCCAAGCTGCTCAGATCCACCTCTGCCAGTTTCTGCTCCGTCTGAGACTCCTGGACAATTTCACTGCAAGCGCAGCTGCAAAAGCCAAGCATGAGCCATCACTACACAAAATTCTACTGGTACTTGAAATCCTGCCCTCATCCCTGCCTCTCTCTTCCATCCCATCTACATCAGCAACATTCAATGAACAGAGATCAAGTTAACACCAACAGTAACTACTCCACTTTAGCGCCCACTGCCCCACATGATTTTCATCTCCTCCTCCTTCTTCATTGCTCCTGAAACACAGTCTGTGTGGTTGCACACCTAGTACAAGTGCCTGTGTACTATGAAGGGAGATACCACAAGGAAAGGCAAGGACAGAGTGTGTGTGTGTTGGCCAATATACTAGAGTGGGGAGAGAGAAAGAGAAACACAGGAGGAAGGCAAGCAATTTGCCACCTGGAGTCATCCTCCTGGATCTAACCTTCTGCTGCAGATGATACACTGCTCCTGGCCAGAGAACTGAGCAGCCCCTGAAAATAGGGACCTCGTCTCCCTCATAACCACAGCTAGACAAAAACATTTTCTTACAAACATAGCCCCAGCTAATGGGACATCTCTACCAAGAGCTAGGTGGACCGTGAGCAGAGCAATCACCAAAACAGACACTTATCTCATTGAGAGTGGCAGCTGTTCTCTTTCCAGTGGGACAGCTTTTTTGTGGCATTAATAATTCTCGAGGTCCTCTTGCTCTCACTTGATTTCCAGTGCAGGAAACTCTGATGCGACACCCAGCAGGGTGGGAGGAGGGAGAGAAGAAAAAAAAATTAGCACCTCCCTCTACAATGTCGCAGTCTCTTCATTTCACAAATCCTCTATCCCATGGCTCTGCCCTCGACCCATCTCACATACACC
The DNA here is from genome assembly GCF_025201925.1 of Gopherus flavomarginatus. NCBI lineage: Eukaryota > Metazoa > Chordata > Testudines > Testudinidae > Gopherus > Gopherus flavomarginatus. Next base: position 15,942,733 of record NC_066641.1, on the reverse strand, counting down.
TTTAGCATTACAACCAAAAAGCAGCCCTTGCACCCGACATAGTCACTCTGGTCTCTCCCTGGCATGAATCCCACAGAGCCCCGTACCCAAAGACGAAGCACAAGGCCTGTGAAGGATACTACAGCGAGTACAGATGAGGAATTGAAAGCACTGACCATTTACTCACAGCCAGTTATGCAGAAGGCAGAAAGATGAGGACTATTCATGTCTCCTTAGAAGGATGTCCAGGCTACTGAGATCCTCTTCTGCATATTCTCGCCCATTGAGAGCTCCTGGATGATTCCTCTTCAAACTAATAAAGTCAAGCAAGTACCATCACTACACAGAGCTCTACTGGTGCATTTAATCTTGCCCTCATCCCTGCCTCCCACTCCCATCCCATCTACATCCACCCGACTCGATGAATAGAGACTGAGTCAACATCCACAGACACTGCACCACTCTAGCGCCCACTGCCCTGCATGATTTTCATCCCCTCCTACTTGTTCATAGCTCCCGAGACCTAAGCTGTGAGGATGCACACCTAGCACATGTGCTATGAAGGGAGACGGGATAAGGAGAGGCAAGGACAGAGACAGAGAGAGAAAGTGTTGGCCAACATACTAGAGAAGAGAGACAGAGAGAAACATGGGAGGAAGGCAAGCAACTCATCACCTGTAATCATCCCTCTGGATTTCACCTTCTGATGCAGAGGACACACCGCTACTGGCCAGAGAACAGAGCAGCCCCAGAGAATGGGGTCCTTGTCTCCCTCAAACACAGCTAGTGAAAAACACTTTCTTACAAACACAGCCCCAGCAAATGGAGCGTCCCTACCAGGAGCAAGGTAGGCCGTGAACAGAGCAATCACCAAAACAGACAGTTATCTCATTGAGAAAGGCAACTGTTCCACTCCCAGTAGGACGGCTTTTCCTTGGCATCAGTAGTTCTTGAGGTCCCATCGCCCTCGCTCACTTTCCATGACATGAAGGCAGTAGACTCTGAGATGTGACTTCTTTTCCCTTGGTACTAAACCCAGCACAAGGGGAAAAAACAAGTAAGTTACCATCTCAGTGTGCTATGTTGGGGAGGCTCTACTTTTCGCCTCTCCCACACAGTGAGGCTCTGCCCTGAACCCTCCTCCCATCACACCTTTAGGACTACAAGTAGAAAGCAACCCTTGGAATGACACCTTAAACAGTCACTCTGCACAGCACACTCTGGTCACACACACCAAACCTGTGGGGAAAAGCATGTTTTTGGCTTGTAACATTGCTTCTTGTAGCTTGTTGCTTCCAGCAAGCAGAGGCAAAGGGGGGCGAGAGTCAGGGGTGCACAGCGGGCCCACCACAGTCCCAGACGGCAGACGCCAGGAGAGATCTAGAGACTCTGGTCCCTTCCCGAGCCTTAATCACACAGAGCCCCATAGCCAACGAGGAAGCAAACAGAGTGTGAAGAAAATAGCAGCGAGTACAGATGAGGAATTCCAAGCACTGACTTCTTACTCACAGGCAGTTATGTGGGAGACAGAAAGCTGAGGACTGTTGATCTCCACTTAGGAGGATTTCCAGGCAGCTGAGGTCCACTTCTGCCAATTTCTCCTCCGGCTGCTGCTCCTGGATGATTCCTCTGCAAACGCAGTAAGTAGCTCAAGAAAAAGCCATCAGTACACAAAATTCAACTGGTGCACGAAATCTTACCCTCATCCCTACCTCCCTCTCCCATGCCATCCACATCAGCCCCACTAGAGCAGAGACTCAATCAACATCCACAGTCACTGCTGCACTCTAGTGCTCACCACCCTGTGTGATTTTCGTCCCCTCCTACTTGTTCATCACTCCCAAGACCTAGCCTGTGGGGATGCACAGCTACCACACCTGCCCATGTCCTACGAAAGGAGACAGGACAAGGAGAGGCAAGGACAGAGAGTGTGTTGGCCAACACATTAGAGGAAAGAGAGAGAAACGTGGGAGGAAGTCAAAAAACTCACCAGCTAGAGCCATCCCCCTGGATCCAACCTTCTGCTGCAGAGGACACGCTGCTTGTGAACAGAGAAATGACCAGACCCTGAAAATGGGGATCTTGTCTCCCTCGTAACTACAGCTACTCAGAAAACTTTTTCTACAAATTCAGCCCCAGCTAACGACAAGTCTCAGCCTGGAGGCAGGTGGGCGCTACCAGAGTCCTCACCAAACCAGACACTTACCTCACTGATGGTGACATCTGCTCCACTCCCAGCTTCATGGCATCTGCATAGCCTGGAATCAACAACGTTCGCTGTCTCACAGCTCTTGTGCACTTTCCATCTCACAATGGGGGTGGGCTCTTACCCTTGACCTCTTTCTCCGTGGTACTAAGCACAACACAAGAGGCAAAAACAGAAGGTATCATCCGCAATCTGCAGTGTTGTGTAGGTTCTTCTTCTCCCATCTCCCATTACACCTTTATAGATACAATTAAGAAGTACACAATGCACACTCAGCCTTTGGAGCTCCTTGCCAGAGAATGCTGTGACTATAATGGGGTTCAAATAAGAGCTAGTACAGTAACTCCTCACTTAACGTTGCCATTATGTTCCTGGAAATGTGACTTTAAGTGAAATGATGTTAAGCGAGTCCAATTTCCCCATAACAATGAATGTAAATGGAGGGGGGGGGTTACACTCCAGGGAATTATTTTTTGCCATACAGTACAGTATTATAGTTGGGGGTGCCCCTGCCTTACCCTACACAGGCCCAGCCCACTGGCACTGGAGGTGAGGCAGGCAAGGAGGCTGAAGGTGCTGTAGGCTAGGAGAAGCACGTTGCGGAGCGGCAGCTTCCCCTACTCTGCAAGCACCAGGGTCGGGGGCCTCAACCCTCGGCCGCCCACACCGCCTCTTCCCCCAAACCCCCACCCTTAACCTGCCTCTTCCTCCTCGCTCCTTCCCCTTTACTTCACACACCGCGTCCTCGCTCCTGCCTGCAGCAATCAGCTGGCTTGCAGCATTTGGAAGCAGGGGAGGGAAGGGGGAGTCTGCATGCCGAATCTTCACTCCCCGTCTCCGGACACCACAAGCCAACTGATTGCCGCAGGCAGGAGGCAGTAGGGAAAGGCACTGATCCACGGTGTCTGCTGGCGGGCGGGAAGCGCTGTGGGGAGGTCATAGGAGAACTGATGGGGGGCTGCCGGCTGTGGACAAAGCAGGCAGCCAAACCATGTTATAGCAAAGCATTGCTCAACTGTAAATACAGCATGTTCTGTAATTGAGCAGGGATGTAAGATCGAAACATTGTTAAGCGAGAGGATGTTAAGTGAAGAGTTACTGTAAATTCATGGAGGATCAATCCATCAACGGCTATTAGTCAGGATGAGCAGGGATGGTGTCCCTGGCCTGTGTTTGTCAGGAGCTGGGAATGGGCGACAGTGGATGGATCACTTGGTTATTCCCAGTTCTGTTCATTCCTTCTGGGGCACCTGACATTAGCCACTGTTGGTAGACAGAATACTGGGCTAGATGGACCTTTGATCTGACCCAGTCTGGCCATTCTTACGTTCATATGTTAAGCAGCCTGTTGCACCTGCATCCAAGACAGTTACTGTGCAGAGGAAACCGCTGTCCCTTCCCCTGGTCGTAATCCCACAGAGCCCCATGCCCAACGAGGAGGCTCACGGCCTCTGAAGAAAACTTGAGTGGTACGGATGAGGGATAGAGTGCCATAATTGTTCACTCACCGCCAGTCATGGAGAAGGCAGAAAGCTGAGGACTGTTCATCTCTGCTTACAAGGATGTCCAGGCTGCTCAGGTTCACTTCTTCCAGTTTATCCTCTGGCTGCGAATCCTGGACGATTCCTCTACAAACACAGCATGTAACCCAAGCAGGAGCCATCACCGCACAAAGTTCTATTGGTGTCTGAGATGTTGCCCTCCCTCTCTCACCCACCGCACATCAGCCCCACTTGATGAACAGAGTCAGAGTCAACTCCCAGTCACCCCCACCACTACCAATGAAGAATCTAGTACCCATCATGCTTCTGTTCCCCCTCCTAATGCACTAGTGAGTTGCAGGCTCTCCAGACCAAGCTTGTGAGCATTCACCATTGCCCATGTTCTATGCAAGGAGAAAGTACAAGGAGAGAGACACACAGACAGACATATGAAAGACCAACTCAGCATCTGTACCCACCTTCCTGGTTCCAGGCCACTGCTCAGAAGAACCCGCTCCTCTCTGTCCTGGAAGATCAGAAAATTCTCCTCCCGAACCCAGAATAAAGAAGTAAACTTTTATGAGAAACCAAACCCACCTAAAAGGAAGCAGCCATCTGTACTCAGCCTCTGCCCTGAATTTATCTTTGGCTTTAGTCGTGCAGCTAGAAGTTGTGAAGTGTAGTTATGCGGGAGACACAAAGTGGAGGAGTGTTCATATCTGCTTGGAAGGATGCCCAGGCAGCTCAGGTCCACCTCTGCCAGTATCTCCTCGGGCGAGGGCTCCTGGACAATTCCTCTGCAAACTAATAAAGCCAAGCAAGAACTATCACTATGCAGAGCTCTATTAATGCCCTCATCCCTGCCTCCCACTCCCATTCCATCTACAAGAGCCCCACTCGATTAACAGAGATGGAGTTAACACCGACAGAAACTGCTCCACTATCCACTACCCTGCATGATTTTCGTCCTCTCCTACTTCTTCAACCTGAGGACTGTTCATGTCTGCTTAGGAGGACGTCCAAGCTGCTCAGGTCCACGTCTGCCAGTTTCTCCTCTGGCTGGGGCTCCTGGACGTTTCCTCTGTAAGAACAACTGTAAAAGCCAAGCATGAGCCATCAGTACACAGAGCTCTGTTGGTGCGTGAAATCTCACCCCCATCCCTACCTCCCTCTCCCATCCCATCCACATCACCCCACCCCTTGAACAGAGACTGAGTGATAATTTCTCGTGGAGCAACAGTGACACCAGATGCCCCATCCGGGTAATACCAAAGCATTTCCCTTAGGGAGCAACAGGGACACTAGGTGGCCACTGAGTGCAATTACACAGAATATTTCCGTAATGGAGCAGGAGTGATACTGGGTGGCCACTCGGAGTAACGCACAAAGTATTATCCCCATGGAGCAAAAGTGACACTGAGTGGCCAATCCAGGTAATGAACAGAGCGTTTCCCTCAAGGAGAAACAGTGACAACCGATGGCCACTCGGGTTAATGCACAAAGCATTTCCCTCATGGATGAACAGTGATAATGTGTTGCCACCTGCGGTACTCACACAGCAATTCCTTAAGCAGCAGCAGTGACACTGGGCAGCCATTTGGGGAAATGCACAGAACATTTCTCTCCTGGAGCAACAGTGACTCTTGGTGGCCACTCGGGGTAAATGAATTGATGTGGTGTTAAATACTAACACTACAATCCATTTGAAATCTTCCATTCAAAGTTGCAAAACCAAACAACATGTTTGCCAGACACAGGTAACTAGTGTTGTTTAACTTTGGTATTGAGCATTTAACCCTTAAGGTAACACAATGCTTTACAAAATTTAAACTGTTTTAAAATCTTTTCCCATTCTCCTGGCTTTCACTGCCCTGCTGCAGTGAACAAAATAGCAGATAAGAACTATAATAAAAGAGAGAAAGACCATGCCCCACGCTGAGCCTTCAGGTGGCTCTGTGTAACCAAACTGTCAGCAACCAAATCTACGCTGGTAATTAAGCTTAGGGGTTCTCATGCAGGTCCCCACATCTGTAACCTAAAGTTCAGAGTGGGGAAGGAACCTTGACAAGAGCAACAGTAGAAACCGAGGCTCTAAAAAATAATAAAAGTAAAAAAATCAAGAATTTTGCAACTAACATCTATGGCGGATAGATGGCTCAAACAGCACGCCACCATACTGGCCCGACCAGTAATGGAAAAAACAGGGAACGTAGAAGAGGCAACCCGGGCAGTCAAGCACTGGAAATCCCAAGCTCTTTTAGCAGGGTAACAGGTGGCCCAGAGTCACGATAGGCTCGAGCAAATATAGCAGGAAAATAAAACATTGCAAACAGCTGCAAGCAACCTACAAAAAATACATGTGCCGTCCCGTTATAAATACTGGTGGTGAAGAGGAGGCTTCAGGTAGCTCCCCTGTGCCTGAAGAATGGGGACAGAAAGGGAAAAAGGGGGCCCTAGCAAAATGAAAAGATGAAATGGGGTCCACTGCATTGCAATCACCACCTTATGAAAACAGCCAGGTTCCGGTTAAACTGAGACCGAAGCTGGTGCCTGTCAGAACGGGACGAGCAAGTGCATGGCAGGAAAGAGTAGCACACAATACTCTCACTGAACTGGTAAATCAGATGAAGGAAAATATGGAACAGTTCACAGAGCACATTAGGAGCTAGGAGCTGCGACTCGACCACAGAGGAGTGAATAAAAAAGAAATTCACAGTAAAATACCCAAAATTAAGTGGATTAACACCTAGAATTGACGCATCAACACATGGAGTTGCCCAAAAACAGTTAACTGCAGCAAAAAAAGGGCACTCCCACCATCCATCTGGCACGCACACAAAAGCAACAGACACTGGGGTAACAAATTCGATTTTACAAGAGCAGGTAACTACTCCAACTCTCCTCTCAAAGCCAGAATAAAAATCGGGGTGCAGTTCCCTACAGTGTCGGTTCCCAAATGCTTTGACCCACAGAACCACACTCTGCGCTCATATTTAATAATAGAACTTCTCAAATTGTGTACATACGAGTTACGTTTTTTCCTTTATGTGCCTCCTCACTTTGCTAAATGCACTGCTGCCTGTACTTTCAAGTACCTTGATGGCGTTAATCTCTCTTGGCTCAGGTCTCACTACCTTCCTAGGTTGCTCTCCAACCCCCCCCTTCTCCCGCCTCTCCTCACTTCAGCTCTTGGTTTTAAAAGTTGTACTTTTTACAGAAGCCTCCAAAGGATGAAGCTACTAAAAAAAGAACAAAACAAAAAGAAAACAAGGTAAAACCTTTACTTTAAATAAACCCAGTGAATTTATTATTTTAACCCTTCAGGAATGCAACCGCTGGAATTATTCCTACCTTTCTTGAAGATATAGTTGGCAAGCAACAGAAATGCAGACTCTGCTTCTAATCCTAACCCCATGCACTAATATAGCAGAGTTTTAAAATAATGTTAAATATAAAGTAATGCAAAATTCCTTGCTACCAAATTAATACAATACATTTGCCATATATTAATATCTTTTTATCAATTTATATTACAAGTTTTAAATAAGGTAATAATTTGTTTACTCAAATGTTTAACCATTTTTATTTTTGTTTACCTAATTTTGTATAGTTATGAATAGAATTCTGGTGCCATTTGTTTTTAATTATAAGTTTGTCCTATATGTCACGTGTGTTGTCTTATGTTGTATGTCATGTGACTATTTTTTATTATTTTTATTTTGTTGCAACAAAATTCAATTTAATCCCTTTTTTAAAAATATATGTATATGTGGTACCACACTATTTTAAAATCATGGTTGTAGTATAATCATAATATTATTAACACCAATTTTTTATGCAAAGTTCAAAAAGGCTTCAGTTACAAATATATGTACATATATTTATGCCTCAAGAAATAATGCAATCGCAAACAAAAAGGATTCTCCTTTTGAAAACACTTTTGGTTTTTAAGTATGTTTTATTGTTATTCAAAGAAAAAAGATAAGGGGAAACCTCAACATTGACATTTTGTTAATATTATCTTTACCTTAATTTCTTGTTTGGCCTTTTTATAAACTTGTTTGTACTTTTAAATATAGCTATAAGAATGTGATAGCAAAAAATTTATGAATAAAGCTAACCAAACAATGTCAACAGGTCTCCACGTTTTCAACAAGCTTCCGCTTTTGACTCCCAAACACAAAGCATCAAAGATTAATACCTTCAAAGTATTTGCATGAATCTGTATTTAAAATTTATTTTGGTTTAATTTGATACGCTTTTCTTTTGTTATGGTATGTTAATGGGAAGTAGTAGTTGTTAAAGTTTGTGCTTCTAAACAATTAACAAAAGTGAAGTTGGTATCACAAGCAAATTAACTCTAAAAAACTTGTTAAAATGATGTTACTAACTCTTTTCCTGAAAACAAAGTGTTCAGCAAGTGAAAGCGACAAACCTTCTCGTGGAAGGTTGTGAGCATTTATTTTAGCCATTAAGCATTACATTTACTATGAAATATTAGTAATGCACCTCAAAGGAAAATGAATGTCTAGACAACAATTGCAAAAGTACACCTTGCATTATAAAAGACTCGGTCCCTATTACATTGTTCTTAATACACAGTTTAACTCAGTTTGTTTACAATGTAGTAAGTTTGGGTTACTGAAAACAAAAAAGGAAAAACAAACTTGTTAGTGAACATAGTAAAAAGTTTAAGTTGCATCCCACAGACCAAAGCCACCAGAAAATATCACACCCTGAAGAAACCAACGGATATCAGTATACAGTGAAGAAACCCCCAAAGCATCAAGAAAAGAAAAATGAAGTGCTTTATAAATAAGAGACTGGTCAAATACACCTCTACCTGCCATATATGGACCATTAAGTTAACAATCAGCTAAAAACCATTAGCTGGACCAGGATAAACCGTCATTTAATTTCAACTTGGTTACCGTGTAAAAACTGTATTGTTGCTGTATTACTGTATTATCATTGTACTGTGTATTATTGCTTTACAACATTACAAGCAGTTTACCTTGCTAAACTGTTTAGCCAACACACAGCTAAAACTTAAACAAACAGCAGCAAACATCATGAAGGCAAGGAAGAAACAAACTGGTAAACAAACAAAAGTTACATAGTAATTGCAAATTGGGTGAACAAATTGCCTGTTAGTACGAGTCATAATTTGGGTCAGTGACACGACATCCTAAACTGAGGCACACATTATTCAAAACAATCTTGTTCAGTGTCTGGCTACCAATATTAAATCCTGACAACAATATTTGATAACCTACTGAATGGACAGTAACCAATTTATCTGGGAGACAGCAGCCGTACGAAGCAACTGGATCTACATCAGCTCCTGGTGTAGCACAGAGCAGTTTGAGCAATGGAGCAGAGAAGCTCTGCTCCCGTTTCCTGCCCAGTGAAGCTTTCTGGAGGGTGACAACAAGCAGGAGGGGTCATTTATAACCTGCATGGGCAGTGCTGTGTAGTAACCAATCACAAGATAGTTATATATAACAGGCCTCAGTGGTAGTGTCACTACTCCAAATTTCTGTTTTACTTCTCACCTACATTATCACAATCCCTCCCCCAGTATTTCAAAACACTCAGCCTACTATTAATACCGAACCAAATGGCAAGTGTCATTGCCCTAATAAAAGTGGGTTGCTATCTGCAGTATCAGGGCCAAACTACAACAACAAATTGGGAAAGAATTGTTATGCTTGGATATAAATTGCTTTTCTATGTATACACGCACATCACACATATATGCCTGTATACACTACAAACATATATGTGCCATATCCACATTATTCATAGATATTATTTGGGAGGGCCCCTAATGCTCAGTCATAACGCTACATTCCTCAGTCACAGTCCCAGGCCCAACATTCCCAGGCCCACCATAAGGGACTAAACCAGGGGTTGACAACCTATGGCACGCAAGCCGATTTTGAGCAGCAAGCAGCTGCCTGCCACAGTCCCAGCCCCTAGCCTAACTCAGTCCCCCCCCCACCGTTCTCCCCTGTGGGGGCAGGAGGCAGAAGCTTGGTCCTGCAGCAGCCAAGCTTCCCCCTCCCCCTCTTCTTCCCCCAGCATGGTGCTTTCCTGCCCCGCCCCCTCTCCCTCCCTGCGCCAATCATCTGATGGCCCTTGTGAGGGGCAGGGGGAAGAGCAGCAGCATGTGCACAGCTCCTTAGAGGAGACAGAGAGAGGTAGAGATGGAGTCTTGGGGAAGGAGGTGGAAGCGGGCACATCCCTTCCAGCCCCCTGCCATGAGCTGCTCAGGGCAGGGGGCTGGGAGCACCTCCACGAGCCGAGCACCCCAGCCCTCTGCCCTGACCCCCCCCACACACACACAGCCTTCTGTCCTACACCCCCCATATCTCTGCCCTGACCCTCCCACACACTCAGCATTCTGCCCTACACCCCAGCCCTGACCCCTGAACGCCCCCCAGGTCTGGGGTCCTGGCCGCAGGCCCTGCTCAGCCTGCTGCCCACCTAGGTGAACAGAACCCCAGGCTGGCAGTGGGCTGAGCAGGCTGTGGCGTAAGATCAACATTTTAATTTCATTTTAAATGACGCTTAAACATTTTGAAAACCTTGTTTACATACAATAGTTTAGTTATATAATATAGACTGATAGAAAGAGACCTTCTAAAACCGTTAAAATGTATTACTGGCACACAAAACCTTAGAGTGAATAAATGATGACTCGGCACAGCACTTCTGAAAGGTTGCTGACCCCTGGACTAAACAATAATGAGATGATAAATCTATCAGTCATCCGAGGGAACGTGCAGACTGAACGACGGCTGGGCCACGAGTGCATGTGCAGGTGGCAGGTTGAGTGAGGTGAGCGGAGAGCTGGCAAGCCTTGGGAGCAGGTTGGAGGAGGTTGAATGGGTCTCACTGTGGGGCAGGCTGGAATGCACTGAAGGAGATGATGAGGGTCCCAAGGTTGAGGAGAAATGGTTGAAGTGGACTGGGGGAGGGGGTTGGGGAAGAAGGAGAGAGAGGCGCTCAGGGGCCGCATAGATGGAGAGAGGGACTGGGGGGGAAGTTAGGAACTGGGGGTGGAGATTGAGGAGTGTTCAAGGGAGGAGAAAAGGGGGATGAACTGGGGGTGCTGAGCAGTCCCTACGGGAGGAGGAATGGGCTGGGGTGCAGGTTGTGGTGAGCTGGGTGGGTGTTGGAGAGAAATGGGGGCTGAGGGGCCCCACAGAAAGAGGACTAGATGGGAGAAGAATAGGGATGACGGGGCAGATTGGGGTCGGTTCGGGGAGTGGAGGAAAGCAAAACGGGGGCTGAGGAGCCCAATGATTGGAGAGATGGGCTGGGGGGGTTGGATGGAGAAAGGGGGAGGCTGAGGGGCCCACGACTGAGGGGGTTGGAGGGAGGAGGGTGGGGTCAGTGGCTCGACTGGGGGGGGGGTGGAAAGAGAAGGGGTGGCTGAGGGGCCCAAGAACAGGGGGGGGTTTAGAGGAAGGAGAAAAGGGGGCTGAGGAGCCCATGACTGAGGAGGTTGGAGGGTGGGGTCAGTGGCCCACGACTGAGGGGGCTGGAAGGAGAAGGAGGGGGCATGAAGGGCCCACGACCGGGGCAGGGGTTGGAGGGAGGAGAAGAAAGGGACTGAAGGGTCCATGGGGGAGGGGGTTGGAGGGAGAAGAGGGGCTGGAGGCCCGGGACCAGGGGGGGCTGAGGGGCCCGGGGGGGTGGAAGGAGAAAGGGGGGCTGAGGGACACATCAGTGTGGGGGTTGGAGGGTGGACTAAGGGGGGCTGAGGGAGGAGAAAGGGGAGGAGCCCGTAGCTGAGGGGAGGAGGTTTAAGGGGGGGGACTGAGGAGCCCGGGGGGGTTGAAGGGAGGAGAAGGGTGGGCCTGGAGGCCCAGAACCGAGGGGATGAGGAGCCTGGGGGTGGGTTGGAGGAAGGAGAAGGGGGGGGTGGAGGCCTAGGACCGGGGGGGGGTGAGGAGCCTGGGGGTGGGTTGGGGGAAGGGGGCTGAGGGGCCCCTGGCTGAAGGTAGGTTTAAGGGGGGGGTTGGAGGGAGAAGGGGAGACCCGAGGGAGCGGTTGAAGGAAGGAGGCCTAGGACCTGGGGGGGGGTGAGGAGCCTGGGGGTGGGTTGAGGGAGGAGAAGGGGGGGTAGAGGTCTAGGACCAGGGGGGATGAGGAGCCTGGCGGTGGGTTGGAGGCCTAGGACCTGGGGGGGTGAGGAGCCTGGGGGTGGGTTGAGGGAGGAGAAGGGGGGCTGAGGGGCCCCTGGCTGAAGGTAGGAGGTTTAAGGGGGGTTGGAGGGAGAAGGGGAGACCCGAGGGGGTGGTTGGAGGGAGGAGAAGGGGGGGTGAGGAGCCCGGGGGTGGGTTGGAGGGAGGAAATGGGGGGCCTGGAGGCCCAGAACCAGGGGGGGTGAGGAGCCTGGGGGTGGGTTGAGGGAGGAGAAGGGGGGGTAGAGGCCTAGGACCGGGGGGGGGGGTGAGAAGCCCGGGGGTGGGTTGGAGGAAGGAGAAGGGGGTGTGGAGGCCTAGGACCGGGGGGGGGTGAGGAGCCCGGGGGTGGGTTGGAGGAAGGAGAAGAGGGGCTGAGGGGCCCCTGGCTGAAGGTAGGAGGTTTAAGGGGGGTTGGAGGGAGAAGGGGAGCCCCCGGGGGGGTGGAGGAAGGAGAAGGGGGGGTGGAGGCCTAGGACCGGGAGGGGTGAGGAGCCTGCGGGTGGGTTGGAGGAAGGAGAAGGGGGTGTGGAGGCCTAGGACGGGGGGGGGGGTGAGGAGCCCGGGGGTGGGTTGGAGGAAGGAGAAGAGGGGCTGAGGGGCCCCTGGCTGAAGGTAGGAGGTTTAAGGGGGGTTGGAGGGAGAAGGGGAGCCCCCGGGGGGGTGGAGGAAGGAGAAGGGGGGGTGGAGGCCTAGGACCGGGAGGGGTGAGGAGCCTGGGGGTGGGTTGAGGGAGAAGGGGGGCTGATGGGCCCCTGGCTGAAGTAGGAGGTTTAAGGGGGGTTGGAGGGACAAGGGGAGACGCGGGGGGGGGTGGAGGAAATTAGGAGCCCTGAGTGCTTCACGGTTGTTATACTGGTTGGTGACGTCACTTCCTCTTCCCACCACTCCCGTTTCCGGCCCCGGGCCCGCCCCCTCCTGTCACGCCGCGGTGGCAGCACGTCTCCCACAAGCCCCTGCGGCGCGACTCCTCACTCTTGCTCCCCCTCCCCCTCTGCCCCGGGCAGGCCTTATCTGGGCCCGTGGTAATGGGGGGGGGGGGGGAGAGAGGGTGAAGTGGGGACATGGGGATCAAACCCCAATCACATCCCATCGCCGCAATGACTCTTCCTCACTCCCGAATCACACCCTAATCACATCCCTTTCACACCCCATTACACCTGAATCACACCACAATCACACCCATGAAGGGGATACAGGGAGAGGAGGAGATTTGGGAGGAGGAGGGTGGAGGGCAGGTGAGGGATGGGGAGGAGCTGGGGCAAGAGGAGTGAAAGGGATACAGAGAGATGAGGGGATTTGGGAGGAGGAGGAAGGGGGCAGGTGAGGGATGGGGGAGGAGCTGGGGCAGGAGGGGTGAAGGGAATACGGGGATGAGGGGATTTGGGAGGAGGAGGAAGGGGGCAGGTGAGGGATGGGGGAGGAGCTGGGGCAGGAGGAGTGAAGGGGATACAGGGAGATGAGGGGATTTGGGAGGAGGAAGGGGTAGGTGAGGGGTGGGGGACGAGTGAAGGGGATACAGGGAGATGAGGGGATTTGGGAGGAGTGAAGGGGGCAGGTGAGGGCTGGGGGAAGAGCTGGGGCAGGAGGGGTGAAGCGGATACGGGGAGATGAAGGGATTTGGGAGGAGGAGGAGGAGGAGGAAGGGGTAGGTGAGGGGTTGGGGGAGGAGCTGGGGCAGCAGGGGTCAAGGGGATACAGGGAAATGAGGGGATTTGGGATGGGGGGCACATGCCCCTGGGGGCGGGGTTAGGGGGCTTGATTTAGGGGAGAGGGGTGAGGGCCTGGGGAAGGGGAGCAGGGGCTGAAGTGGTTTCAGGGGAGGAAATTGAGGCACAGAAACCAGGGAGGGGAAGCAAAGCTTAGGGGGGGAATGGCTGAGGAAACCCCCGTAACCTACTATCCCCAGTCCCGGCAGGGGTCACCCGTCCCCCTCACTGCACATTTGGCTGCTCCCCTGGCAGCATCGGTCAGCGACGCTCCCTCTGACACTCGCTGTTGGACATACTGAGGGCAGGTCCCAGCTTGTTTCTCACCCCGCACTGGCAACTCCGAGGTTCTGCCTCCTCCCTCCACAGGGGGAGAAAGCACAAGACCCTCCGTCTTCCCCGCCACCCACAAAGGCCAATCAGCCATGGAGGAAAGAGATCCTCCGTCCCTCACCTTCTCCTCAATCCCACCACCGGCTAAGCGCCTGGCCCCTGCTGTGACATCGCAATGCAGACCTGGGGCAAGAGAGTACCTGCAAAAATCCTGGGATCGCTCCCCTCCAGCATAGTACATGCGCAGTAGCCTGCCCCCTCTTCCCACACATTTAGTAGTTTGTGATGTAAAAAATGCCTGTTGAGACAGTACAAATGGAGAAACGCATCTTTCTATACATTATTACAGAGATGAAGGGGCACTGTTAGACAAACGTTCTTTGGAGTTAGAGCTGCTAGAATGCACAGTTCACCACCGCACATTTTCATTTAAAAAAAACCATACCAGCCTATCCCAATACATCCTTACTCCTTAGAGTAGGCTGCCCGCGTGATACGCGTGACTGAGATACTGAAGAACTCAGCTTTATATGTAGTTACAATTTTCTGTATTGTTCCCTGGTGAAGGGTTAAAAACCATGTGCATTTTATATAACAACCTGGTATATGGATTGTGCCAGCACTTTTCCAGACCCAAAGTCCAGAGTTTGGTCTGGAAACCAGAGGCCTAAATTCCAAATAATGATTAGCTAAGAGAAAGCTGGGGTAAACAGATCATCATGTTTTGCTAAAATAGGCCTGCTCAGCAAATTGCCAAGTGCTGGAGCTAAGAACTAAAGAACTGCATCTTAATCAAAGTTGCAAATTGAACAAAGGATCCCTGTTCCTATCGTGTCAGTCTCTTCTGTAGGGAACGTTCTTCCCACAGATCCAACCTTGAGTTTATGAAAAGTTGGTACATGTCAGTGTAAGATATGGCAACCTTCCACCTCCCTTCCCAGGGACCAATGCCCTGCCTTAAAACACAAAGGGGACAGTCTGTATTGTCATATACTTTCACTGTTTCTTTGCTTTAACCCCTAGGAATGTACTTGTTGGACAATCAAAGGAGTTGCTCCGTTCCTATGGACCCCAAATCAGAATTCAACATATATATTTTATACTAACATTTCATCAAAGTATTAATTAAATGTTAACTTGCTAACTTGAGACCATGGGTGGAGACATTATGTAACCTGTTAGCCATTGGCTAATGTGCTATCGTCTTGCTGCAAAACCTATGCCGGGGTGTGGAACTGCCTATCCCGTCACTTTCCCCCATCCATGGAAAATCCATATATTCTATTGTAATCAATTAACTGATAGTATCTCTGAGCCTAATAAGCCAGGTCACACTCCGTCAGTGCTGTGTGTAATAAACTCCTATGCTTGACCTCTACACGGTGTGGATTTAGGTCCTTCACCTGCTGTGACTGTTCCGCCTCGACTGTGCTTGTTTCCCCCTCTGTAGAAGGTTAAGGGTTACATCCTCCTCCCTGGCACAAAAGCCTCTTTCACAACCCCCTCAGGAAACAAATCCATGACCCTTTTGCCCAGTTCTTAGTTACTTACTGTGCAATTCTCTTCCTGGATCATCAGAGACAATACGGACCTAAAACAACTGAGCAACAGCGTGATTGAGTGCAGTCACTTCAATTAGTTGCACAACTTGATGAACTAGCCCCCACCCCATTTCCGACTGGAGATTTAACAACAGTTAGTATGTCCAAGACCTTGGAGTGGTCTCTCCTGGTGACTGAACTGAATTTGAAGTTTCTCCATGTTGTCATGGAGGGAGCAGAGAAAAAGCAAACAAAATAAGAAATGACTATTTCAGTAAATGGGCATTTTCTCAAAGTCCCCAATAAACCTGAGCCACACTTTGGCAAATAAAATTAATATCTGCTTATGTGACCCAATGTCCTTTAAGAGGGAAAAAACCCACATCACACAAGATACAGCCAGTTTCATAGAACTAGAAATTCCAGAGCAGGTTAAATATGACGACTCAGAATCAGGACAAGAGATTCTCCCATTGCATTCTCCTCTGAGCCGTTCAAACCTCCTGCTCTCATTAGTATCAAGTCATATTATTTACACAAGTTCTAGCATCGTGGTAATGGAAAAAAAACAAAACAAAACCAACCAGCCAGCCTCTCCATCTGCAAACAATCCCATATCAGTAGGTAAAGTCCTACAACAGGCTTTGCCAACCGTTGGCAAACTGGGATTTCAACTCCAAATGATCTCACTGTATTTGAGGTCCATCCAGGTCTGTGACACTTTCATCTCAGGCCCTAAATTACTGTTTAGGAGCAAAGAAAACAAATTGTGAACCACAAACAGAGGGCTGAGAACCCTGAATGATAGGACACATTGAATGGTGGAACTGTAGAAAGTAGAGAAGATAAATTCTAGCGGGTGTCATGCAGCCACCAGGTGATGCTCTGGAACTGCTCCCTACGAAACCGGTCAGGACTCTAGGGAAGCCTCCTCTCTCTGAGCAGACTGTCTCCAGGGCAAGAAGCTTATGCAGCTTCCACCTTCCTGGGTATGACTCCAGAGCATTCAGCATCCGCTGCCCCACCGTACACTTCCCACAGCAAGCCCCGCACAGGTGGGGTCCTGGGGAAGCCACAGGGTCCTGCACACCAATTTCGCAGTCAGACGTGACTCTCAGCCAGACAGTAAAACAGAGGTTTATTAGATTACAGGAGCATGGTCTAAAACAGAGCTTGTAGGTACAGAGAATGGGACCCCTCGGCCGGGTCCATTCTGGGGAGGCAGGAAGACCAGAGCCTCGTCTGGTTTCGCTCCATTTCCCCAGCCATCTCCAAACTGAACCTCCCTCCAGCCTCTCACCCAGCCTCTGTCCAGTTTCTCGGGCACAGGTGTCACCTGGCTCCAACCTCCCTCCTGGGTTCTCATGTTACATGCTCAGATAGCTTCCCTCAAGGAAAGTCTCCCATCCCCAATGCAGCCAGTCCCAATAAACCTCCCCTGCTACCTTCCCAGGCCAATACTCCCCACTCCCTGCTGTGTATTCAAAGAAAACATTGAGAACATTCCCACTTCGTCACAGTCACACACCCTTATTCCCACCACCGAGGTATTGGTGCAGCACACAGGGAAACTGAGGCACACACAGTATTCATGTAAAACTCACATAGGTTCACATACAACATAACAAGGGAAAATCCCCACTTTATCACACCCTCTATCCCCACACCTTCTCTGTTATATTTACATTGAGGAAAAAGAGTACAAGACACAACTGCTATTCAGCAGAACCCAGTGCAATCTGGGAACGAGGCAATCTGTCCCTAATGGGGGAACCTGGTGACTAACAATCACTGCAGTGGGAGGAAAAGTATAAACGTGATGCTCCAAAATTGGTTAGACTAGGAAAAGTGATGGAGGTTGTGTCCAGTGGCGAGGGAGCTGAGATGCCACAAATGCTGCCTTAAAGTTCACTACTTTGGAATTAGGAAAAGGGGGGAAAAAAATCTTTCCTGAGTCCTAGACAAGATTTTCATGGTGTTTATCTCCCTTGCACCTTCTCTGGTGATACATAAGAGAAAAGCTGTGATGGAAGGTTTTCCCGCACTCATGGCATTCATAGGGTTTCTCCCCTGTGTGGATCCTCTGATGTGTAATAAGGCCAGATTTCCGAGCGAAGGTTTTCCCACACTCGCAGCATCCATAGGGTTTCTCCCCTGTGTGGATTCTCTGATGGCAAGTAAGGTGTGAGCTCTCAATGAAGGTTTTCCCGCACTCACGGCAGTTGTAGGGTTTCTCACCTGTGTGGATCCTCCAATGTTTTATAAGGGCTGAGTGCCAAGAGAAGGTTTTCCCACACTCATACCATTTATAGGGTTTCTCCCTTGTGTGACTCCTCTGATGCGCAATGAGATTTGAATGCTGAGTGAAGGTTTTCCCACAGTCGCAGCATCCATAGAGGTGCTGCCCTCTATGGATTCTCTGATGGCAAATAAGGTGCGAGTTCTCAGTAAAAGTTTTCCCGCACTCACAGCATCCATAGGGTTTCTCCCTTGTGTGGATCCTCTGATGGCGAATAAGGCCTGAACTCCGAGTGAAGGTTTTCCCGCACTCACAGCATCCATGGGGTTTCTCCCCCATGTGCATCTTCTGATGGCAAATAAGGTGTGAGCGCTGAGCGAAGGTTTTCCCGCACTCACAGCATTCATGGGGTTTCTCCCCTGTGTGAATCCTCTGATGGCGAATAAGAGTTGAGCGCTCAGTGCTGCACTCACAGCATCCATAGGGTCTCACTCCAGTGTGGATTCTCTGATGGTGTGAGCACCTCCTGAACTTTTTCCCACTCTCAAAGCCCGTGTTATTTCTCTCTCCCGTAAGGATTCTCTGCCAGGCTGTGGCTTCCTTGAGGCCTTTGTGAGTTTCCCGATAGTGAACAGATATTCCAACTTTCTGCACTGGCTGGTTCCCCTGACGCTTATCTGGCCTGTGCTGCCCCTGAGAGCCTTTTCCCTGCTCGCAACTCCTGGACACACTCCCTTTGCATCTTTGCAACAACGCCCCACGTGCTTCCAGTTGCTCCTCTTCCTGCTGAGGCATCTGCTCCACAGTCTCTCTCACCATCCCCTCACCTGCTGGGACAGAGAAAGGAATACCTCAGAAACCGAAAGGGAAAAGGGGGGACAAGCCAAGACAGTAGCTGGAGATGGGGAAATTCAGTCCCTGATTTTTCTCCAACAGTGAGAGAGGAGAGGATCAATTCTGCATCTAGTTCCCACTGAAACACTCAGAGAGAAGGAAGTCTGGGGAGAGAACTACTGCCAGGAGTTAGGATGGGTAGGAAGCCAGGAACAGTATCTGCCTTGAGGATAGGACACCTGCTAAGGACCACCCTGAACCCAGAAACCTCACAAGGTCTTTGCTGGGAATCCCAGCTGTTTCCTTCAACAGCTGAGTAGGTTTAATGATCCCTCACTCATGCAGCTGCCTCTCAGGATCTCTCTTTCCTCTGAGCCCTGGAAATCTGGGGCCCACGGCTCTTCCTCTTGTTCCAGCTGGGAGATGACATCAGGTTTGAAAAGTGGGAACACTGCTCAGGGCAAAGAAAACCAGTGAGATCAGATAACATGCAAAAGAAGAAGTTACTCAACTTGTGCAGTAACAATGGTTCTTGAGATGTGTCTCCCTATGGGTGCTCCACTGTAGGTGCTAGCACGTTAAAAATAGTTGTGTAGACCAGTGGCTTTCCACACTACTGTGCCCCTTTCAGGGGTCTGATTTGTCTTGCGTACCTCCGAGTTACATCTCATTTAAAAACTACTTGCTTACAAAATCAGACATAAAATACAAAAGTGTCACTGCACACCATGAATTGCTGACTTGCTCATTTTTACCATATCATTATAAACTAAATAATTGGAATATAAATATTGTACTTACATTTCAATGTATATTATATAGATCAGTATAAACAAGTCATTGTATGAAATTTTACTCTGTACTGACTTGGCTAGTGATTTTGCTGTAGCAACTCTGGAAGACCTCTGAGTACCCCAGGGGTACACATACCGCTGGTGTAAACACTGCAGCTCAGGCTTAAGAGACTGAGCTCCAGCTCAATCTACAACATATTTGCAGTTACATACAGACCACCAAGGCCAGTCTGGGGACCCAGACTGGGAGGGTCTCTCCCAAAGGCAGCGCAAACATCCCAATACGTGCTACTTACGAGGCTTTGCTGTTTGGAAGGGTGTTCCCCACAGCTCCACCACTCTGAGACAGGGCATTTCGGAGGCAGCACCCTTGTGTGTCATGATGGCACCTCAGCGAGTCTCAATGATTTCAGACTCTTTATAAACACCGTCTCTTCTGGGGTGCTGCAGCCAGTAGGTATTTACAGCCACATGAGAGAGGCTTTGCATTGTCCAGTGTGCTGCATTCATACGCGGACAGTTCTCGATTGTGTTTCCATGTAAATGGAGACAGGTCTATGCTACTTCAACAGGAATTACACCTCCATCCCAGGAGAGGAATTCACTCCTTCACACCCAGTCAGTAACAAAGCACATTGAGAGGGAAGCTGACCCAAGCTTATTTTTCATTAAAAAACCTACTAAATAAAGCCCCCATTCTCCAGAGGGAGACAAGGTCAAAGTGAAGGGCTAGGAGCATGAATCATAAAATAACAGAAACACATGGGGTAAAAGGACCTCAAGGTGTCAGTTAGTCCATCCTCCAGCCGTGAGGCAGGACCAAGTATACACAGACCATCGGTTTAACCTCTTCTTCAAAACCTCCAGTGACCAGGATCCCACAACCTCTCTTGGCCCGTATTACACAGGAGGTCAGACTAGATGACCAAATAGTCTCCCTTGGCCTTAAAATGTCTTGATTGACAGAAGGAAGGACTTAGCACATGCCATTGTGCGTTGTGTCCCTCAGATGTGAACACCAGAATTTATTTGCAGGCACTCCAGCAGCGTGCACTGTGCCAGCTGTAGCTTTACATGAACAGTGGAGGGACTAGCTTGGCAGAACTGTGACACCGAGAGAGGTGCACGTGAAACTGGAAGGAACAGGTATTCCTCATTTCAGTGCAGAGTGGTGCAGGCAGCATCAATAAAGGCGCACAAGGGTGTGTTCTTGCCACAAGGTTTGTCAGCAGGCTGGTGCCATACATGCCTGGGGTCCCTGGGGCTCAGTGAGGGGTAAGTGAAGGCAAGGACTCAGAAGGAATCCTCATTGGAAGGGTAAAGGGATGGTGACATTATGAAAGTCCAAGATGGATTGTGTGCAGTAGGCTCAGGATCTGAGCGCAGGCCGGGGGGAGGCAGCTTCTGTTCCCTACATCGGACCTAACCCCAAGTTTTGCCTTAGCAAAGAGATGGTGTCAGCATTTGCACTGTCCTGCGCCTGTGCTCTGTTCCAAAAGTGTTCTGTAGCGGGGAGGGCAGAGCGCTGGTCTGTGTCTCACTGGCCTCTCGGGGTGTCGCTGAAACAGGGCAACGCCGAGGGTGTATTGTGAACCTTAACTCTTCATTTCCCCTTCTAAGAACTGAGGGGATGGGAATCCTTACCCAGCGAGGTTACGTTCTTGTAGTTCTCCTGCATGACATGTCTGTAAAGGGCTCTCTGAGCGGGGTCCAGCAGAGCCCACTCTTCCCTGGTGAAATACACAGCCACCTCCTCGAAAGTCACCAGCCCCTGAAAGAGAAAGAGCCCCCCACTCTGCACCTGCTGCCCAGTGACAACCCCACTGGTCACAGGGGAGAGGGCCAATCACATGGAAGCTCTGGGAGGCAGGCAGGCAGGATCACACTCCCTCCCCATCAGAACAGACAGGAGGCATCAGGGGGAGGGGGGAAGAGAGAGAGAGGGAGTGCGCGCCCCTCGCCCCTTCTAGCAGAGAGAGATGGGAGGGGTCTGAACATTCAACACTCACCTACCTGCCAGAGGCTGATACAGGTGATAGAGCCTCTGGCAGATATCCCAACAGCCTCCCCAGTGCCAGCACTTGGATGGGATGGGATGGGGTGTCTTCCCCGGGCCTCACTGGCGGTTGCCCTCTGGCTAGTAGGTTCAGACTCCAGCATTGGAGGCTGGTACATTTCCCCAGCCCAGTCCAGGGGGGGCTGACAAATTAGGGAATTTCCACCCACAAACCCCATGGGTCTGTTGCTAGAATCTAGGCACCACCATAAACAAATCCCAGCTGGTTTGTCACACCCTCTTCTTCTCCCTTTCTCCACCCTGGGTATTTCCTGCCCCCACCCACCTCCTGACTACCCCCAGAAGCACCCACCTCCTATGTCTTTACTGCCCTTCCACCGCCAACAGGCCCACTGTGCCAAAGTGAGAATGTTCTTAATGTTGTCTCTGAATATTTTGCGGATGCCTCAGTTTCCCCTATGCCTTTCTTAAGTATCTTGTTGTGGGGACCAGGGTGTGTGATTGTTGTAGAGCCCTAGAGGGCCAGTGTGATGGTGTCTGCACAGAGAATGGCCAACATCCTGTCTCCTGGTAACTGATGGCCTGGGCCCCTCCTCCCCTGCAAGGTGCCAACTGAAGGTGTTGGAGAACAAAGAGATCAGGTGGCCTCCTGGCCCAGGAAATAGACAAAGGCCAGAGCAGGGGCTGGAGGGAGTTTCAGTTTCAAGCTGGCTGGGGAAATGGAGGGAGGCCCAGAACTGGGTTCTGGGCTCCCTAACCCTCCCATGATGGACCTGACTTAGGGCTCCTGTTTCCTGTACCTAGAAGCTCTGGTCTGGACTGTGTTCTTGTCGTCTAATAAACCTTCTGTTTTACTGGCTGGCTGAGAGTCACGTCTCACTGCGGAGTTGGGGAGCAGGGCCCTCTGGCTTCCCCAGGACCCCACCTGGGCAAACTCACTGTGGGAAGCCACCGTGCGGAAGGGGCTGCTGTGAATGCTCGAGGTCAGACCCAGGAAGGTTGAAGCCCTGGTGACAGTCTGCTCAGAGAGAGGAGGCTCCCCCAGAGTCCCGACTGCCCTCGTATGGTGCAGTTCCAGAGCATTACCCGGGAACACCGTGACAACTGACAAATTAGGGAATTGCCACCCACAAATCCCATGGGTCTGTTGCTAGAATCTAGGCCTCACCATAAACTAATCCCAGCCCATTTGTCACGCCCTCTCCCCATCCCTTTCTCCACCCTGGGTATTTCCTGCCCCATCTCACCTCCTAACCACCCCCAGAAGTACCCACCTCCTATGGCTTTACTGCCTTTCTGCCACCAACAGGAGCCCACCAGCAACTGCTCGATAATCCCTACCTGAGCTGGCCCCACGGCAGCCATCTCTCTTGCCTGGGAGGATGGGATGTGACACTGCAGCCTGTCAGGGCATGAAGGGGACATGTCAGAACAGGACAGTCACGTCACATCACAATTCCCCCCGGCTCTTTCCTATCAGATGGATGTTCTCGACTCTGTCATGCAAATAAGAGAAATATTCAAAACATAATTAGTAATGGGACGGGGGGGAAGACATGGGTCTTCAACTACCCAGACACCTGTTAGAAAAGGAATTCAAACAGACACAAAGTGTCCAATGAGCTCTTGGAATGTGTTGGGGACACTACCTGTGTAGCCATGCGGGGAAATACACAGGGTATTTCCTCATGGAGCAACAGTGACTCTGTGTGGCCACATGGGGTAATGCACAGAGCATGTCCTTCGTGGCGCAACAGTGACACTGGGTGGAAACATGAGGTAATGAACAGAGAATATCCTTCATGGAGCAACAGTGACACTGTGTGGCCACATGGGGTAATGCACAGAACATTTCCTTCATGAAGCAATAGTGACACTGTGTGGCCACATAGGGTAATGCACAGAGCATTTCCCTAATGGAGCAACAGTGATACTGGGTGGCCACGTGGGGTAATGCATAGAAAATTTCCTACATGGATCAACAGTGACACTGGGTGCCCATGCAGCATAATGCACAGAGCATTCTCTTCATGGAGAAACAGTGATACCTTGTGGCTATGCAGTATAATGCAGAGAGTATTTCTTTAAGGAGCAACAGTGACACGGTGTGGCCACAGGGGGTAATACACAGAGGATTTCCCTAATGGAGTACTAGTGACACTGGGTGGCAACATGGGGTAATGCACAGAAGATTTCCTTCATGAAGCAACAATGACACTCTGTGGCCATGTGTGGAAATGCACAGAGCTTATCCTTCATGGATCAACAGTGACACTGTGTGGCCACGCCAGGTAATGCACAGAGGATTTCCTTCATGTAGCAACAGTGACACTGGGTGGCCACGTGGGGTATCGTACAAAGAATTTTATTCATGGAGCAATAGTGACACTTGGTGGCCATGCACGGTAATGCAGAGAGCATTTCCCTCATGAAGCAACATTGAGACTAGGTGGCCATGTGGGGAAATGCACAGAGCATTTCCGTCCTGGAGTAATAGTGACACTAGGTATCCATACGGGTAATGCGTAGAGGATTTCCTTCATGAAGCAACACTGACACTCTGGCCACACGGGGTAATGCACAGAGCATTTTCTTCATGGTGCAACAGTGAAACTGTGTCGCTACAAGGGGTAATGCACAGAGCATTTCCCTCATGAAACAACAGTGACACTGGGTGGCAACGCAGGGTAATGCACAGAGGATTTCCTTCATGGATCAGCAGTGACACTGTGTGGCCATGCAGTGTGATGCACAGAGGATTTCTTTAAGGAGCAACAGTGACACTGTGTGGCCATTAGACCTAATTAACAGAGCATTTCCCTCATGGAGTAATAGTGACACTGTGTGGCCACTTGGGATAATGCACAGAGCAGTTCTCTCATGAAGCAAGAGTGACACTGGATGTTAACGCAGGGTAATGCACAGACCATATCCCACATAGCGTAATGGTGGCACTGTGTGGCCACTTGGAGTAATGTACAGAACATTTCCTTCATGGATGAAGAGTGACACTGTGTGGTCACACGGGGTAATGCAGAGAGCATTTCCCTCATGGAGAAACAGTGACACTCGGTGGCCATGCCCGGTAATGCAGAGAGCATTTCCCTCATGGAGTAATAGTGACACTGTGTGGTCACTTAGGGTAATGCATAGAGCATTTCCTTCATGCAGCAACAGTGACACTGGGTGGCCACGCCAGGTAATGTACAGAGCATTTCCTTCATGTAGCAACAGTGACACTGGGTGGCCATGCGCAGTAGTGCACAGAGCATATCCCTCATAGCGCAAGAATGACACTGGGTGGCCACGCCAGATAATGAACAGAGCATTTCCCTCATGGAGCAACAGTGACACTCTGTGGTCACGAGAGGTACTGCAGAGAGCTTTTCCTTCATGGAGCAACAGTGACACTGTGTGGCCAAGAGAGGCAATGCACAAAGTATTTCCTGCATGCAGGAAGAGTGACAGTGGGTGACCACGCAGCATAACGCACAGAGAATTTCCTTCATGGAGCAACAGTGACACTCGGTGGTCACTTGGGGTAATGCACATAGTATTTCTCTCATGAAGCAACAGTGACACTGGGTGGCAACACAGGGTAAGGCACAGAGGATTTCCTTCATGAAACAACAGTGACACTGGGTAGTCATGCAGCATAATGTAGAGAGTATTTCTTTAAAGAGCAACAGTGACACTGTGTGGCCATTAGGGCTAAGGCACAGAGCATTTCCCACATGGAGTAATAGTGGCACTGTGTGGCCTCTTCGGATAATGCACAGAGGATTTCCTTCATGGAGCAACAGTGACACTGAGTGGCCACGTGGGGTAATGCACAGAGCATTTCCTTCATGGAACAACAGCGACACTGAGTGGCCACGTGGGGTAATGCACAGAGCATTTCCTTCATGGAGCAACAGTGACACTGCCATACTGAGAAGGCTGTGACCTGCCTGTCAAGCTCGGGGGGGGCTGGTCTTTCCACACACACCCCATCGTTCTAGAGATTTTGGGCTTAGAAGAAGTGGGGCTGGTACTAGAGCTGCCCACACCCATACTATCACGTCCAGCTCCATTACTGCAGCACCCAAAAGCCTTATTCAAGGTCCGGGTCTTATTGTGCTGAGGACTGCATGGCCAATCAGAGAGACAGAGGGATGCACATGGAAATGAGTGTGTAAGGCATGTGGATGGATGGAGGAATGTATATGGCATACAGGGGGATGCATGGATGGCTGAAGGGTTGGACAGGGCTGAAGGGATGGATGGTAATGTCACAGACTGCTAAGTTGGTAGCTTCAGCTCATGGCTGCTGGCCGTGTCACCTCTGGACCCGTTTCCTGCACCATCCAGCCAGCAGAAACTGCCCTCGCAGAGCTACACTGGTGCTACATGCAATGCACACCCTGCTGCTCAGGGATGTACAAGCATGCGGTCTCCCGGCTGCTGAAACACCAGCTCCACAATCTGCCACAGGTCTCATCTTTCTTGAGACGCAATGCTCTGGCCGGGGGGCAGGGTCCCTTGAACCTCCTCAAATCCTCTACCCAAAGCAGCTTACCAAGCACAGAGACTGAGGCTAAGAAACCCCACCTGTCCCCACCCACATCCAGCTGGAGCTGCAGCCCAGGGCCCAGCTGAGCCAGGCAGCCAGCGACGCAAACAGGTGGGGACCCTGGTGTCTCAGGAGTGGGAAATGTCTCATCATATTCTCTCTAGCACCATGGCACTGTTACACCATAGTCAGGAGTGGCACCATGGTTTTTGCTGCCCTAGGTGGCAGCGCTCCTCCTCTGAGCATTCGGCGGCTGGGGGTCCTTCCGCTCCACGTCTTTGGGACACTTCTATGCTGCTGCTGTTGGCCAAATCCTCCCACCAAAATCTAACCCCCAACACAAAGTTTTAACACACACCCCTTCCGGAACCCATATTGAACGAAAAATTGCTCACCCTATAACCTGGTCCCCAACCCTAAACCCCTTAACCCAAACTGTGCCCAATCCTCCTCCCAACCCTAACTGTGAGTTCCGAACCTAAGCCCGACACCGCTCCAACCCGGAGCCCAGTTCCCAACTCCTACACAGTGGAAAACCCCAGGAATCGTGCTTCCACTGGCCTCCCAGCTACAGGGACTTCGCTCTCACCCACGGGAGCGGATTCTGCAGCTACAATCATTGCACGTGTTCACTGGCAGCGCCCAGCGCAAAGCAGAGAGTTTGGTCCAACTCCCCGCGGCAGTGGCTGTGCCCATGGGCCTTTGGCGGGTTCACTGCCCACTGGATCCTTCACTCCAGCCTGGAGATTTCCCGCCTCCCTTCAGCGACTGCAAACGGTCCCGGGGCTTGGAGAAGTTTCTGAGCCACAGGTGCCTGCAGCAGCAATTTCCACCCCCAGGCAGCAACAGCCCATTGGCTGCCAGCTCGGTCAGAAACCATCACCTAGTGACACTGACAGCTCATTGGCTGCCAGCTCTGTCATAAAACATCTCCTAGCGACAGCCCATTGGCTGCCAGAAAACACTAGCACACAAGCAGGTGCAACCAGTGAACTCCCTGAGCTCTGCGGCTTCGCCAGTGCGGACGGCAGCGCCCGCTGCTGGGGGTCTCCGTTCCTCCACCCCGGACAGCCGGAATCGACACCACTCGGCCTCAATCTGCTTCTCGCAGGCCTGCGCTGAGCGCTGACTGCACAAGGGCCTGACGGCTGCGCCCAGCTTTGCTTTCAGAAAGCATCACCCAGGCACAGCCCAATGGGAGATTAGCTGTGAGAAAACATCACTTAGCGAGGACCCAATGGGAGATCAGCTTTCAGAAAACGCCAGGCAGGCCAGCACCGCAGCTCTAGTCTTCTCAAGTGGCCAGACTGTCAGCACCCCTCCGCCCCCGTAACAGAGCAGCATGTCTCACACTCCCCAGTGGGCACTAACCAGCCCCACCTAGCCCTGCTAGGCACCGCAACTGCTCCTCCACTAGGGTGAACAGACAACAAGTGTGAAAAATTGGGACAGAATTGGCAGTAATAGGAGCCTATATAAAAAAAATCACCTAAAAATCAGGACTGTCCTCTTCAAATCCGACCATCTGTCCACCCCATCTCTGCCACTCTTCCATCACTTATCCAGAGCAGCGGTCACGCCAACACACCCAGGACATGGGTACTAACACGGCTCAACAGCTCATTTACGACACAAGAAAAGATCAGATCAAAACTCTACTTGCAAAGCCATCTAAAAACACAGTGCTGGGGATTTGACATGCTCAGTGCTCCTTCTCCATGTTGGGCACCAGGCTTTCAGCTCAGGGTGACTCACACCCAGTCAATGGCAGGCTCTGCCCAGGCAGGCTCCCATTAAGCGACACTAAAAATATGCATCCCAACCCCAAAACGTACTCAAATTTTACCCCAATGGCCCCAAACTTCTGGCTTTTAATATGCATATAAGACACTGCCGCGCTCAGTCAACTCCCCTTGCTCTCCAGTGGAAGCTGCCACCAGAGAACAATGTTGATACTTAAATTAGCTAGTACATCACTCGCTCAATTCCCTCTCCTCTCCAGCAAGTGACGTCAGAGAGCTCCAAGCTTTCTCACTTACCTTTCTGGTGTCAGCTTCAGGCCCCAAGGTTCACAAATGCATAAACAACTTGGGATTCTAGCAGACTACCACTTAACTCACTTGCGTTAGCAGTTGAGGAATGTGGTGCTGCTCTGAGGGGACGTACTTGCATACTTGGGATATTATTGCAAAGATACAATTAGAATTTCTGTTAGACAATTTTAAGGGCAACTCATATTTAGTAAAAACCTTATTTAGTGAAAGAAAGGCTAGCGTGACAGCACGGTTACTGGAGCTACAAAACACTTTCCCTCCTGAGTGAAACAAGAAGTTAGAATTAGAAAATTACTTAGTTTTTCCAGTGTTGGTACAGCTTCAATTTCTCTTCTGTATGGGAAAAACAAAATCAGGTTTTCTTTATGTTTGGGTTTTAAATTAAGCATTGGTTGCAGTTTCAAATTTTGCTTTAGATTTTTGGTTTCAGATGGGCTAAAAGGATTTGGGATTAAATACTAAAACTTGGGCAGATTTAGATTATTTATATGGACTTGGACTAAATCCCATTTACTATTTTATTTTAAATGAGTGATGTTGCTGTAAATCCTGACCAGGGGGAGAGGAGCTGAGCCTCGCCTTTAACTGAGGAGCAGAGGCATGGCCCCAAAGTGAGTGAAGCCAGGTGATGAGGAGGGCGCAGCCCCTCAATTTTTTCTCCAGCCCACCTCACCTCCCCCACCCCAGCAAATGGCAAGAGACTCATGCCGCACCTGATGGCCATTCTGCATTACCCTGACTGGCCACTGGGTGCCACTGCTACTCCATGGGAGACCCTCCCCGATGCATTACCTTGACTGACCACCGGGTGACAGTGCTGTGCAAGCAAAACACCTTCTGTGCAATACCCCGACTGACCACCGGGTGTCTCTGTAGCTGCAACAGAAACCCACTCTGTGCATTACCCCAACTAGCCACTGGGTGTCACTGCTGTGCCAAGGAAAACATGCTCTGTGCATTACCCAGATTGGCCACTGGGTGTCACTGTTCCTCCATGGGAAACGCTCTGTGGCATATTCCACTTGGCCACTGGGTTTCACTGCTCCTCCTACGGACCCACTGTCCGTGCATCATCCTGACTGGCCACTAGGTGTCACTACTGGTCCAAGGGAACACCTCTGTGCATTATCCTGAGTGACCACGAGATAGCACTGCTGCGCCAAAGAAATGTGCTTCGTGCATTACCCTGACTGACTACCAGATGTCCCTGCTCCTCCAAGGGAGACATACTCGCTGCATTACCCTGACTAGCCACTCGGTGTCACTGCTGCTCCAAGAGAAACACCTTCTGTGCATTACCGCGACTGGCCACCGGGTGTCACTGCTGTGCCAAGGGGAACATGCTCTATGCATTACCCTGACTGATCACTGGGTGTCACTGTCGCTGCAACGGAAACACCGTCTGTGCATTACCCCAACTGGCCACCTGGTGTCACCGCTGCTCCATGGACAACACCACTCTGTGCAGTACCTTGACTGGCCGCCCGGTGTCACTGCTCCTCCATGGGGGAGACACTTTTCAGTAGCCAACCTGGTTCGCCCTCTGGCCACCCAGCTCTGATCACAGGGCTGCCACCAGCAGCAGTGCGGAAGTCCTCACTTAACTATGTGCAGCCCAGAGCATGCGGTGGGTTCAGGGTGCCCCACAGCAACCCAAACAGACCCACTCTGCCCCAGGCTCCTGGGCCTGCCGCCTGTGGTTGATGCTCCCTGAGGGCTCTGCCAGAGCCAAGTTCCCCTACTCGGGCACCTCTTGGGGGCTGCAAGCAGTCAAAGGGCGGCGGGAAGCTGAGGATCAGCTGCAGCCCGAGGGGCCAAGAGCAGCAGCAGGAGAAGATGACAGGAGCAGCCCAGCTGCCCATCTCCTGGCACCAGCCAGCACATCAGTCACTCCCCAATGGCCGGCTCTAGCCACCACCTGGCCATAAGGAGGGCAATGCAGAGGGCGGGGCAGCGCTGGCACTTAAGAGCAGCAGGAAGCAGAGCCATAGAGATGGGTGGGGCCTTGTGGCAAGGGGGAGTGCAGGCCCCCAATTTTCTCTCTAGCCTAAGTCAGCCCCCCCACTGGGAAGAGTATGATGCCACCCACGGAGGGGGGAAATTGGGGGCTGAGGGTTAGGATTACAGGGTCAGGGTCTGAGGGTTGGATAAGGGTGAGGGTAAGAGGGAGTTAAGTTTAGTGTGTGGATTAGGTTTGGAAAGGGTTAGGGGTTGAGAGGGAGATTTGGATTATGGGGAGGCGAGGGGTTTAGGTTCCTGGGGGCAGGTTAGAGGGTTGTGCTTAATGCGAGGGTTAGGATTAGCTTTAGGGATTAGGTTGTGTAAGAGGTTGGGTTCAAAGGTGGGTTAGAGTTAAGGGGTTAGGGTTATGGGCAGAGTGGGTGTTATGATATAATAGGGTGATGGTTGGGGATCACGGTTAGTTGAAGGGTTAGGGTGCAGGGTTGGGTTGCCTAGGGTGAAGGGAGGGGTCAGGGTTGGTTGTGGTGTGGGCTAGGGTCAAAGGTTAGGGGGAGGAGTTGGGTTACAGTACTGGGGAACAGGAGTTAGGGTTTGGAATTAGGGTTAGCAGGTGACAGCTCAGGGTTTGTCTTTTTTGCTGTTCTAATTGCTTGAGTTGACCATTGTGTATCATAATTTCCTGTAAATGTAGTTTAATCCCTTTTACTGACTTTTCAAAAGCATTAGTTTCATTATTATAACACCCCATATATTTTTATTGTGACATAGTAAATTACAGATTTTAATACTTTTTTTTTTGTTTTTTAATGTCAGGCTATTATTTGTGATCATATCACTTCAATGGTGCCTGAGTTCCTTGGTTGCCTCAGCCCTGGTCCAGGAGTAGCAATGGGTGACGGATAGCGTCTGCCCTGTCAGTTTCCTACTCCATGAAATCTCTATATTAAATTTGGATATCAATAACACAAATGTTTTCTAATTTAGAAAAATGTATTCAGTTAGAAAACTAATTTCATGAGTGTCCCAATTTCAAATAGAGATTTCCCAGAAGTAGTACATTGCAACAAGACCTACCCCATCTGTCTCAAATCGCTACTCCTAGACCCAGGCCCGCTGAATTGTGGGGGTAGCAAATTGCAGCAGGACAGCAAAAACTTGCCATGTAGGTGTCAGTAACCGCAACAGGTTGGAAACTGGGACAGAGAGACGTTTGTAATAGTAAGTCCTGACACTACAGCTGAGATGCTGGGATGTTTCCCCCACCAGACATCAGGCTTTCCACATTAGGGGCAGTGGGCGCCAGGCCAGTTGGGGGCTGGTCTTGGTTTCTGTTGTGAGCAGACTACTCTGGGAACAGGAGAGGGTGAGATGTGGGGCAGGCTGTTCATCAGCCAGGAGCCCACATGCTTTTTCATCCCTGAGCAGCTCAGGCATATAGGACACCTGCTGTAGCCATGGCTGTAGTGCTGCTCTGTGGCCAGGTTCTGCTTGGTGCCGGCTGCAAGAGATAGAGCAGCATCAGAAACAGCACAGCACATGGCGGCAGGAGCTGCTGTGGCAATCAGCCACCAGCCAAACCCACAAACCTGTCAGCCTGCAGCATCACCATCTGTCCTCCATATGCCCCCCCCACACCCCTCTCCATCTCTCCTCTGTATGCCAGAGATGCTCATCTATCCATCTCCAGACATCTGTTTCTCTCCGATTTTCCATGCAGCGCCCAACACAATGAGGCCCAGACCTGAGTGAGACTTTTGGGTGCTGCAGTACTGGAGCTGTAGGGTGACAGTGCGTCTCTGGGCATCTCTAGTCTCAGCCCCTTTTCTCTTGAATCCAAAGCCATGACTGTAAGTTCACACCTCTCGGGTCCAGATTCCATAGCCCTGAAGATACTCAACCAGCCACTCGTGCTCTGTGATCCCGTTACAGCAACAAGAATCTCCCCAAACTCCCCATGAAGATGTGGGAGGAGTGACACCTTGAGCCTGGCAGGCAGCATGAACTCTCCTCAGCATGGCATGGACCATGCCTGGGGCAGACAGATCCTGTATGACTCATAGAAGACCACAGGGGGGGCAAGAGAGTGCATCTCACTGAGCCTGATAGGAGGTGTAGACCCTCCCTCTGGGTTGCATTTGGGCAGACAGACCCTCCTCCAAGATGGATCCTCCCCAGCCCATGGGAGACTACGAGGGGCCAGGGAGTCATTATCCAGGGTGTTGCTCTGTTGCAGGCTCTCCATGCGCTATATTGTGATCTCCCGCACATCAACTTTCTGCAGCCTGGACTGCTGTAAGGAGTGGAAGGAGGCACTGTTAATGAGTGATGGCAGCTACAAGGATTTGGGGACTCAAGATGCTGGGGTGTCTCAGGTGGGACAGTGCCATGTGTGTCCATCCATCCCCCTCCCCCGCATTTGGGCAGTGACCCCTGATTGCTATTTCACACTTTAAGGGACAAATGCCACTGTTTGTCACAGAGTAATTTTATTTACTTCATCAGAACTTTATAACCCTCACCTTGCCCAGCACCTGCCCAAGCCGGTGCAATCACTCATGACAGCAAACACCCCAGAACATAAAGACTCAAAGGGCAGCAGCTTTAATGTGAAGCAATGAGACGCCACCTAGAGAACCTAGCGAGGGGCTGTGGTGAAGCAGATAAATTCCAGCGAGCCTGGGATTTCCAGCAATTCGGAATTGGAGCAAGAATTCTCTCCTTCCCTTCATTGTCTGGCAATTTCCAGGGAAGGGTATGGTTAGAGAGCCCTCCACAAATGGATAATTCCCAGCCCGCTGTGACCAAATGCACCCCTGTATTCACACCCTACACACTATTGTAACAATCTTTGGACAAAATATGCCTCTGAGGAAGCATTTGAAACTCAGTGATCAATACTATCTTGGTAAAATGGCTGTAGCTACAGTCTATGTAAAGTTATGAAATTCCACCTAGAGGGTATTAAAAGCACAAGTTCCAATTCACGTAGCCTGATTAGGTGGAACTGGTCAAGCACACCTGTCCTAAAGAAAGGGATGTGTGTTTGCCTCAATTTGCATTTCAGCTGTAAACAGATTCCACAGAGGACAAGCGGGGGAAGAAAGAAGCAGCATACACAGATGAACAGAAACAGCACAAAGCCTCCTTCTTCCACCAAAATCCATGTCTCCTTGCTCTCAGCAAGAAAGAATTTCACCTAATGTGAACACTCAGGAAAATGTTTTTCAAAGGGTGACTGAGCTATAAAAGTGAAGGGCAAAACATCCAAGTTCTCTCTCCCTCCTCATCTTCCTTTCACCTATGACCAGAGAAACAGCTGCTGGATCCTGGAAGCAGATCCTGGCCTGAGAGTTTGGGCAGCAATAATTACTGGAACCTGTGAGAAGGGACTTCACAAGCCTAGTTTGTTAAGTTTAGAAAACATTTTATCTTTATTTTTTCTTGTAATCATTTCTTCTTTAATGCCTTATTACTTGTGTTCACTTAAAACCTCTCTATGTAGTTAAATAAACTTGTTTATTCTTGAACCAAAACTAATCCAGTGTTGTGAACTGTAAATGGAATAATCCATAAGGTGGCAGATTTTTGTACATTTACCTCCTAGAGGTACAACAGACCTAATCTATCTGGCCTGTCCCAGAGAGGGCTGGACAGTGCACAACACGTTTTTGATGTAAAGTTCAGGACAGGGAGTGTGTTGGGGTCACTCTGCATGTGGTAGCCCAGGTCTGATGGAAGCACAGTGTGACTAGTGAGTGCTGACAAGCTCTGGGATCAGAGTTGTAGCCATGCACAGACACTTGGGAGGAGAGCGGGGAGCAGCACGCCAACAGGCTATTTGTGAGCTCCCAAGTCAGCGCTATAACAGAGCAGCATGGTGAGGCACCAGGGCCGGCGCTTTCATTTAGGCGGCCTAGGCAATTGCCTAGGGTGCCAGGATTATTGGGGGGCGGCATTTTGCCAGAGGGGGCGGCAGGCGGCTCCGGTGGAGCTGCCGCAGTCGTGCCTGCGGACGGTCGGCTGCTCGCGTGGCTCCAGTGGACCTTCCACAGGCACGACTGCGGCAGCTCCACCAGAGCTGCGGAGCAGCCAACCGTCTGCAGCCACGACTGCGGCAGCTCCACCGGAGCCGTGAGACCAGCGCGTGGGGCGGCGAAATTACCATGCGCCTAGGGCGCTCAAACCCCTAGCGCCGGTCTTGTGAGGCACACTCCCCATTGCAGGTCAGGTGACACAGCCCCGCACTAGATAGGATTGCAGCCTGGAACATCATACCTGGGCCACAGCAAGAGCCCCCCAGCTGCTGTAGTGTTATAAAACGTTCCCCAGTAGAACCTGTTACTTTCCTGTTGAGGGTGCTGGAGCAAGCTGATCACGTACAGTAACAGGGGCAAAAGGAAGGCTGGGGGGTGGGGAAGGTCTAGACGAGGCTGCTCTTCCCTCTCTGAAATGATATAATGAGTTTCTGACACTTTCCCGCTCCCCCACAATACACCCTGCTCTTTAAATACTCACAGTCTCCATTCAGGTGTGTACATACAAGTGACACATCTGCACAGAGGTGTTCACTAATTGGTTTGCTCAGCTGTTCCACTTGCCTGAACTGGCCACCTCCAGGAAATGGAGTTTCATACCTTTTAATTCTTTAATTCTCAAGAAACCTTCATATCCGATTAAGCGGGCTGTTGCCCATGAAAGCTTATACTACAATAAATGTCTTAGTCTCTAAGGTGCCACAAGTACTCCTGTTCTTTTTGTGGAAACAAACTAACGTAGCTACTACTCTGAAACCCTTCATATCTTCTTATAACACTTCCTAGGGTTTTACTGTGACTCTCATTTACAATATTTAATACATTATTAAAAACAAAACATTATCAAGTCTATTTTTATGATCACATGACTTCATTGGTGCTAGAATTGCTGGTGGGCCAGAATCTCTACCTCTAGACCAGGGGAGGGGCAGATGGCCATTGCTCCTGTGGAACCTCTTTTTAAAATTTACACACAAGTAAAACAAGATTTTGCTAATTTAGATGAAAAGTGCATTAAATTAGAAAAATCTAAATTTTATGAATGTCATCATTTAAGATAGTGATTTCCCACAAGTTGAACCTAAGTTCCCTCTAAGCTGCGCAGCAGCATATTAAGCACTGTGCAGGCACTTAGGGCTGCAGCAGGGAGATATGCCTCTCTCCCAGCCCCGGATCTGCTGCAGCCAGGGAAGAAGCACCTATCCTGTGGCCCCAGCCCTGGAGCTGCCGCGTTAGGGAGAGGTGCCTCTCCCCCCAGCCCAGGTGCTGCTGCGGAGAGAGAGAGCTGCGGGGAGTCCTCTCCCCCCCTTCCTGTAGTCCCAGGGCAGCCTGGCCACAAACCCCTCATCCCTAGCCCAGAGACCACACCCCAAGATGGAGCCCTCACCCCCTGCACCCCAGCCCTGAGTCCCTCATCCCTAGCCCCACCCCAGAGCCTGCACCCCCAGCTGTAGCTCTCACTCCCTCACACCTCAATACTCTGCCCCAGCCCTGAGCCCCGTCCCACACTCTGAACCCCTTGGCCCCACCCTGCCACATGAATTTTGTTATGTGCACCAATATGGAGGTGATGTGTGACATCACCTCCATATTGGTGCACATAACAAAATTCCTTCCACATGAGTGGGAAAAATTAGAGGGAACACTGGTTGAAACTCTGACAAAGTCCAAGCCATCTGTCACAACTCCCCCTCCCATAGATCCAGGGATGGGAAATTGTGGGTGTAGCAAGTGGTGACACGGCAGTTCTCTGCCCTCAACCCTCTCCATTACACCATTAGCATTACAACCAAAAAGCACTCCTTACAACAGCACCCAAAATTATCACTCTGCACAGCATACTCTGGCCACTCCCCAGCCGTAATCTCACAGAGCCCCGTACCCAACGAGGAAGCAAATCTTGCCCTCATCCCTGCCGCCCTCTCCAGTCCAGTCTACATCAGCCCCACTCGATGAACAGAGACCAAGTAAATGCAGACAGTCACAGTTCCACTTTAGCATCCACTGCCTCGCATGCTTTTCGTCTGCTCCTACTTCTCTATGGTTCCCAAGACCTGGACTCTGGGGATGCACACCTAGCAAGCCTACCCGTGTCTTACAAAGGGAGATGGCACGAGGAGAGGAGAGGAGAGGAAAGAGAGTGAGAAAGCTGGCCATTGCACTAGAAAAGAGAGCGAGAGACAGAGAGAAAGAAGTGGGAGGAAGGCAAGCAACTCATCACCTGGAGTCATCCTCCTAGATGCAAACTTCTGCTGCGGAAGACACACCGCTCCTGGCCAGAGAAATGAGCATCCCCTGAAAATGGGGACTTGTCTGTCTTGTAAGCATGGCTGGACAAGAAACATTTCTTACAAACCCAGGCCCAGCTAATGGCGCAACCCTACCTGGAGCCAGGGGGGCCCTGAGCAGAGCACTCACCAAACCAGACACTCATCTCACAGACACAGCAACTGCTCCACTGCCAACTGGATGGCTCCTCATGTGCATCAACAATGTTCGTGGGCTCACTGCTCTCACTCGCTTTACATCGCACGAGGGCAGTAGACTGACGTTTGATTTCTTTTCCCTGGGTACTAAACCCAGCACAAGAAGGAAAAACAAAGTTATTGTGGAGATTAATGGAAGGAGGAGGCAGATGTCAGAGCCCTGGGGGGCTCACGTCAGGGTCCTAGTGGGGCTCTGGGTGATCGCTACTTCCCACCACCCAACACAGATGTAAAGAGGCTGAATAGTGTCTGCAAAACAGAAACTAAGCAATTAATTATTCCTCCAGAAAGGTTTTTAATGACTTATGACTATAAAGGCAACACAGATAGAATAAGAAAAACAGAATTAAAGACCAGCACTGAGTGAGGATTAATACAAATGGCAAATTATACTGGAGAGAAGCACAAGTACAAGTAATATTATGCAATAACTGCCTATTCCTATAAGTGCACATATAAAAGGTAAATAATATTGAAAATAGTTACAAGCGCATGCAATGCTACTATTACTGATTGCCTAGTAACCTTACATGTACTGCACCCACCCCAACAAATACAATTCTATATGCAATATTAATACATGGACTAACTATATTTTACTAACCTTAACCTACCTATAACTTTATATAACAACTTATAAGCATTTATTGATTTTTGTGATGGTAACTTATATAAAAGACAGGCACAGCGACATGCAAAGCTACTAGGTTCACCAGCACTGTACCCATTCCCAGCAAGGCACAAAAACACATACAGTTATTATATATTGATCAACTATTGACTATTACAATCTTTAAACAACTTCAACAATTTACTAATATAATTAAACTATAGTATTAATACAGACTTAAGATTAACCAGCACGAGCATAACCAGACCTCTTCACTTTAAAAACTTACCCTGAGTTCATCCAAAGATACATTACCTTCAGTTGACCATTTCCTGCACTGCCAGGCATAGTCAGTCAGTGAAGAGCAAGTCCCTTTGGTTCAAGGGGTGTATATGAGCCTGACAAAGAGTGACCTCTTTTAGGTCAACGCACACACACACACACAAACACACTTGCGCCTCTGCATCTTATTTATATGGTATTTGCTGGCCATGTTTCAAAACACATCAACCAATGAAGGCGGCCAAATGTTTCCGTGGGGTATGTGCAGTTGTCTTGATCTTATGAACTGTGCACCTGTGCTCAGGTCATCTCTTTTCTATGGGGCTAATAGTGTTTAATTTTCTAGACTCAAAAATGCTCAAATGAGATTAAAGAGGTATTTGGTTGCAGAGCATAGTAACCACAGGTCTGTATCTACCTTTACAGAGTTTCCTTTTTACTCTACAAAGCTTCCTAGTTAGATTACACTTATTCTTGCAGGATTCATCTGTACTCGCTTCACACAATTTCCAGAAGGTTGAGGCCTAACAAATATTTATGCACATTAATCACAGTTATTATCAGAGTGGGAAACATTCTATTCACTTCTCCAATGCGGCAGTACTCCACCCCAAACCCTCCCCCCCATTACGCCTTTAGCACAACAACTAAAAAGCACCCCTTCCAACGGCACCCGAAATAATCACTCTGCACACCAGACTCTGGCCCCTCCCCAGCGTAATCTGACAGAGCCCCGCACTCAACGAGGAAGCACAAGGCCTGAGAAGAGTACTACAGCGAGCACAGATGAGGAATTCAGACCACTGACTGCTTACTCACAGCCAGTTGTGCGGGAGTCAGAAAGCTGAGGATTGTTCATGTCCACTTCTGCCACTTTCTCCTCAGTCTAGGACTCCTGGAAAATTGCTTTGGAAGAGCAGCTGCAAAAGCCAAGCATGAGCCATCACTACACAAAGCTCTACTGGTGCTTCGAATCTTGCCCTCAACCTGGCATCCCTCTCCAACCCAATCTACCTCAGCCCCACTCCATCAACAGAGACAGAGTTAACACCAACAGCCACTGCTACGCATGATTTTCGTCAGCTCCCGCTACTCCATGGATCCCGAGACCTAGCCTGTAGGGATGCACACCTAACACGTCTACCCGTGTCTTAGCAAGTGAGATGGCACGAGGAGAGGAGAGGGAAGAGAGTGAGAAAGTTGGCCAACACACTAGAGAAGAGAGAGACAAATGGGAGGAAAGCAAGCAACTCACCACCTGAGTCATCCTCCTGGATCCAGCCTCCCCCTGTGCAGGAGACACTGTTCCTGACCAGAAAAATGAGCAACCTCTGAAAACAGGGACCTTTTCTCCCTCGTGACCACAGCTAGTCAGGAACCTTTTCATACACACCCAGCCTTACCGTACTGGGCTTCCCTACCTGGACTCGGGTTGGGCGTGAGCAGAGCCCTCCCCAAACCAGACACTTATCTCGCTGACAGCAGCGTCTCCTCGGCTTCCAGATGGACAGCTTTTGCGTGACATCAACAATGGTCAGAGTCTCGACGCTCTTGCTCGCTTTCCATCGCATCAGAGCCGTAGACTTTGATGTGTGACTTCATTTTCCTTGGTACTAAATGCAGCAGACGGGGGAAAAACAAAAACAAATTAGCATCTCTGTCTGCAATGTCACCCAGCCTCTTCATTTCACATCTCCCATATCCCACCGCTCAGCCCTCAACCCATCTCCCATTACTACGTTACAACTGCAACAAGAAGGCACCCATTGTAACGGCACCCAAAATACTCACTTTCCTCAGAGACTCTTGTGCCTTCTCCAGCCTTAATCCCGGAGCCTCGTACCCAACGAGGAAGGACATGGCCTGTGAAGAAAACTACAGCGACTACAGATGAGGAATTCAAAGCACTGACCTCTTACTCATAGCCCGTGATGCAGAAAGCGGAAACATGAGGACTATTCGTGTCTCCTTAGAAGGATGTCCAGGCTGATCAGGTCCACTTCTGCCATATTCTTGTTCGGTTGGGCTCCTGGACGATTCCTCTGCAAACTAATAAAGCCAAGCAAGAACGATCACTACACAGAGATCTACTGGTGCGTTGAATCTTGCCCTCATCCCAGCCTCCCGCTCCAGTCCCATCTACACCAGCCCCACTCGACAAATGGAGACCGAATAAACACAGACAGTCACAGCTCCACTTTAGCGTCCGCTGCCCCGCATGCTTTTCATCCGCTCCTACCTCTCCATGGCTCCCGAGATCTGGCCTCTGGGGATGCAAACCTAGCATGCCTGCCCGTGTCTTACAAAGGGAGACAGCACAAGGAAAGGCAAGGACAGACACAGAGGGATAGAGGGTGTGTGTTGGCCAACGTACTAGAGAAGAGAAGAGAGAGAGAGAAAAAGGAGGGAGGAAGGCAAGCAACTCACCACCTGGAGTCATCCTCCTAGATGCAACCTTCTGCTGTGGAGGACACACTGCTCTGGGCCAGAGAAATGAGCAGCCCCTGAAAACGGGGACCTTGTCTCTCTCGTAAGCACAGCTGGTCAGGAAGCATTTCTTACAAACCCAACCCCAGCCAATGGGGCGGCCCTAGCAGGACCGAGGTGGGCCACAAGCACAGCGATCACCAAACAAGACACTGTCATAAACAGATAGCTAAGGGTTAATGTTCTTTTACCTGTGAAGGGTTAACAAAGGGAACCAAACACCTGACCAGAGGACCAATCAGGAAACAAGACTTTTTCAAATCTGGGTGGAGGGAAGTTTTGGGTGTGAGTCCTTTGTTCTTGGTCTCTTCTCTTTCTGGGCTCTGAGAGTGATCTTTCTATCTCCAGGCTTTCTAATCTTCTGTTTCCAAGTTGTAAGTACAAAGATAGTAAGACAATAGGTTTATATTGTTTTTTTGCATTTACATGTGTGTAGTTGCTGGAATGTGTTAAATTGTATTCTGTTTGGATAAGGCTATTTATTCATTTTTTTCTTTTAAGCAATTGACCTTGTATATTGTCACCTTGATACAGAGACCATTTTATGTCTTTTTCTTCCTTTTTATATAAAGCTTTCTTTTTAAGACCTGTGGATTTTTTTTTTTTAGTGGGGGCTCAAGGGGATTGTGTTTGCAGCTCACCAGGGAATTGGTGGGAGGAAGAAGACAGGGGGGAAGAGAGAATCTCTTTGTGTTAGTTTTACTAAGCCTGACTTTGCATACCCTCTCGGTGAGGGGAGAGAGAGATTGATCTCTCGGTACTTGTGTTTCAAGGACTTGAAACAGGGAATTCCTAGAGTACCCAGGGCGGGGAAATCTGGGAGGAGGTAAAGAGGGGGAAGGGAAGTGGGTTATTTCCCTTTGTGGTGAGACTCAGGGCATCTGAGTCTTGGGGGTTCCCCAGGGAAGGTTTTGGGGAGACCAGAGTGAGCCAGACACTGGAATTCTGGCTGGTGGCAGCGATATCAGATCCAAGCTGGTAATTAAGTTTGGAGGTTTCATGCTAGCTTCTCATGTTCTGAACTCTAAGGTTCAGATCTGAGTAGGAGAGTTATGACAGACACTTATCTCATTGAGAGTGGCATCTGCTCAGATCTTGCCTGGCATCAACAGTGCTCACAGGCTCGCTGCTCTCGCTCACTTTACATTGCACGAGGGCAGTAGACTGTGACACTTGACTTCTTTCTCCTTGGTACTAAACCCGGCACAAGTGGGGAAAAAACAAGCATGTTACCATCTCAGTAGGCAACGTCTCATAGGCTCTTCTTTTTGTCTCACCCACACGACCGAGCTCCGCCCTCAACCCTCCCCATCACACCTTTAGCATTACAACCAAAAAGCACCCCTTGCAACAGCACCCAAAATAATCACTCCGCACAGCAGACTCTGGCCCCTCCCCAGACGTAATCTCACAGAGTCCTGCACCCAACGAGGAAGCACAAGGCCTGTGAAGAGTACTACAGTGAGCGCAGATGAGGAATTCAGACCACTGACCGCTTACTCACAGCCAGTTATGCGGGAGTCAGAAAGCTGAGAACTGTTCATGTGTCCTTAGAAGGATGTCTACTCTGTTCATGTCCACTTCTGCCACTTTCTCCTTGGTCTAGGGCTCCTGGAAGATTCCTCTGGAAACACAGCTGCAAACCCAAGCATGAGCCATCACTACACAAAGCTCTATTGGTGCTTCGAATCTTGGTGCCCTCATCCCAGCCTTCCTCTCCAATCCCATCTACCTCGGCCCCACTCCACCAACAGAGACCGAGTTAACACCAACAGCCACTGCTATGCACGATTATTGTCAGCTTCTACTTCTCCATGGATCCCGAGACCTAGCCTGTAGGAATGCACACCTAGCACACCTGCCCGTGTCTTACGAAGGGAAACGGCATGAGAAGAGGAGAGGGAAGAGAGTGAGAAAGTTGGCCAACACACTGTGGGGGGGCGGGGAGAGAAAGAGAGAGAGGTGGGAGGAAGGAAAGCAATTCACTACCTGGAGTCATCCTCCTAGATGCAACCTTCTGCTGTGGAGGACACACCGCTCCTGGCCAGAGAACTGAGCAGCCCCTGAAAATGGGGATCTTGTCTCTCTCGTAAGCACAGCTGGTCAGGAAGCATTTCTCACAAACCCAGCCCCAGCCAATGGGGCGGCCCTATCTGGAGCCAGGCGGGTCATGAGCAGAGCCCTCTCGAAACCAGACATGTATCTCACTGACAGTAGCAACTGCCAACCGGATGGCTCTTCACTTACATCAACAATGCTCGCGGGCTCACTGCTCTTGCTCGCTTTCCATCCGATGAGGAGAGTAAACTCTGATGTTTGATTTCTTTTCCCTTGGTACTAAACCCGGCACAAGGAGGAAAAACAAAGAAAGTTATCTCAGTGGACAACTTCGCTTAGGCTATTCTTTTCACCCCTCCCACACAGCAGGGTTCCGCCCCGAACCTTCCCCCCCCCAACCCATTTGCCCTTGAGCACTACAACTAAAAAGCACTCCTTGCAACTGCACCCAAAATAATCACTCTGTACAGCAGACTCTGGCCCCACCCCAGCCGTAATCTAACAGAGCCCCACACCCGAGCAAGCACATGGCCTTTGAAGAGTACCACAGTGACCATAGATGAGGAATTGAAAGCACTGACTCACAGCCAGCGATGCAGAAGGCAGAAACATGAGGACTGTTTATGTATCTTTAGAAGGATGTCCAGGCTGCTCAGGTCCATTTCTGCCATATTCTTATCTGGCTAGAGCTCCTGGACGATTCCTCTGCAAACTAATAAAGCCAAACAAGAACTATCATTATACAGAGCTCTATTGGTGCCTTTAATCTTGCCCTCATTCCTGCCTCCCTCTCCAGTCCCACTCGATGAACAGAGACTGATCCCAGTCACCACTCCACTTTACCATCCACTACTCCGCATGTTTTTCGTCCACTCCTACTTCTCCATGGCTCCCGAGACCTGGCCTGTGGGGATGTATACCTAGCATCCCTGCCCATGTCCTATGAAGGGTTTGTGTTGTGGAGGAAGGAGAGAGAAGGGCTGAGGGGCCCCATGGATGGATGGAGGGGGGTGGTAGGGTAGGGATAGGGATGCATGTTGGAGAAAGGACAAAAGGGCACTGGGGGCCCACAGGTCTAGGGACAGAGTGGGGTGCAGGTTGTGTTGGGCTGGGAGTGTTGGGAGGGAGGCATGGATAGAGGCACAGGTTGTTGTGAGCTTGGAGGATGTTGGAGATAGACTGTGGCTATGGAGTCCCATGAGTGGAGGAATGAACTGAGGGATACAGGGCTTGTGGGTTGGGGAAGGATGTTGCAGGCTGGAGGGTGTTGGTAAGAGATGGGGGCTGAGGGGTTGCTATGGGAAGAGGCATGGATGGAGGAAAGGTAGGGATGGGGTCCAAGTTGGGGTGGCCTGGGAGGTGTTGGAGGGACAAGAAAGGAGGACTGAGGTGCCCAAAGGATGGAGAAATAGACGGGGGCGGGTTGGTTTGGGCTAAAAGAATGGGGGTGCGGGTTGGAGAAGGTTGTAGGTGTGGGGGGGTTGGGGACTGGGGATGCGGGTTGGGGAAGCTTGGGTGTGGGGGGGACAAGGAAGGTTGTGGTGGGCTCGGTGTATGTGGGGGGCAGTTGGGGAACGTCGCGGCGCCCTCGGGGTGCGCGGGGCGGGCTGCGGAAGGCTGTGGGGCGGCCCGGGAAAGGTCACAGCAGACTGGGGGGACAGGGGGCGCGTGGTGGGTTGGGGGTCGAGGTGTGGGGGGTTGGGGAAGGTCGCGTCGGCTGGGGGTGCAGGGGAATGTGGGTGGGTGCGGGCTGGGAGATGCGGGGGGACGGGGGCGGCCCATGGCAGCTGGGCGTGCCGGTACCAAACATGCCCGAGGCGGCAACACTTTGAAAACTACAACTCCCAGGATGCAACTGGCACAGAACAAAACTAGTTCCCTGGTTACCGCGGTTGGCGTCCAAACCGGTTATATCACTTCCTCTCCCACCTCCCGTTTCCGGCCCCGCTCCGCAAACAGACGCTGTACTGCCAAAAGCACCGCCCACCCAAACCAAAGGCGCCGGGCCCCGCCCTGGCCGCTGCGAGAAGCCAGCACCAGACCCCGCCTCTCCCACGGTGCCGCTGGATCCGCGGTGGCTGATGGGAGTTGTAGGCCGGGGCACACAACAACTCCCAGAAACTTCTGCTTCCTTCCTTCCCTCCGCCCCCCCCCCCCCCCGCAGGGCGTAGCTGGGCACATGGCAATAATGGGGGCTGGGAGTCGAGGGTCGGGGGGGTCATACAGGGGTGGGTCTTCAGGAAGATTGAGGCTGAGAGGAATTGGTGGGGGGAAGGTGGGAGATGGGGGCTAAGCGGAGGTATTCCAGGCTTCTGGCAGTTTTAAGGCGTCAGGTTGTGGCTAGGCCCATCTGAGTTGAAGTGGGGACAGCTTGTCTGAGGACCCGCTCAGGGGACATGGGAATGGGCAGGAGCAGGAGGGATGCAAGGGATAGGGGAGAGTAGACGATTTTTGCCTGAGGAGGATTGGGGTGCAGGTGTCCCAGCACTAGAAGGAACCTTGAGAGGTCATCGAGTCCAGTCCCCTACCCTCATGGCAGGACCAAATACTGTCTAGACCAGTGGTCAGCAACCTTTCAGAAGTGGTGTGCCGAGTCTTCATTTATTTGCTCTAATTGTAGGTTTTGCATCCCAGTAATACATGATAACATTTTTAGAAGGTCTCATTCTATAAGTCTGTAATATATAATTGAACTATTGTTGTATATAAAGTAAATAAGGTTTTTAAAATGTTTAAAAAGCTTCATTTAAAATTAAATTAAAATGCAGAGCCCCCCGGATTGTTGGCCAGGACCTAGGCAGTGTGAGTGCCACTGAAAATCAGTTCACGTGCCGCCTTTGGCACCTGTGCCGTAGGTTGCCTGCCCCTGGTCTAGACCCTCCCTGATAGACATTTATCTAACCTACTCTTAAATAATTCC
The DNA here is from genome assembly GCF_025201925.1 of Gopherus flavomarginatus. Lineage (NCBI taxonomy): Eukaryota > Metazoa > Chordata > Testudines > Testudinidae > Gopherus > Gopherus flavomarginatus. The sequence continues at coordinate 15,897,960 of NC_066641.1, read as the reverse complement.
AGAGATGGAGATTCCACAACCTCCCTAGGCAGTTTATTCCAGTGTTTAACCACCCTGACAGTTAGGAACTTTTTCCTAATGTCCAACCTAAACCTCCCTTGCTGCAGTTTAAGCCCATAGCTTCTTGCTCTATCCTTAGGGGCTAAGATGAACAAGTTTTCTCCCTCCTCCTTATGACACCCTTTGAGATACCTGAAAACTGCTATCATGTCCCCTCTGTCTTCTCTTTTCCAAACTAAACAAACCCAATTCTTTCAGCCTTCCTCCATCGGTCATGTTCTCTAGACCTTTATCTTGACTTGCTGCAAAACCTATCCCGGGGGGTGGAGCTGCCTCCCCCGTCACTTTCCCCCGCCCATGGAAAATCTATATATTCTATTGTAATCAATTAATTGACAGTGTCTCTAAGACTAATAAGCAAGGTAGCATTCCGCCAGCACTGTGTTTGATAAACTCTTATGCTTGACCTCTACACAGTGTGGATTTATGTCCTTCAACCTGGTATTACCCAGTCGGAAGACAGGATACTGGGCTAGATGGACCTTTGGTCTGACCCAGTATTGCCATTCTTACATTCTGATGTTAAGGAACCTGTTGCACCTGCACCCAAAACAGTCACTGCACAGAGGAGATTATTGTCTCTTTCCCAGGTCGTAATTCCACAGCTGCTCCCAAAATAGGGAAATTCTCCTCCCATACCCAAAACAAGGAGGAAAACTTTTATGAGAAACCAAGCATCACCTAAAGGGAAGCAGCTGTCTGTACTCAGCCTCTACTATGCATTTATCTTATGCTTAAACCACACCGCTAAAAGTCGTGAAGTGTAGTTATGAGGGAGGCAGAAAGCTGAGGACTGTTCATATCTGCTTGGGAGGATGTCCAGGCTGCTCAGATCCACTTCTACCAGCTTCTCCTCTGGCTAGGGCTCCAGAACAACAATTCCTCTGTCAGAGCAGCTGCAAAAGCCAAGCATGAACCATCACTACACAGAGCTCTTGCCCTCATCCCTGCCTTCCTCTTCCATCCTATCTACATCGGCCTCCCTCCATGAACAGAGACCGAGTTAATACCGACAGTCAGTGCTCCAGTCTCGCACCCACTGCCCTGCATGATTTTCATCCCCTCCTACTTCTCCATGGCTCCCGAGACCTAGCCTGTGGGGATGCACACCTACCACACCTGCCCTTGTCCTACGAAGGGAGACGGCATGAGGAGAGGAGAGAGAGAATCTATGGGGCTGATCTATGGATAAGTTCAGTAGGCATCAGTGGCTTAGTCATCTTAATGACTGCCTGGGATATATGGGGGTGGGGGCTGCACAGTGAGATAGAGGGGTGTAGGGTTCCCAAGGTGTACTGAGGGAATGTGGAATTCAGAAGAGAGTAAAGGCAGGGTGGAGGTGGGTTGAAAGGCCCCAGTGTGGCTGAGAAGGGGAACAGGAATTGAAGAGGGAAACCTGGCAGGCTGTGGATGGTGTGGGGGAGTGCGGTGCTGGAAAGTGGGGCCCAGCAATGGAGAAATAGGATGGAGCCAATTGGGGTTGGGGTGTAGGGACGTGGTGTCCAGGAGGATGTTCGGGTACCCTGAGTTGGGGAACAGATGGGGTGGATTGGGAGGGCCAAGGGAAAGTCCACGTACAGGGGGCAGCTTGGGTGGGGTGAGCGGAGTGCTGGCAAGCCTGGAGATGCAGGAGCAAGTTGGAGGATGTTGATTGGGTCCCAATGAGGGGCAGGTTGGAATGCATTGAAGGAGATGCTGTGTACATTACCTGGAGTGGCCACCTGGCTTCACTAAGTATTTCCCTCCTGGAGCAAGAGTGAAACCAGATGGCCAATCCAGGTGTCATGGAGTTCCTGGGTGATGCTCTGGAACTGCTCCCTACAAAGCCTGTCAGGACTCTAGTGATGTTTCCTCCTTGTGAGCAGGGCAAGAAGCTCAAATGGCTTCCACCTTCTTGGGTCTGACCTTGGACCATTCAGCATCCTCTGCCCCTCCGTGTGTTTCCCACAGTGAGTCCACCCTGGTGGGGTTCTGGGGAAGCCAGAGGGTCCTGCGCCCCCCACTTCACAGTCAGACGTGGCTCTTAGCCAGCAAGTAAAACAGAGGTTTATTAGATGACAGGAATGTGATCTAAAGCAGAGCTTGTAGGTACAGAGAACAGGACCCCTCAGCCATGTCCATCCTGGGGATGGCGAGCCAGACACCCACGTCTGCACTTCACTCAAAGTCCCCTGCCAGCTCCAAACTGATTCACTTCCAGCCCCTCCTTCTCTGGGCTTTGTTCCTTTCCTGGGCCAGGAGGTCACCTGATTCCTTTGTTCTCCAACACCATTAGCTATCTCCTTGCAGGGGGGAATGGCCTCGGCCATTAGTTGCAAGGAGATAGAATGCCCGCCATTTAAGGGCACTGGTCCTTTGTTCTGCAACACTCTCACCCCCTAGATACCTAAGAAATGCATAAGGGAAACTGAGGCACAAACAAAGACGTCAGAGGAAACATTAAGGACTGTCCGACTTTGTCACACCAGGTAATGAACAAATCATTTCCCTCATCAAGGGACAGTGACACTGTGTGGCCACTTGGGGTAATGCACATAGTATTTCTCTCACGAAGCAACAGTGACACTGGGTGGCAACACAGGGTAAGGCACAGAGGATTTCCTTCATGAAGCAACAGTGACACTGTAATCATGCAGCATAATGTAGAGAGTATTGCTTTAAGGAGCAACAATGACAGTGTGTGGCCATTAGGGCTAAGGCACAGAGCATTTCCCACATGGAGTAATAGTGGCACTGTGTGGCCTCTTCGGATAATGCACAGAGGATTTCCCTCATGGAGTAATCGCGACACTAGGTGGCCACATGCGGATATGAACAGAGCATTTCCTTCATGGAAAAACAGTGACACCGTGTGACTACGCCAGGTAATGCACAGAGCATTTTCCTCATGGAGCAACAGTGACACTGTATGGCCATGAGGGGTAATGCACAGAGCATTTTTCTTATGGAACAACAGTGACACTGGGTTGCATGCGCGGTAATGCAGAGAGCATTTCCTTCATGGAGAAACAGTGACATTGTGTGGCCATGCCACAAATGCACAGAGCATATCCTTCATGAAGCAACAGTGACACTGTGTGGCCACGCGGGGTAAAGCACAAAGAATTTCCTTCATTGACGAACAGTGACACTGTGTGGCCACTTGGGGTAACGCACAGACGATTTCATTCATGGAGCAACAGTGACACTGGGGTGGCCATGCACGGTAATGCAGAGAGCACTTCCCTCATGGAGCAACAGTGACACTGGGTGGCCACGCAGGGAAATGCACAGAGCATTTCCTTCATTGAACAAAAGTGACATTGTGTGGCCACACCAGGTAATGCACACAGCATTTTCCTCATGGAGCAACAGTGACTCTCTGTGACCACATGGGGTAATGCAGAGAGCATTTCCTTCTCGGAGCAACAGTGACACTGGGTGCCCACGCGGGGCAATACACAGAGCATTTCCTTTATGGAGTAATAGTGACACCGTGTGGCCACTTGAGGTAATGCACAGAGCATTCTCTCATGAAGCAACAGTGACACTGTGTGGCAACGCAGGGTAATGCACAGAGGATTTCCTTCATGGACCAGCAGTGACACTGTGTGGCCACACAGGGTAATGAAAAGAGCATTTCCTTCATGTAGCAACAGTGACACCGTGTGGCCATGCTGCATAATGCAGAGAGTATTTCTTTAAGGAGCAACAGTGACACTGCATGGCCATTAGGCCTAATGAACTGAGCATTTCCCTCATGTAGTAATAGTTACACTGTGTGGCCACTTGGGGTAATGTACAGAGGATTTCATTCATGGAGCAATAGTGACACTCGGTGGCCATGCGCAGTAATGCAGAGAGCATTTCCTTCATAGAGGAACAGTGACATTTGGTGGCCATGTGCGGTAATGCAGTGAGCATTTCCCTCATGGAGAAGAGTAACGCTATGCAGCCAGCTGGGGAAATACACAGGGTATTTTCCTCATGGAGCAACAGTGACTCTGTGTGGCCACATGGGGTAATGCAGAGAGCATGTCCTTCACGGCGCAACAGTAACACGGAGTGGCCACGCGACATAATAAACAGAGCATTCCCTTTACGGTGCAACAGTGACACTGGGTAGAAACCTGGGGTAATAAACAGAGCATTCCTTCATTGAGTAACAGTGACACGGTGTGGCCACGCCGGGTAATGCACACAGCATTTCTTTCATGGAGTAATAGTGACACGGTGCCACCGCTTGGGGTAATGCACAGAGAATTTCTCCCATGAAGCAACACTGACACTGGGTGCAATGCAGGGTGATGCACAGAGGAATTTTTTCATGGAGGAACAGTTACACTGGGTGGCCACATGGGGTAATGCACACAGGATTTCCTCCATGGATCAACAGTGACACTGGGTGGCTACGCAGCATAATGCACAGAGCACTTCCTTCATGGAGAAACAGAGATACTGTGTGGCTATGCAGTATAATGCAGACAGTATTTCTTTAAGGAGCAACAGTGACACGGTGCGACCATTTGAGGTAATGCACAGAGAATTTCTCTCATGAAGCAACAGTGACACTGGGTGCAATGCAAGATAATGCACAGAGGATTTCCTTTATGGAGCAGCAGTGAAACTGGGTGGCCATGCGGGGTAATGCACAGAGCATTTCCCTCAGGGAGTAATAGTGACACTGGGTGGCCACATGGGGTAATGCACAGATTTCCTTCATGAAGCAACAGTGACACTGTGTTGCTGCAAGGGTTAATGCACAGAGCAACAGTGACACTGGGTGGCCATGTGTGGTAATGCAGACTGCATTTCCCTGTTGGATCAACAGACACTGGATGGCCACGTGGAGAAAGGCAGAGAGCATTTCCTTCATGGAGCAACAGTGACGCTGGGTTGCCACATCGGGTAATGCACAGAGCATTTCCCTCATGATACAACAGTGAAACATAGTGGTCAGACGGGGTAATGCACAGAGGATTTCCTTCATGGAGCAACAGTGACACTGTGTGGCCACGCAGGGTAATACACAGAGCATTTCCTGCATGGAGTAATAGTGACACTGTGTGGCCACATGGAGTAATGCAGAGAGCATTTCCCTCATGGAGCAACAATGACACCGTGTGGCCATGTAGGGTAATGCACAGAGCATTTACTTCACTAAACAACAGTGACACTGTGTGGCCATGCAAGGTAATGCAGAGAGCGTTTTCCTCATGGAGCAACAGTGACTCTGTGTGGCCACATGGGGAAATGCACAGAGCATTTACTTCACTAAACAACAGTGACATTGTGTGGCCACGCGAGATAATAAACAGAGCATGTCCTTTGCAGCACAACAGTGACGCTGGGTAGAAACATGGGGTAATGAATAGAGCATTTCCTTCATGGAGCAACAGTGACACTGCGTGGCCACGCGGGGTAATGCACAGAGCATTTCCTTCATGGAGTAATAGTTACACTGTGTGGCCACTTGGGGTAATGCACAGAGCATTTCCCTCATGGAGCAACAGTGATACTGGGTGGTAATGCAGGATAATGCACAGAGGATTTCCTTCAAGGATCAGCAGTGACACTGTGTGGCCACACAGGGTAATGAAAAGAGCATTTCCTTCATGGAGCAACAGAAACACTGTGTGGCCATGCTGCATAATGCAGAGAGTATTTCTTTAAGGAGCAACAGTGACACTGTGTGGCCACTTGGGCAATGCACAGAGCAGTTATCTCATGAAGCAAGCATGACACTGGATGGCAACGCAGGGTAATGAACAGAACATTTCCCACATGGAGTAATAGTGGCACTGTGTGGCGACTTGGGGTAATATACAGAGCATTTCCCTCATAGATCAAGAGTCACATTGGGTGGCCACGCCGTGTAAAGCACAAATAATGTCATTCATGGAGCAACAGTGACACTCAGCGGCCATGCGCGGTAATGCAGAGAGCATTTCCTTCATGGAATAATAGTGACACTGTGTGGCCACATAGAGTAATGCACAGAGCATTTCCCTAATTAAGCAACAGTGACACTGGGTGGCCACGTGGGGTAAGGCACACAGGATTTTCTCCATGGATCAACAGTGGTACTGGGTGGCTACGCAGCATAATGCACAGAGCACTTCCTTCATGGAGAAACAGTGATACTGTCAGGTTATACAGTATAATGCAGACAGTATTTCTTTAAGAAGCAACAGTGACACGGTGTGACCACTTGGGGTATTGCACAGAGAATTTCTCTCATGAAGCAACAGTGACACTGGGTGCAATCTGGGGTAATGCACAGAGGATTTCCTTCATGGAACAGCAGTGAAACTGGGTGGCCATGTGGGGTAATGCACAGAGCATTTCCCTCAGGGAGTAATAGTGACACTGGGTGGTCACATGGGGTAATGCACAGATTTCCTTCATGAAGCAACTGTGGCACTGTGTTGCCACAAGGGGTAATGCACATAGCATTACCCTCAGGGAGTAATCGTGACACTGGGTGGTCACATGGGGTAGTGCACAGATTTCCTTCATGGAGCAACAGTGACACTGGGTGGCCATGTAGGGTAATGCACAAAGAATTTCCTTCATGGAGCAACAGTGACACTGAGTGGCCATGTGTGGTAATGCAGAGGGCATTTCCCTCGTGACACAACAGTGAAACATAGTGGTCACACGGTGTAATACACAGAGCATTTCCTGCATGGAGTAATAGTGACACTGTGTGGCAACACGGGGTAATGCAGACAGCATTTCCCTCATGGAGCAACAGTGACACTGGGTGGCCACGTGGGGTAATGCACAGAGCATTTACTTCACTAAACAATAGTGACACTGTGTGGCCATGCAAGGTAATGCAGAGAGCATTTCCCTCATGGAGCATCAGTGACACGGAGTGGCCACGTGAGATAATAAAAAAAGGATGTCCTTCACGGCGTAACAGTGAAACTGGGTGGAAGCATGTGGGAATGAACAGAGTATTTCTTTCCTGGAGCAACAGTGACACTATGTGGCCATGTGGGTTAATGCACAGAGCATTTCCTTCGTGGAGTAATAGTGACACTGTGAGCCACTTTGGGTAATGCACAGAGCATTTCCTTCATGGAGCAACAGTGACACTATGTGGCCATTAGGCCTAATGAACAGAGTATTTCCCTCATGGAGTAATAGTGACACTGTGTGGCCACTTGGGATAATGCACAGAGCAGTTCTCTCATGAAGCAAGAGTGACACTGGATGGCAACGCAGGGTAATGTACAGACCCCATTTCCCACATGGAGTAATTGTGGCACTGCGTGGCCACTTAGGGTAATGTACAGAGCTTTTCCTTCATGGATGAAGAGTGACACTGTGTGGCCACGTGAGGTAATGCATAGAGCATTTCCCTTATGGAGCAACAGTGACACTCGGTGGCCATGCCCGGTAATGCAGAGAGCATTTCTCTCACAGAGTAATAGTGACACTGTCTGGTCACTTAGGGTAATGCACAGAGCATTTCCTTCATGCAGCAATAGTGACACTGGGTGGCCATGCCAGGTAATGCACAGAGCATTTCCTTTATGGAGCAACAGTGACACTGGGTGGCCATGCGCAGTAGTGCACAGAACATATCCCTCTTGGCGCAAGAATGATACTGAGTGGCCACGCCAGATAATGAACAGAGCATTTCCCTCCTGGAGCAACAGTGACACTCTGTGGTCACGAGAGGTAATGTACAGATTATTTCCTTCATGGAGCAACAGTGACACTGTGTGGCCAAGAGAAGCAATGCACAAAGTATTTCCTGCATGCAGCAACAGTGACAGTGGGTGACCACGCAGCATAACGCACAGAGAATTTCTTTCATGGAGCAACAGTGACACTGGGTGGCCATGCGCGGTACTGCAGAGAGCAGTTCCTTCATGGAGCAACAGTGACACTGAGTGGCCACGTGGGGTAATGCACAGAACATTTCCTTCATGGAGCAACAGTGACACTGCCATACTGAGAAGGCTGTGACCTGCCTGTCAGGCTCGAGGGGGCTGGTCTTTCCACACACACCCCATCTTTCTAGAGATTTTGGGCTTAGAAGAAATGGGGCTGGTACTAGAGCTGCCCACACCCATACTATCACGTCCAGCTCCATTACTCCAGCACCCAAAAGCCTTATTCAAAGTGGGGGTCTTATTGTGCTGAGGACTGCATGGCCAAACAGAGAGACAGAGGGATGCACATGGAGATGAGTGTGTAAGGCATGTGGATGGATGGAGCAATGTATATGGCATACAGGGGGATGCATGGATGGCTGAAGGGTTGGACAGGGCTGAAGGAATGGATGGTAAAGTCACAGACTGCTAAGTTGGTGGCTTCAGCTCATGGTTGCTGTCCCTGTCACCTCTGGACCCCTGTTTCCTGCACCATCCAGCCAGTAGAAACTGCCCTTGCAGTGCTACACTGGTGCTACATGCAATGCGCACCCTGCTGCTCAGGGATGTACAAGCATGCAGTCTCCCGGCTGCTTAACCACCTGCTCCACAGCCTGCCACAGGTCTCATCTTTCTTGAGACGCAATGCTCTGGCCGGGGGGCGGGGTCCCTCGAACCTCCTCAAATCCTCTACCCAAAGCAGCTTACCAAGCACAGAGACTGAGGCTAAGAAACCCCACCTGTCCCCACCCACATCCAGCTGGAGCTGCAGCCCAGAGCCCAGCGGAGCCAGGCAGCCAGCGACGTAAACAGGTGGGGACCCTGGTGTCTCAGGAGTGGGAAATGTCTCACCATCTTCTCTGTAGCACCATGGCACTGTTACACCATAGTCAGGAGTGGCGCCATGGTTTTTGCTGCCCTAGGTGGCAGCGCTCCTCCTTTGAGCATTCGGCGGCTGGGGGTCCTTCCGCTCCACGTCTTTGGGACACTTCTATGCTGCTGCTGTTGGCCAAATCCTCCCACCAAAATCTAACCCCCAACACAAAGTTTTAACACACACCCCTTCCGGAACCCATATTGAACGAAAAATTGCTCACCCTATAACCTGGTCCCCAATCCTAAACCCCTTAACCCAAACTGTGCCCAATCCTCCTCCCAACCCTAACTGCGAGTTCTGAACCTAAGCCCGACACCGCTCCAACCCGGAGCCCAGTTCCCAACTCCTACACAGTGGAAAACCCCAGGAATCCTGCTTCCACTGGCCTCCCAGCTACAGGGACTTCGCTCACACGCACGGGAGCGGATTCTGCAGCTACAATCATTGCACGTGTTCACTGGCAGCGCCCAGCGCAAAGCAGGGAGTTTGGTCCAACTCCCCGCGGCAGTGGCTGTGCCCATGGGCCTGTGGCGGGTTCGCTGCCCACTGGATCCTTCACTCCAGCCTGGAGATTTCCTGCCTCCCTTTAGCGACTGCAAACGGTCCCGGGGCTTGGAGAAGTTTCTGAGCCACAGGTGCCTGCAGCAGCAATTTCCACCCCCAGGCAGCGACAGCCCATTGGCTGCCAGCTCGGTCAGAAACCATCACCTAGTGACACTGACAGCTCATTGGCTGCCAGCTCAGTCATAAAACATCTCCTAGCGACAGCCCATTGGCTGCCAGAAAACACTAGCACACAAGCAGGTGCAACCAGTGAACTCCCTGAGCTCTGCGGCTTCGCCAGTGCGGACGGCAGCGCCCGCTGCTGGGGGTCTCCGTTCCTCCGCCCCGGACAGCCGGAATCGACACCACTCGGCCTCAATCTGCTTCTCGCAGGCCTGCGCTGAGCGCTGACTGCACAAGGGCCTGACGGCTGCGCCCAGCTTTGCTTTCAGAAAGCGTCACCCAGGCACGGCCCAATGGGAGATTAGCTGTGAGAAAACATCACTTAGTGAGGACCCAATGGGAGATCAGCTTTCAGAAAACGCCGGGCAAGCCAGCACCGCAGCTCTAGCCTTCTCAAGTGGCCAGACTGTCAGCACCCCTCCGCCCCCGTAACAGAACAGCATGTCTCACACTCCCCAGTGGGCACTAACCAGCCCCACCTAGCCCTGCTAGGCACCGCAACTGCTCCCCCACTAGGGTGACCAGACAACAAGTGTGAAAAATTGGGACAGAATTGGCAGTAATAGGAGCCTACATAAAAAAAATCACCTAAAAATCAGGACTGTCCTCTTCAAATCCGACCATCTGTCCACCCCATCTCTGCCACTTTTCCATCACTTATCCAGAGCAGTGGTCACGCCAACACACCCAGGACATGGGTACTAACACGGCTCAACAGCTCATTTACGACACAAGAAAAGATCAGATCAAAACTCTACTTGCAAAGCCATCTAAAAACACAGTGCTGGGGATTTGACATGCTCAGTGCTCCTTCTCCATGTTGGGCACCAGGCTTTCAGCTCAGGGTGACTCACACCCAGTCAATGGCAGGCTCTGCCCAGGCAGGCTCCCATTAAGCGACACTAAAAATATGCATCCCAACCCCAAAACGTACTCAAATTTTACCCCAATGGCCCCAAACTTCTGGCTTTTAATATGCATATAAGACACTGCTGCGCTCAGTCAACTCCCCTTGCTCTCCAGTGGAAGCTGCCGCCAGAGAACAATGTTGATATTTAAATTAGCTAGTACATCACTCGCTCAATTCCCTCTCCTCTCCAGCAAGTGACGTCAGAGAGCTCCAAGCTTTCTCACTTACCTTTCTGGTGTCAGCTTCAGGCCCCAGGGTTCACAAATGCATAAACAACTTGGGATTCTAGCAGACTACCACTTAACTCACTTGCGTTAGCAGTTGAGGAATGTGGTGCTGCTCTGAGGGGACGTACTTGCATACTTGGGATATTATTGCAAAGATACAATTAGAATTTCTGTTAGACAATTTTAAGGGCAACTCATATTTAGTAAAAACCTTATTTAGTGAAAGAAAGGCTAGCGTGACAGCACGGTTACTGGGGCTACAAAACACTTTCCCTCCTGAGTGAAACAAGAAGTTAGAATTAGAAAATTACTTAGTTTTTCCAGTGTTGGTACAGCTTCAATTTCTCTTCTGTATGGGAAAAACAAAATCAGGTTTTCTTTATGTTTGGGTTTTAAATTAAGCATTGGTTGCAGTTTCAAATTTTGCTTTAGATTTTTGGTTTCAGATGGGCTAAAAGGATTTGGGATTAAATACTAAAACTTGGGCAGATTTAGATTATTTATATGGACTTGGACTAAATCCCATTTACTATTTTATTTTAAATGAGTGATGTTGCTGTAAATCCTGACCAGGGGGAGAGGAGCTGAGCCTCGCCTTTAACTGAGGAGCAGAGGCATGGCCCCAAAGTGAGTGAAGCCAGGTGATGAGGAGGGCGCAGCCCCTCAATTTTTTCTCCAGCCCACCTCACCTCCCCCACCCCAGCAAATGGCAAGAGACTCATGCCGCACCTGATGGCCATTCTGCATTACCCTGACTGGCCACTGGGTGCCACTGCTACTCCATGGGAGACCCCCCCCGATGCATTACCTTGACTGACCACCGGGTGACAGTGCTGTGCAAGCAAAACACCTTCTGTGCAATACCCCGACTGACCACCGGGTGTCTCTGTAGCTGCAACAGAAACCCACTCTGTGCATCACCCCAACTAGCCACTGGGTGTCACTGCTGTGCCAAGGAAAACATGCTCTGTGCATTACCCAGATTGGCCACTGGGTGTCACTGTTCCTCCATGGGAAACGCTCTGTGGCATATTCCACTTGGCCACTGGGTTTCACTGCTCCTCCTACGGACCCACTGTCCGTGCATCATCCTGACTGGCCACTAGGTGTCACTACTGGTCCAAGGGAACACCTCTGTGCATTATCCTGAGTGACCACGAGATAGCACTGCTGCGCCAAAGAAATGTGCTTCGTGCATTACCCTGACTGACTACCAGATGTCCCGGCTCCTCCAAGGGAGACATACTCGCTGCATTACCCTGACTAACTACTCGGTGTCACTGCTGCTCCAAGAGAAACACCTTCTGTGCATTACCGCGACTGGCCACCGGGTGTCACTGCTGTGCCAAGGGGAACATGCTCTATGCATTACCTTGACTGACCACTGGGTGTCACTGTCGCTGCAACGGAAACACCGTCTGTGCATTACCCCAACTGGCCACCTGGTGTCACCGCTGCTCCATGGACAACACCACTCTGTGCAGTACCTTGACTGGCCGCCGGGTGTCACTGCTCCTCCATGGGGGAGACACTTTTCAGTAGCCAACCTGGTTCGCCCTCTGGCCACCCAGCTCTGATCACAGGGCTGCCACCAGCAGCAGTGCAGAAGTCCTCACTTAACTATGTGCAGCCCAGAGCATGCGGTGGGTTCAGGGTGCCCCACAGCAACCCAAACAGACCCACTCTGCCCCAGGCTCCTGGGCCTGCCGCCTGTGGTTGATGCTCCCTGAGGGCTCTGCCAGAGCCAAGTTCCCCTACTCGGGCACCTCTTGGGGGCTGCAAGCAGTCAAAGGGCGGCGGGAAGCTGAGGATCAGCCGCAGCCCGAGGGGCCAAGAGCAGCAGCAGGAGAAGATGACAGGAGCAGCCCAGCTACCCATCTCCTGGCACCAGCCAGCACATCAGTCACTCCCCAATGGCCGGCTCTAGCCACCACCTGGCCATGAGGAGGGCAATGCAGAGGGCGGGGCAGCGCTGGCACTTAAGAGCAGCAGGAAGCAGAGCCATAGAGATGGGTGGGGCCTTGTGGCAAGGGGGAGTGCAGGCCCCCAATTTTCTCTCTAGCCTAAGTCAGCCCCCCCACTGGGAAGAGTATGATGCCACCCACGGAGGGGGGAAATTGGGGGCTGAGGGTTAGGATTACAGGGTCAGGGTCTGAGGGTTGGATAAGGGTGAGGGTAAGAGGGAGTTAAGTTTATTGTGTGGATTAGGTTTGGAAAGGGTTAGGGGTTGAGAGGGAGATTTGGATTATGGGGAGGCGAGGGGTTTAGGTTCTTGGGGGCAGGTTAGAGGGTTGTGCTTAATGCGAGGGTTAGGATTAGCTTTAGGGATTAGGTTGTGTAAGAGTTTGGGTTCAAAGGTAGGTTAGAGTTAAGGGGTTAGGGTTATGGGCAGAGTGGGTGTTATGATATAATAGGGTGATGGTTGGGGATCACGGTGTGATGCAGTAGGGACTGTCTGTGTGGGGAGTGGGAGAGCAGGGGAGGACTTTAGGGGATGGACGATGCCAGAGCCTGTAACCTGAGCTAGGTAAGGGAGGGGAAAGGTCAACACCTTTGCCCGGGAAGGGGACAAAGGAAGGGAGTGGCAGGAGGGAAGCAGTTTGAGTTTGGGCTTGGGGCTGTGTGGGCGGAATTCAGGGGATCCTAGCTAGGATCCAAGCACCCTGAAAGCCCAGAAGGACTCGAGGGAGGGGTCCTGACTGTGCCTGCAAGCTCTGCTGTAACCTGTGATCCTGTTGTCCAATAAACCTTCTGTTTTACTGGCTGGCTGAGAGTCACTGTGGGTCCCAGGAAGAGGGGTGCAGGGCCGGACTCCCCCACACTCCGTGACAACTGGTGGCAGCGGTGGGATATACTGCACCCCGTGGACGGCGCTTCCTGCAGTAAGTGACTGGGGAGCAGTAAAACGAAGGGGTGGTTAACCCCTGGGAGTGTGTGCCCAGTGAGAAGGACTTTGCAGTAACAGGGTCCCCCGGGGGATCACAGCGAGCGGTCCCAGGGGCGGAGGAGTCTGCAGCTCGACCCTGGCAGAGAGGTGGTGACCTCAAGAAGGGCTGGTGCACTAGAGGTCCCCCTGGAAACCGTGGGGAGCGGTGAGCACCCCGGCCTGTGAGTGGCCAGCAGGAAGATGTATGCCAAGCGGCGCAAGTGTGACCTGGTGGAGCTGTGCAAGCAGAGGGGGCTGCACTCAGGGAGGCTCAGCAAGGACCAGCTGATTGCCCAGCTGGAGCAGGGAGACCGCATGAATGAACGGAGCCCTGTCTCTGAGGGAAGCAGCCGAGCAGATGCAGCGCAGGCACTAGTGTCTGTCCCCGCTGGGAGTGGTCAGCCGGCGGACGAGGGCTTCCCGAGACTCCCCCTTCCTAGGCGTAGAGGAAGGGCGGGGAGGAGCCCAGTGTATACCGAGGGCACCGTGACACCCCTGGCCAGCAGGGGAGCATCACGGCGAAGCTCACCCCCCAGCAGGGGATCCTCCCGGCAACGCTCGGCATCCGTGGAGCGGATGCGGCTGGAATATGAAAGGGAGCTGAGACGGGAGGAGCTCGAGTTAAAGAGGCGAGAGCTGGAGGAGAAGGCAAAACAGCGTGAACATGAGGAGAACCAGCGTAAACATGAGGAGAACCAGCGTAAACATGAGGAGAACCAGCGCCAGCGTGAGTGGGAGGAGAAGGAGAAACAGCGTAAACATGAGCTGGACCTGGCCCAGCTGAGGAGCAGTGGGGCCCCGGCTGCAGTGAGTGAGGGGGGACCCAAGCCTACAAAGAGCTTTGATAAGCACTTGCTGCCCCGGCGTAAGGAGGGGGAGGACATAGATACCTTCCTGACGGCCTTTGAGAATGCCTGCGAGCTGCACAGGGTTGACCCTGCAGACAGGATCGCAGTTCTCACCCCCTTACTGGACTCCACAGCCGTGGAGGTGTACAGCCGACTGAAAGGGGCGGAGGCAGGGGACTACGAACTGTTCAAACAGGCCCTGCTCCGCGAGTTTGGGCTGACTCCTGAGATGTACCGGAAAAAGTTCCGGAGCCAGCGTAAAACCCGTGAGGTCACATACCTACAACTGGTCAACCGGGCGCAGGGGTATGCCCACAAGTGGACAGCTGGGGCCCAAACTAAAGAGGACCTGCTTGACCTATTCATACTGGAGCACCTGTACGAGCAGAGCCCGTCCAACCTGAGGCTGTGGTTGATGGACCAGAAGCCGGAGAACCCGCAGCATGCAGGCCAGCTGGCCGACCAATTTGTGGACAGTCGGGCAGGGGATGGCAGGGAGGAGTCTCGAAGGAGCAGGCCTGCCTCAACGCAGAGAGAGAGTCATCATGGGACCTTCCAAAGGGGGCCTATGGAGAACCCCCCCAAAAGGGGAACATCCAGCGGCAGGTCCCTTCGACCCACTCAAGGGTACCCACGAGATATGGGCTGCTATCGCTGTGGCCAACGAGGTCACATACGGGCCCAGTGCCCCAAGCTCAGGGACAGACCAAGCAGACCCAACCCGCAGAGGGTGGACTGGGTAAAAACCCAATCGGAGGAGGGGCTACATTCCCAGGAAAGGGGGGTTGGCAACATACCACCTGTGGATGCTCCCGGTTCCGGGTTTTTGGTTTACCGGGTGGGCGCGGGGCTGCCCCTCCGGAAAGAGTGCATTGTTTCCCTGGAAGTGGATGGGAGGAAGGTCACTGGGTACTGGGACACGGGCGCAGAGGTGACGCTGGCCCGGCCCGAGGTGGTGGCCTCAGATCGGATGGTGCCCGACACCTACCTGACCCTGATGGGCGTGGGCGGGACCCCATTCAAGGTACCCGTGGCAAGGGTACACCTGAAATGGGGGGCCAAGGAGGGCCCCAAGGATGTGGGGGTGCACCAATATTTGCCCACTGACGTGTTAATGGGAGGGGACCTTGAGGACTGGCCTAGTAACACCCAGAGTGCCCTGGTCGTGACTCGTAGTCAGAGTCGGCAAATGGCACTGCTCCCCGACAACGGGGAAGGTACTCGACCTGAGGTGCAGGACCCTAACTCAGGGAGCGGGGAACGCCCAGGGGCGCGGTGCAGAGAGGCTGCAGCCTCAGACCCAGCCAGCAAGAGAGAGCCGGTCCCCATTCCTGTCCCAGCTGCTGAGTTCCAGGCCGAGTTGCAGAAAGATCCCTCCTTGCGGAAGCACAGGGACCGGGCTGACCTTAGTGCGGTACAGACCCTGAGGAGAGGTTGCAAGGAGAGGTTCCTGTGGGAGAAGGGGTTCCTGTACCGAGAATGGGCTCCCCCAGGGGAAGTAGAGTCATGGGGGATCAGGAGGCAGCTGGTGGTTCCCCAGAAGTTCCGTCACAAGCTGTTGTACCTGGCCCATGACATCCCTCTCGCAGGGCACCAGGGATCCGGCGCACCAGGCAGAGGCTGCTACAGAACTTTTACTGGCCTGGGGTCTTTACCCATGTCCGACAGTACTGCCAATCCTGTGACCCCTGCCAGAGGGTGGGGAAGGCCCGGGACAAGGGGAAAGCGGCTTTGAGGCCTTTACCCATCATAGAAGAACCTTTCCAGAAGGTGGCCATGGACATAGTGGGACCTCTCAGCAAGACGACCCGGTCAGGGAAGAAATACATCCTGGTGGTGGTGGATTTTGCCACTCGCTACCCCGAGGCGGTGGCCTTGTCCTCTATCGAAGCAGACACAGTGGCAGATGCGCTGCTGACAATTTTCAGTCGGGTGGGGTTCCCCAAGGAGGTCTTAACGGACCAGGGGTCCAACTTCATGTCGGCCCTGCTCCGGTCCTTATGGCAGAAATGTGGGGTCAAGCACAACTGGGCCTCAGCGTATCACCCCCAGTCCAACGGGCTGGTAGAAAGCTTCAACGGGACGCTGAAGATGATGCTAAAAACATTTATGAACCAGCATCCGCAAGATTGGGACAAGTACTTACCTCACCTGCTGTTTGCGTACAGGGAGGTACCCCAGGAATCTACCGGGTTTTCACCTTTCGAACTGTTGTACGGAAGGCGGGTGAGGGGGCCCCTAGACCTGATGAGGGACGAATGGGAGGGGAAGGCCGCTCCCGAGGGAGAGTCAGTGGTGGAGTATGTCCTCACCTTCCGGGAAAGACTGGCCGAGCTCATGGGCCTGGCCAGGGAGAATCTGGCCCGAGCCCAGAGGAGGCAGAAGGTCTGGTATGACCGCACAGCACGAGCCCGTGCCTTCGCCACCGGGGATCAGGTGATGGTTCTTATCCCCGTGAGGAGAAACAAACTCCAGGCCGCCTGGGAAGGGCCCTTCAAGGTTATCAAGCAACTGAATGAGGTAAACTATGTGGTGGAGCTGTCAACCCGGGCACATCACCGTCGGGTGTACCATGTGAACATGATGAAACCATACTATGACAGGGGGAATGTGGTGTTGGCCGTGTGTGGACATTGGGAGGGGCAGGGAGATGACCCCTTAGTGGATCTATTCCCTGGGACAAAAGCTGGTTCCCCCCTGGAGGCGATTCCCCTCTCGGATCAACTGACCCCGGGCCAGCACGCTGAGATCAGAGGGGTGCTGCATCTGTACCGACAGCTGTTTTCCAACCAGCCTGGACGCACTAATTTGACTGTCCACCGGGTGGAGACCGGGTCACATGCCCCTATAAGATGCTCCCCTTTTCGGGTCACTGGTAAAACTGCCCAGGATCTTGAAAGAGAGGTCAGGGACATGCTGGCTTTGGGGGTGATCCAGCCGTCTTCCAGCCCTTGGGCCTCACCAGTGGTGCTAGTCCCCAAGAAGGATGGGTCAATCCGGTTCTGTGCGGACTATCGAAAGCTCAATGCCATCACCGTATCTGATGCCTACCCTATGCCCAGGCCTGACGAGCTCCTAGACAAGCTAGGAGGTGCTCGGTACCTCACCACTATGGATCTTACCAAAGGCTACTGGCAAGTGCCGCTGGACGCAGATGCCAGGCTGAAATCGGCCTTTATCACCCCTCTGGGGCTCTATGAGTTTCTGACCCTGCCCTTCGGCCTCAAGGGAGCGCCGGCCACCTTCCAGCGCCTGGTGGATCAGCTACTGAGGGGGATGGAGAGTTTTGCCGTGGCGTATATTGACGACATCTGCGTCTTCAGCCAGACCTGGGAGGACCACCTGTCCCAGGTTAAACAAGTCCTAGACCAACTCCGAAAGGCTGGGTTAACAGTAAAGGCTGAGAAGTGCAAGGTGGGGATGGCTGAAGTATCTTACCTGGGCCATCGGGTGGGGAGCGGCTGCCTGAAGCCGGAACCAGCCAAGGTGGAGGTGATCAGAGACTGGCCTGCTCCCCAAACCAAAAAGCAGGTCCAGGCCTTTATTGGGATGGCGGGGTACTATCGAAGGTTCGTGCCCCACTTTAGTGCCATAGCCGGCCCCATCACTGAACTGTGCAAAAAGGGGAAGCCAGACAAGGTGATCTGGACTGAGCAGTGCCAGGAGGCTTTCCGGGCGCTGAAGGAGGCTCTGGTTAGTGGCCCAGTTCTGGCAAACCCAGATTTTGACAAACCCTTTATGGTGTTCACCGATGCCTCAGACACGGGACTGGGGGCGGTGTTAATGCAGGAGGATGAAAAGGGGGAGAGACACCCCATCGTGTACCTGAGTAAGAAGCTGCTACCCCGGGAACAAAGCTACGCGGCCATCGAGAAGGAATGCCTGGCCATGGTGTGGGCCCTTAAGAAACTAGAGCCATATCTCTTTGGGCGACACTTCACCGTGTACACCGACCACTCTCCCCTGACCTGGCTGCACCAGATGAAAGGAGCCAACGCCAAGCTCCTGAGGTGGAGCCTGCTCCTGCAGGACTATGACATGGACGTGGTCCATGTGAAAGGAAGTGCCAACCTGACAGCGGATGCGTTGTCCCGGAGAGGGGGCCCTGAACTTCCCCAGGTCACTGGGCAGAGTGACCCCGCTCAGTTCAGTCTCGAAGGGGGGAGAGATGTGATGCAGTAGGGACTGTCTGTGTGGGGAGTGGGAGAGCAGGGGAGGACTTTAGGGGATGGACGATGCCAGAGCCTGTAACCTGAGCTAGGTAAGGGAGGGGAAAGGTCAACACCTTTGCCCGGGAAGGGGACAAAGGAAGGGAGTGGCAGGAGGGAAGCAGTTTGAGTTTGGGCTTGGGGCTGTGTGGGCGGAATTCAGGGGATCCTAGCTAAGATCCAAGCACCCTGAAAGCCCAGAAGGACTCGAGGGAGGGGTCCTGACTGTGCCTGCAAGCTCTGCTGTAACCTGTGATCCTGTTGTCCAATAAACCTTCTGTTTTACTGGCTGGCTGAGAGTCACTGTGGGTCCCAGGAAGAGGGGTGCAGGGCCGGACTCCCCCACACTCCGTGACACACGGTTAGTTGAAGGGTTAGGGTGCAGGGTTGGGTTGCCTAGGGTGAAGGGAGGGGTCAGGGTTGGTTGTGGTGTGGGCTAGGGTCAAAGGTTAGGGGGAGGAGTTGGGTTACAGTACTGGGGAACAGGAGTTAGGGTTTGGAATTAGGGTTAGCAGGTGACAGCTCAGGGTTTGTCTTTTTTGCTGTTCTAATTGCTTGAGTTGACCATTGTGTATCATAATTTCCTGTAAATGTAGTTTAATTCCTTTTACTGACTTTTCAAAAGCATTAGTTTCATTATTATAACACCCCATATATTTTTATTGTGACATAGTAAATTACAGATTTTAATACTAATTTTTTTTTGTTTTTTAATGTCAGGCTATTATTTGTGATCATATCACTTCAATGGTGCCTGAGTTCCTTGGTTGCCTCAGCCCTGGTCCAGGAGTAGCAATCGTTGACGGATGGCGTCTGCCCTGTCAGTTTCCTACTCCATGAAATCTCTATATTATATTTGGATATCAATAACACAAATGTTTTCTAATTTAGAAAAATGTGTTCAGTTAGAAAACTAATTTCATGAGTGTCCCAATTTCAAATAGAGATTTCCCAGAAGTAGTACATTGCAACAAGACCTACCCCATCTGTCACAAATCGCTACTCCTAGACCCAGGCCCGCTGAATTGTGGGGGTAGCAAATTGCAGCAGGACAGCAAAAACTTGCCATGTAGATGTCAGTAACCGCAACAGGCTGGAAACTGGGACAGAGAGACGTTTGTAATAGTAAGTCCTGACACTACAGCTGAGATGCTGGGATGTTTCCCCCACCAGACATCAGGCTTCCCACATTAGGGGCAGTGGGCGCCAGGACAGTTGGGGGCTGGTCTTGGTTTCTGTTGTGAGCAGACTACTCTGGGAACAGGAGAGGGTGAGATGTGGGGCAGGTTGTTCAGCAGCCAGGAGCCCACATGCTTTTTCGTCCCTGAGCAGCTCAGGCATATAGGACACCTGCTGTAGCCATGGCTGTAGTGCTGCTCTGTGGCCAGGTTCTGCTTGGTGCCGGCTGCAAGAGATAGAGCAGCATCAGAAACAGCACAGCACATGGCAGCAGGAGCTGCTGTGGCAATCAGCCACCAGCCAAACCCACAAACCTGTCAGCCTGCAGCATCACCATCTGTCCTCCATATGCCCCCCCCCACACCCCTCTCCATCTCTCCTCTGTATGCCAGAGATGCTCATCTATCCATCTCCAGACATCTGTTTCTCTCCGATTTTCCATGCAGCGCCCAACACAATGAGGCCCAGACCTGAGTGAGACTTTTGGGTGCTGCAGTACTGGAGCTGTAGGGTGACAGTGCGTCTCTGGGCATCTCTAGTCTCAGCCCCTTTTCTCTTGAATCCAAAGCCATGACTCTAAGTTCACACCTCTCGGGTCCAGATTCCATAGCCCTGAAGATACTCAACCAGCCACTCGTGCTCTGTGATCCCGTTACAGCAACAAGAATCTCCCCAAACTCCCCATGAAGATGTGGGAGGAGTGACACCTTGAGCCTGGCAGGCAGCATGAACTCTCCTCAGCATGGCATGGACCATGCCTGGGGCAGACAGATCCTGTATGACTCATAGAAGACCACAGGGGGGGCAAGAGAGTGCATCTCACTGAGCCTGATAGGAGGTGTAGACCCTCCCTCTGGGTTGCATTTGGGCAGACAGACCCTCCTCCAAGATGGATCCTCCCCAGCCCACGGGAGACTACGAGGGGCCAGGGAGTCATTATCCAGGGTGTTGCTCTGTTGCAGGCTCTCCATGCGCTATATTGTGATCTCCCGCACATCAACTTTCTGCAGCCTGGACTGCTGTAAGGAGTGGAAGGAGGCACTGTTAATGAGTGATGGCAGCTACAAGGATTTGGGGACTCAAGATGCTGGGGTGTCGCAGGTGGGACAGTGCCATGTGTGTCCATCCATCCCCCTCCCCCGCATTTGGGCAGTGACCCCTGGTTGCTATTTCACACTTTAAGGGACAAATGCCACTGTTTGTCACAGAGTAATTTTATTTACTTCATCAGAACTTTATAACCCTCACCTTGCCCAGCACCTGCCCAAGCCGGTGCAATCACTCATGACAGCAAACACCCCAGAACATAAAGACTCAAAGGGCAGCAGCTTTAATGTGAAGCAATGAGACGCCACCTAGAGAACCTAGCGAGGGGCTGTGGTGAAGCAGATAAATTCCAGCGAGCCTGGGATTTCCAGCAATTCGGAATTGGAGCAAGAATTCTCTCCTTCCCTTCATTGTCTGGCAATTTCCAGGGAAGGGTATGGTTAGAGAGCCCTCCACAAATGGATAATTCCCAGCCCGCTGTGACCAAATGCACCCCTGTATTCACACCCTACACACTATTGTAACAATCTTTGGACAAAATATACCTCTGAGGAAGCATTTGAAACTCAGTGATCAATACTATCTTGGTAAAATGGCTGTAGCTACAGTCTATGTAAAGTTATGAAATTCCACCTAGAGGGTATTAAAAGCACAAGTTCCAATTCACGTAGCCTGATTAGGTGGAACTGGTCAAGCACACCTGTCCTAAAGAAAGGGATGTGTGTTTGCCTCAATTTGCATTTCAGCTGTAAACAGATTCCACAGAGGACAAGCGGGGGAAGAAAGAAGCAGCATACACAGATGAACAGAAACAGCACAAAGCCTCCTTCTTCCACCAAAATCCATGTCTCCTTGCTCTCAGCAAGAAAGAACTTCACCTAATGTGAACACTCAGGAAAATGTTTTTCAAAGGGTGACTCGGCTATAAAAGTGAAGGGCAAAACATCCAAGTTCTCTCTCCCTCCTCATCTTCCTTTCACCTATGACCAGAGAAACAGCTGCTGGATCCTGGAAGCAGATCCTGGCCTGAGAGTTTGGGCAGCAATAATTACTGGAACCTGTAAGAAGGGACTTCACAAGCCTAGTTTGTTAAGTTTAGAAAACATTTTATCTTTATTTTTTCTTGTAACCATTTCTTCTTTAATGCCTTATTACTTGTGTTCACTTAAAACCTCTCTATGTAGTTAAATAAACTTGTTTATTCTTGAACCAAAACTAATCCAGTGTTGTGAACTGTAAATGGAATAATCCACAAGGTGGCAGATTTTTGTACATTGACCTCCTAGAGGTACAACAGACCTAATCTATCTGGCCTGTCCCAGAGAGGGCTGGACAGTGCACAACACGTTTTTGACGTAAAGTTCAGGACAGAGAGTGTGTTGGGGTCACTCTGCATGTGGTAGCCCAGGTCTGATGGAAGCAAAGTGTGACTAGTGAGTGCTGACAAGCTCTGGGATCAGAGTTGTAGCCATGCACAGACACTTGGGAGGAGAGGGGGGAGCAGCACGCCAACAGGCTATTTGTGAGCTCCCAAGTCAGCGCTATAACAGAACAGCATGGTGAGGCACCAGGGCCGGCGCTTTCATTTAGGCGGCCTAGGCAATTGCCTAGGGCACCAGGATTATTGGTGGGCGGCGTTTTGCCAGAGGGGGCGGCAGGCGGCTCCGGTGGAGCTGCCGCAGTCGTGCCTGCGGACGGTCGGCTGCTCGTGTGGCTCCAGTGGACCTCCCGCAGGCACGACTGCGGCAGCTCCACCAGAGCTGCGGAGCAGCCAACCGTCTGCAGCCACGACTGCGGCAGCTCCACCGGAGCCGTGAGACCAGCGCGTGGGGCGGCGAAATTATCATGCGCCTAGGGCGCTCAAACCCCTAGCGCCGGTCTTGTGAGGCACACCCCCCATTGCAGGTCAGGTGACACAGCCCCGCACTAGATAGGATTGCAGCCTGGAACATCATACCTGGGCCACAGCAAGAGCCCCCCAGCTGCTGTAGTGTTATAAAACGTTCCCCAGTAGAACCTGTTACTTTCCTGTTGAGGGTGCTGGAGCAAGCTGATCACGTAGAGTAACAGGGGCAAAAGGAAGGCTGGGGGGTGGGGAAGGTCTAGACAAGGCTGCTCTTCCCTCTCTGAAATGATATAATGAGTTTCTGACACCTTCCCGTTCCCCCACAATACACCCTGCTCTTTAAATACTCACAGTCTCCATTCAGGTGTGTACATACAAGTGACACATCTGCACAGAGGTGTTCACTAATTGGTTTGCTCAGCTGTTCCACTTGCCTGAACTGGCCACCTCCAGGAAATGGAGTTTCATACCTTTTAATTCTTTAATTCTCAAGAAACCTTCATATCCGATTAAGCGGGCTGTAGCCCATGAAAGCTTATACTACAATAAATGTCTTAGTCTCTAAGGTGCCACAAGTACTCCTGTTCTTTTTGCGGAAACAAACTAACGTAGCTACTACTCTGAAACCCTTCATATCTTCTTATAACACTTCCTAGGGTTTTACTGTGACTCTCATTTACAATATTTAATACATTATTAAAAACAAAACATTATCAAGTCTATTTTTATGATCACATGACTTCATTGGTGCTAGAATTGCTGGTGGGCCAGAATCTCTACCTCTAGACCAGGGGAGGGGCAGATGGCCATTGCTCCTGTGGAACCTCTTTTTAAAATTTACACACAAGTAAAACAAGATTTTGCTAATTTAGATGAAAAGTGCATTAAATTAGAAAAATCTAAATTTTATGAATGTCACCATTTAAGATAGTGATTTCCCACAAGTTGAACCTAAGTTCCCTCTAAGCTGCGCAGCAGCATATTAAGCACTGTGCAGGCACTCAGGGCTGCAGCAGGGAGATATGCCTCTCTCCCAGCCCTGGATCTGCTGCAGCCAGGGAAGAAGCACCTATCCTGTGGCCCCAGCCCTGGAGCTGCCGCGTTAGGGAGAGGTGCCTCTCCCCCCAGCCCAGGTGCTGCTGCGGAGAGAGAGAGCTGCGGGGAGTCCTCTCCCCCTCTTCCTGTAGTCCCAGGGCAGCCTGGCCACAAAGCCCTCATCCCTAGCCCAGAGACCACACCCCAAGATGGAGCCCTCACCCCCTGCACCCCAGCCCTGAGTCCCTCATCCCCAGCCCCACCCCAGAGCCTGCATCCCCAGCTGTATCCCTCACTCTCCCACACCCCAATACTCTGCCCCAGCCCTGAGCCCCGTCCCACACTCTGAACCCCTTGGCCCCACCCTGCCACATGAATTTTGTTATGTGCACCAATATGGAGGTGATGTCACACATCACCTCCATATTAGTGCACATAACAAAATTCCTTCCACAATTAGAGGGAACACTGGTTGAAACTGACAAAGTCCAAGCCATCTGTCACAACTCCCTCTCCCATAGATCCAGGGATGGGAAATTGTGGGTGTAGCAAG
Source organism: Gopherus flavomarginatus (assembly GCF_025201925.1). Lineage (NCBI taxonomy): Eukaryota > Metazoa > Chordata > Testudines > Testudinidae > Gopherus > Gopherus flavomarginatus. Next base: position 15,873,650 of record NC_066641.1, on the reverse strand, counting down.
TGGTGACACGGCAGTTCTCTGCCCTCAACCCTCTCCATTACACCATTAGCATTACAACCAAAAAGCACTCCTTACAACAGCACCCAAAATTATCACTCTGCACAGCATACTCTGGCCCCTCCCCAGCCGTAATCTCACAGAGCCCCGTACCCAACGAGGAAGCAAATCTTGCCCTCATCCCTGCTGCCCTCTCCAGTCCAGTCTACATCAGCCCCACTCGATGAACAGAGACCAAGTAAATGCAGATAGTCACAGTTCCACTTTAGCACCCACTGCCTCGCATGCTTTTCGTCTGCTCCTACTTCTCTATGGTTCCCAAGACCTGGACTCTGTGGATGCACACCTAGCAAGCCTACCCGTGTCTTACAAAGGGAGATGGCACGAGGAGAGGAGAGGAGAGGAGAGGAAAGAGAGTGAGAAAGCTGGCCATTGCACTAGAAAAGAGAGCGAGAGACAGAGAGAAAGAAGTGGGAGGAAGGCAAGCAACTCATCACCTGGAGTCATCCTCCTAGATGCAAACTTCTGCTGCGGAAGACAAACCGCTCCTGGCCAGAGAAATGAGCATCCCCTGAAAATGGGGACTTGTCTGACTTGTAAGCATGGCAGGTCAAGAACCATTTCTTACAAACCCAGGCCCAGCTAATGGGGCAACCCTACCTGGAGCCAGGGGGGCCCTGAGCAGAGCACTCACCAAACCAGACACTCATCTCACAGACACAGCAACTGCTCCACTGCCAACTGGATGGCTCCTCATGTGCATCAACAATGCTCGTGGGCTCACTGCTCTCACTCGCTTTACATCGCACGAGGGCAGTAGACTGACGTTTGATTTCTTTTCCCTGGGTACTAAACCCAGCACAAGAAGGAAAAACAAAGTTATTGTGGAGATTAATGGAAGGAGGAGGCAGATGTCAGAGCCCTAGGGGGGCTCACGTCAGGGTCCTAGTGGGGCTCTGGGTGATCGCTACTTCCCACCACCCAACACAGATGTAAAGAGGCTGAATAGTGTCTGCAAAACAGAAACTAAGCAATTAATTATTCCTCCAGAAAGGTTTTTAATGACTTATGACTATAAAGGCAACACAGATAGAATAAGAAAAACAGAATTAAAGACCAGCACTGAGTGAGGATTAATACAAATGGCAAATTATACTGGAGAGAAGCACAAGTACAAGTAATATTATGCAATAACTGCCTATTCCTATAAGTGCACATATAAAAGGTAAATAATATTGAAAATAGTTACAAGCGCATGCAATGCTACTATTACTGATTGCCTAGTAACCTTACATGTACTGCACCCACCCCAACAAATACAATTCTATATGCAATATTAATACATGGATTAACTATATTTTACTAACCTTAACCTACCTATAACTTTATATAACAACTTATAAGCATTTCTTGATTTTTGTGATGGTAACTTATATAAAAGACAGGCACAGCGACATGCAAAGCTACTAGGTTCACCAGCACTGTACCCATTCCCAGCAAGGCACAAAAACACATACAGTTATTATATATTGATCAACTATTGACTATTACAATCTTTAAACAACTTCAACAATTTACTAATATAATTAAACTATAGTATTAATACAGACTTAAGATTAACCAGCACGAGCATAACCAGACCTCTTCACTTTAAAAACTTACCCTGAGTTCATCCAAAGATACATTACCTTCAGTTGACCATTTCCTGCACTGCCAGGCATAGTCAGTCAGTGAAGAGCAAGTCCCTTTGGTTCAAGGGGTGTATATGAGCCTGACAAAGAGTGACCTCTTTTAGGTCAATGCACACACACACACACACACAAACACACTTGCGCCTCTGCATCTTATTTATATGGTATTTGCTGGCCATGTTTCAAAACACATCAACCAATGAAGGCGGCCAAATGTTTCCGTGTGGTATGTGCAGTTGTCTTGATCTTATGAACTGTGCACCTGTGCTCAGGTCATCTCTTTTCTATGGGGCTAATAGTGTTTAATTTTCTAGACTCAAAAATGCTCAGATGAGATTAAAGAGGTATTTGGTTGCAGAGCATAGTAACCACAGGTCTGTATCTACCTTTACAGAGTTTCCTTTTTACTCTACAAAGCTTCCTAGTTAGATTACACTTATTCTTGCAGGATTCATCTGTACTCGCTTCACACAATTTCCAGAAGGTTGAGGCCTAACAAATATTTATGCACATTAATCACAGTTATTATCAGAGTGGGAAACATTCTATTCACCTCTCCAACACGGCAGTACTCCACCCCAAACCCTCCCCCCCATTACGCCTTTAGCACAACAACTAAAAAGCACCCCTTCCAATGGCACCCGAAATAATCACTCTGCACAGCAGACTCTGGCCCCTCCCCAGCGTAATCTGACAGAGCCTCGCACTCAACGAGGAAGCACAAGGCCTGAGAAGAGTACTACAGCGAGCACAGATGAGGAATTCAGACCACTGACTGCTTACTCACAGCCAGTTGTGCGGGAGTCAGAAAGCTGAGGATTGTTCATGTCCACTTCTGCCACTTTCTCCTCAGTCTAGGACTCCTGGAAAATTGCTTTGGAAGAGCAGCTGCAAAAGCCAAGCATGAGCCATCACTACACAAAGCTCTACTGGTGCTTCGAATCTTGCCCTCAACCTGGCATCCCTCTCCAACCCAATCTACCTCAGCCCCACTCCATCAACAGAGACCGAGTTAACACCAACAGCCACTGCTATGCATGATTATTGTCAGCTTCTACTTCTCCATGGATCCCGAGACCTAGCCTGTAGGGATGCACACCTAACACGTCTGCCCGCGTCTTACGAAGGGAAACGGCATGAGAAGAGGAGAGGGAAGAGAGTGAGAAAGTTGGCCAATACACTGTGGGGGGGGCGGGGAGAGAAAGAGAGAGAGGTGGGAGGAAGAAAAGCAATTCACTACCTGGAGTCATCCTCCTAGATGCAACCTTCTGCTGTGGAGGACACACCGCTCCTGGCCAGAGAACTGAGCAGCCCCTGAAAATGGGGATCTTGTCTCTCTCGTAAGCACAGCTGGTCAGGAAGCATTTCTCACAAACCCAGCTCCAGCCAATGGGGCGGCCCTATCTGGAGCCAGGCGGGTCATGAGCAGAGCCCTCTCGAAACCAGACATGTATCTCACTGACAGTAGCAACTGCCAACCGGAGGGCTCTTCACTTGCATCAACAATGCTCGCGGGCTCACTGCTCTCGCTCGCTTTCCATCCGATGAGGAGAGTAAACTCTGATGTTTGATTTCTTTTCCCTTGGTACTAAACCCGGCACAAGGAGGAAAAACAAAAAAAGTTATCTCAGTGGACAACTTCGCTTAGGCTATTCTTTTCACCCCTCCCACACAGCAGGGTTCCGCCCCGAACCTTTCCCCCCCCAACCCATTTGCCCTTGAGCACTACAACTAAAAAGCACTCCTTGCAACTGCACCCAAAATAATCACTCTGTACAGCAGACTCTGGCCCCACCCCAGCCGTAATCTAACAGAGCCCCGCACCCGAGGAAGCACATGGCCTTTGAAGAGTACCACAGTGAGCATAGATGAGGAATCGAAAGCACTGACTCACAGCCAGCGATGCAGATGGCAGAAACATGAGGACTGTTTATGTATCTTTAGAAGGATGTCCAGGCTGCTCAGGTCCATTTCTGCCATATTCTTATCTGGCTAGAGCTCCTGGACGATTCCTCTGCAAACTAATAAAGCCAAACAAGAACTATCATTATACAGAGCTCTATTGGTGCCTTTAATCTTGCCCTCATTCCTGCCTCCCTCTCCAGTCCCACTCGATGAACAGAGACTGATCCCAGTCACCACTCCACTTTACCATCCACTACTCCGCATGTTTTTCATCCACTCCTACTTCCCCATGGCACCTGAGACCTGGCCTGTGGGTATGTACACCTAGCATCCCTGCCCATGTCCTACGAAGGGTTTCTGTTGTGGAGGAAGGAGAGAGAAGGGCTGAGGGGCCCCATGGATGGATGGAGGGGGGGAGTAGGGTAGGGATAGGGATTCATGTTGGAGAAAGGACAAAAGGGCACTGGTGGCCCACAGATCTAGGGACAGAGTGGGGTGCAGGTTGTGTTGGGCTTGGAGTGTTGGGAGGGAGGCATGGATAGAGGCACAGGTTGTTGTGAGCTTGGAGGATGTTGGAGATAGACTGTGGCTATGGAGTCCCATGAGTGGAGGAATGAACTGAGGGATACAGGGCTTGTGGGTTGGGGAAGGTTGTTGCAGGCTGGAGGGTGTTGGTAAGAGATGGGGGCTGAGGGGTTGCTATGGGAAGAGGCATGGATGGAGGAAAGGTAGGGATGGGGTGCAAGTTGGGGTGGCCTGGGAGGTGTTGGAGGGACAAGAAAGGAGGATTGAGGTGCCCAAAGGATGGAGAAATAGACGGGGGCGGGTTGGTTTGGGCTAAAAGAATGGGGGTGCGGGTTGGAGAAGTTTGTAGGTGTGGGGGGGTTGGGGACTGGGGATGCGGGTTGGGGAAGGTTGGGTGTAGGGGGGGACAAGGAAGGTTGTGGTGGGCTCGGTGTATGTGGGGGGCAGTTGGGGAACGTCGCGGCGCCCTCGGGGTGCGCGGGGCGGGCTGCGGAAGGCTGTGGGGCGGCCCGGGGAAGGTCACAGCAGACTGGGGGGACAGGGGGCGCGTGGTGGGTTGGGGGTCGAGGTGTGGGGGGTTGGGGAAGGTCGCGTCGGCTGGGGGTGCAGGGGAATGTGGGTGGGTGCGGGCTGGGAGATGCGGGGGGACGGGGGCGGCCCATGGCAGCTGGGCGTGCCGGTACCAAACATGCCCGAGGCGGCAACACTTTGAAAACTACAACTCCCAGGATGCAACTGGCACAGAACAAAACTAGTTCCCTGGTTACCGCGGTTGGCGTCCAAACCGGTTATATCACTTCCTCTCCCACCTCCCGTTTCCGGCCCCGCTCCGCTAACAGACTCTGTACTGCCAAAAGCACCGCCCACCCAAACCAAAGGCGCCGGGCCCCGCCCTGGCCGCTGCGAGAAGCCAGCACCAGACCCCGCCTCTCCCACGGTGCCGCTGGATCCGCGGTGGCTGATGGGAGTTGTAGGCCGGGGCACACAACAACTCCCAGAAACTTCTGCTTCCTTCCTTCTCTCCGCCCCCCCCCCCCCCCCCCCCGCAGGGCGTAGCTGGGCACATGGCAATAATGGGGGCTGGGCGCGAGGGTCGGGGGGATCATACAGGGGTGGGTCTTCAGGAAGATTGAGGCTGAGAGGAATTGGTGGGGGGAAGGTGGGAGATGGGGGCTAAGCGGAGGTATTCCAGGCTTCTGGCAGTTTTGAGGTGTCAGGTTGTGGCTAGGCCCATCTGAGTTGAAGTGGGGACAGCTTGTCTGAGGACCTGCTCAGGGGACATGGGAATGGGCAGGAGCAGGAGGGATGCAAGGGATAGGGGAGCGTAGACGATTTTTGCCTGAGGAGGATTGGGGTGCAGGTGTCCCAGCACTAGAAGGAGCCTTGAGAGGTCATCGAGTCCAGTCCCCTACCCTCATGACAGGACCAAATACTGTCTAGACCAGTGGTCAGCAACCTTTCAGAAGTGGTGTGCCGAGTCTTCATTTATTTGCTCTAATTTTAGGTTTTGCATCCCAGTAATACATGATAACATTTTTAGAAGGTCTCATTTTATAAATCTGTAATATATAACTGAACTATTGTTGTATATAAAGTAAATAAGGTTTTTAAAATGTTTAAAAAGCTTCATTTAAAATTAAGTTAAAATGCAGAGCCCCCCGGATTGTTGGCCAGGACCTAGGCAGTGTGAGTGCCACTGAAAATCAGTTCACGTGCCGCCTTTGGCACCTGTGCCGTAGGTTGCCTGCCCCTGGTCTAGACCCTCCCTGATAGACATTTATCTAACCTACTCTTAAATAATTCCAGAGATGGAGATTCCACAACCTCCCTAGGCAGTTTATTCCAGTGTTTAACCACCCTGACAGTTAGGAACTTTTTCCTAATGTCCAACCTAAACCTCCCTTGCTGCAGTTTAAGCCCATTGCTTCTTGCTCTATCCTTAGGGGCTAAGATGAACAAGTTTTCTCCCTCCTCCTTATGACACCCTTTGAGATACCTGAAAACTGCTATCATGTCCCCTCTGTCTTCTCTTTTCCAAACTAAACAAACCCAATTCTTTCAGCCTTCCTCCATCGGTCATGTTCTCTAGACCTTTATCTTGACTTGCTGCAAAACCTATCCCGGGGGGTGGAGCTGCCTCCCCCGTCACTTTCCCCCGCCCATGGAAAATCTATATATTCTATTGTAATCAATTAATTGACAGTGTCTCTAAGACTAATAAGCAAGGTAGCATTCCGCCAGCACTGTGTTTGATAAACTCTTATGCTTGACCTCTACACAGTGTGGATTTATGTCCTTCAACCTGGTATTACCCAGTCGGAAGACAGGATACTGGGCTAGATGGACCTTTGGTCTGACCCAGTATTGCCATTCTTACATTCTGATGTTAAGGAACCTGTTGCACCTGCACCTGCACCTGCACCCAAAACAGTCACTGTACAGAGGAGATTATTGTCTCTTTCCCAGGTCGTAATCCCACAGCTGCTCCTCCCATACCCAGAACAAGGAGGAAAACTTTTATGAGAAACCAAGCATCACCTAAAGGGAAGCAGCTGTCTGTACTCAGCCTCTACTATGCATTTATCTTATGCTTAAACCACACCGCTAAAAGTCGTGAAGTGTAGTTATGAGGGAGGCAGAAAGCTGAGGACTGTTCATATCTGCTTGGGAGGATGTCCAGGCTGCTCAGATCCACTTCTACCAGCTTCTCCTCTGGCTAGGGCTCCAGAACAACAATTCCTCTGTCAGAGCAGCTGCAAAAGCCAAGCATGAACCATCACTACACAGAGCTCTTGCCCTCATCCCTCCCTTCCTCTTCCATCCTATCTACATCGGCCTCCCTCAATGAACAGAGACCGAGTTAATACCGACAGTCAGTGCTCCAGTCTCGCACCCACTGCCCTGCATGATTTTCATCCCCTCCTACTTCTCCATGGCTCCCGAGACCCAGCCTGTGGGGATGCACACCTACCACACCTGCCCTTGTCCTACGAAGGGAGACGGCATGAGGACAGGAGAGAGAGAATCTATGGGGCTGATCTATGGATAAGTTCAGTAGGCATCAGTGGCTTAGTCGTCTTAATGACTGCCTGGGATATATGGGGGTGGGGGCTGCACAGTGAGGTAGAGGGGTGTAGGGTTCCCAAGGTGTACTGAGGGAATGTGGAATTCAGAAGAGAGTAAAGGCAGGGTGGAGGTGGGTTGAAAGGCCCCGGTGTGGCTGAGAAGGGTAACAGGAATTGAAGAGGGAAACCTGGCAGGCTGTGGATGGTGTGGGGGAGTGCAATGCTGGGAAAGTGGGGCCCAGCAATGGAGAAATAGTATGGAGCCAATTGGGGTTGGGGTGTAGGGACGGGGTGTCCAGGAGGATGTTTGGGTACCCTGAGTTGGGGAACAGATGGGGTGGATTGGGAGGGCCAAGGGAAAGTCCACGTACAGGGGGCAGCTTGGGTGGGGTGAGCGGAGTGCTGGCAAGCCTGGAGACGCAGGAGCAAGTTGGAGGATGTTGATTGGGTCCCAGTGAGGGGCAGGCTGGAATGCATTGGAGGAGATGCTGTGTACATTACCTGGAGTGGCCACCTGGTTTCACTAAGTATTTCCCTCCTGGAGCAAGAGTGAAACCAGATGGCCAATCCAGGTGTCATGGAGTTCCTGGGTGATGCTCTGGAACTGCTCCCTACAAAGCCTGTCAGGACTCTAGTGATGTTTCCTCCTTGTGAGCAGGGCAAGAAGCTCAAATGGCTTCCACCTTCTTGGATCTGACCTTGGACCATTCAGCATCCTCTGCCCCTCCGTGTGTTTCCCACAGTGAGTCCACCCTGGTGGGGTTCTGGGGAAGCCAGAGGGTCCTGCGCCCCCCACTTCACAGTCAGACGTGGCTCTTAGCCAGCCAGTAAAACAGAGGTTTATTAGATGACAGGAATGTGGTCTAAAGCAGAGCTTGTAGGTACAGAGAACAGGACCCCTCAGCCATGTCCATCCTGGGGATGGCGAGCCAGACACCCACGTCTGCACTTCACTCAAAGTCCCCTGCCAGCTCCAAACTGATTCACCTCCAGCCCCTCCTTCTCTGGGCTTTGTTCCTTTCCTGGGCCAGGAGGTCACCTGATTCCTTTGTTCTCCAACACCATTAGCTATCTCCTTGCAGGGGGGAATGGCCTCAGCCATTAGTTGCAAGGAGACAGAATGCCCGCCATTTAAGGGCACTGGTCCTTTGTTCTGCAACACTCTCACCCCCTAGATACCTAAGAAATGCATAAGGGAAACTGAGGCACAAACAAAGACGTCAGAGGAAACATTAAGGACTGTCCGACTTTGTCACACCAGGTAATGAACAAATCATTTCCCTCATCAAGGGACAGTGACACAGTGTGGCCACTTGGGTTAATGCACAGAGCATTTCCCTCATGTAGCAACAGTGACAATGGGTGGCCACACGGGGTAATGCACAGAAGATTTCCTTCATGGAGTAATAGTGACACTGTGTGGCCACTTGGGGTAATGCACATAGTATTTCTCTCATGAAGCAACAGTGACACTGGGTGGCAACACAGGGTAAGGCACAGAGGATTTCCTTCATGAAGGAACAGTGACACTGGGTAGTCATGCAGCATAATGTAGAAAGTATTTCTTTAAGGAGCAACAGTGACACTGTGTGGCCATTAGGGCTAAGGCACAGAGCATTTCCCACATGGAGTAATAGTGGCACTGTGTGGCCTCTTCGGATAATGCACAGAGGATTTCCTTCATCGAGCAACAGTAACACTGTGTGGCCATGCAGGTAATGCACAGAGCATTTCCCTCATGGAGTAATTGTGACACTAGGTGGCCACGTGCGGATATGAACAGAGCATTTCCTTCATGGAAAAACAGTGACACCGTGTGACTACGCCAGGTAATGCACAGAGCATTTTCCTCATGGAGCAACAGTGACACTGTATGGCCATGAGGGGTAATGCACAGAGCATTTTTCTTATGGAGCAACAGTGACACTGGGTTGCATGCGCGGTAATGCAGAGAGCATTTCCTTCATGAAGAAACAGTGACATTGTGTGGCCATGCCACAAATGCACAGAGCATATCCTTCATGAAGCAACAGTGACACTGTGTGGCCACGCGGGGTAAAGCACAAGGAATTTCCTTCATTGACGAACAGTGACACTGTGTGGCCACTTGGGGTAACGCACAGACGATTTCATTCATGGAGCAACAGTGACACTGGGTGGCCATGCACGGTAATGCAGAGAGCATTTCCCTCATGGAGCAACAGTGACACTGGGTGGCCACGCAGGGAAATGCACAGAGCATTTCCTTCATTGAACAAAAGTGACATTGTGTGGCCACACCAGGTAATGCACACAGCATTTTCCTCATGGAGCAACAGTGACTCTCTGTGACCACATGGGGTAATGCACAGAGCATTTCCCTCATGGAGCAACAGTGACACAGAGTGGCCACCAGTGGTAATGCACCGAGCATTTCCTTCTCGGAGCAACAGTGACACTGGGTGCCCACGCGGGGCAATACACAGAGCATTTCCTTTATGGAGTAATAGTGACACCATGTGGCCACTTGAGGTAATGCACAGAGCATTCTCTCATGAAGCAACAGTGACACTGTGTGGCAACGCAGGGTAATGCACAGAGGATTTCCTTCATGGACCAGCAGTGACACTGTGTGGCCACACAGGGTAATGAAAAGAGCATTTCCTTCATGGAGCAACAGTGACACCGTGTGGCCATGCTGCATAATGCAGAGAGTATTTCTTTAAGGAGCAACAGTGACACTGTATGGCCATTAGGCCTAATGAACTGAGCATATCCCTCATGTAGTAATAGTGACACTGTGTGGCCACTTGGGGTAATGTACAGAGGATTTCATTCATGGAGCAATAGTGACACTCGGTGGCCATGCGCAGTAATGCAGAGAGCATTTCCTTCATGGAGCAACAGTGACATTTGGTGGCCATGTGCGGTAATGCAGTGAGCATTTCCCTCATGGAGAAGAGTAACTATGCAGCCAGCTGGGGAAATACACAGGGTATTTTCCTCATGGAGCAACAGTGACACTGGGTGGCCACGTAGGGTAATGCACAGAGCATTTCCTTCACTAAACAACAGTGACACTGTGTGGCCATGCAAGGTAAGGCAGAGAGCATTTTCCTCATGGAGCAACAGTGACTCTGTGTGGCCACATAGGGTAATGCAGAGAGCATGTCCTTCACGGCGCAAGAGTAACATGGAGTGGCCACGCGACATAATAAACAGAGCATGCCCTTTACGGCGCAACAGTGACACTGGGTGGAAACATGGGGTAATAAACAGAGCATTCCTTCATGGAGCAACAGTGACACTGTGTGGCCACGCCGGGTAATGCACACAGCATTTCTTTCATGGAGTAATAGTGACACGGTGCCACCGCCTGGGGTAATGCACAGAGAATTTCTCCCATGAAGCAACACTGACACTGGGTGCAATGCAGGGTGATGCACAGAGGAATTTTTTCATGGAGGAACAGTGACACTGGGTGGCCACATGGGGTAATGCACACAGGATTTCCTCCATGGATCAACAGTGACACTGGGTGGCTACGCAGCATTATGCACAGAGCACTTCCTTCATGGAGAAACAGAGATACTGTGTGGCTATGCAGTATAATGCAGACAGTATTTCTTTAAGGAGGAACAGTGACACGGTGCGACCATTTGGGGTAATGCACAGAGAATTTCTCTCATGAAGCAACAGTGACACTGGGTGCAATGCAAGATAATGCACAGAGGATTTCCTTTATGGAGCAGCAGTGAAACTGGGTGGCCATGCGGGGTAATGCACAGAGCATTTCCCTCAGGGAGTAATAGTGACACTGGGTGGCCACATGGGGTAATGCACAGATTTCCTTCATGAAGCAACAGTGACACTGTGTTGCCGCAAGGGTTAATGCACAGAGCAACAGTGACACTGGGTGGACATGTGTGGTAATGCAGACAGCATTTCCCTCATGGATCAACAGAGACACTGGATGGCCACGTGGAGAAAGGCACAGAGCATTTCCTTCATGGAGCAACAGTGACGCTGGGTGGCCACATCGGGTAATGCACAGAGCATTTCCCTCATGATACAACAGTGAAACATAGTGGTCAGACGGGGTAATGCACAGAGGATTTCCTTCATGGAGCAACAGTGACACTGTGTGGCCACGCAGGGTAATACACAGAGCATTTCCTGCATGGAGTAATAGTGACACTGTGTGGCCACATGGGGTAATGCAGAGAGCATTTCCTTCATGGAGCAACAGTGACACTATGTGGCCATTAGGCCTAATGAACAGAGTATTTCTCTCATGGAGTAATTGTGACACTGTGTGGTCACTTGGGATAATGCACAGAGCAGTTCTCTCATGAAGCAAGAGTGACACTGGATGGCAACGCAGGGTAATGTACAGACCATTTCCCACATGGAGTAATAGTGGCACTGTGTGGCCACTTAGGGTAATGTACAGAGCTTTTCCTTTATGGATGAAGAGTGACACTGTGTGGCCACGTGAGGTAATGCATAGAGCATTTCCCTTATGGAGCAACAGTGACACTCGGTGGCCATGCCCGGTAATGCAGAGAGCATTTCTCTCATGGAGTAATAGTGACACTGTCTGGTCACTTAGGGTAATGCACAGAGCATTTCCTTCATGCAGCAATAGTGACACTGGGTGGCCACGCCAGGTAATGCACAGAGCATTTCCTTCATGGAGCAACAGTGACACTGGGTGGCCACACGGGGTAATGCACAGAGCATATCCCTCATGGCGCAAGAATGATACTGGGTGGCCACGCCAGATAATGAACAGAGCATTTCCCTCCTGGAGCAACAGTGACACTCTGTGGTCACGAGAGGTAATGTAGAGAGCATTTCCTTCATGGAGCAACAGTGACACTGTGTGGCCAAGAGAAGAAATGCACAAAGTATTTCCTGCATGCAGCAACAGTGACAGTGGGTGACCACGTGGCATAACGCACAGAGAATTTCTTTCATGGAGCAACAGTGACACTGGGTGGCCATGCGCGGTACTGCAGAGAGCAGTTCCTTCATGGAGCAACAGTGACACTGAGTGGCCACGTGGGGTAATGCACAGAACATTTCCTTCATGGAGCAACAGTGACACTGCCATACTGAGAAGGCTGTGACCTGCCTGTCAAGCTCGGGGTGGGCTGGTCTTTCCACACACACCCCATCTTTCTAGAGATTTTGGGCTTAGAAGAAATGGGGCTGGTACTAGAGCTGCCCACACCCATACTATCACGTCCAGCTCCATTACTGCAGCACCCAAAAGCCTTATTCAAGGTCCGGGTCTTATTGTGCTGAGGACTGCATGGCCAATCAGAGAGACAGAGGGAAGCACATGGAGATGAGTGTGTAAGGCATGTGGATGGATGGAGCAATGTATATGGCATACAGGGGGATGCATGGATGGCTGAAGGGTTGGACAGGGCTGAAGGGATGGATGGTAAAGTCACAGACTGCTAAGTTGGTGGCTTCAGCTCATGGCTGCTGTCCCTGTCACCTCGGGACCCCTGTTTCCTGCACCATCCAGCCAGTAGAAACTGCCCTTGCAGTGCTACACTGGTGCTACATGCAATGCGCACCCTGCTGCTCAGGGATGTACAAGCATGCAGTCTCCCGGCTGCTTAACCACCTGCTCCACAGCCTGCCACAGGTCTCATCTTTCTTGAGACGCAATGCTCTGGCCGGGGGGCGGGGTCCCTCGAACCTCCTCAAATCCTCTACCCAAAGCAGCTTACCAAGCACAGAGACTGAGGCTAAGAAACCCCACCTGTCCCCACCCACATCCAGCTGGAGCTGCAGCCCAGAGCCCAGCGGAGCCAGGCAGCCAGCGACGTAAACAGGTGGGGACCCTGGTGTCTCAGGAGTGGGAAATGTCTCACCATCTTCTCTGTAGCACCATGGCACTGTTACACCATAGTCAGGAGTGGCGCCATGGTTTTTGCTGCCCTAGGTGGCAGCGCTCCTCCTCTGAGCATTCGGCGGCTGGGGGTCCTTCCGCTCCACGTCTTTGGGACACTTCTATGCTTCTGCTGTTGGCCAAATCCTCCCACCAAAATCTAACCCCCAACACAAAGTTTTAACACACACCCCTTCCGGAACCCATATTGAACGAAAAATTGCTCACCCTATAACCTGGTCCCCAACCCTAAACCCCTTAACCCAAACTGTGCCCAATCCTCCTCCCAACCCTAACTGCGAGTTCCGAACCTAAGCCCGACACCGCTCCAACCCGGAGCCCAGTTCCCAACTCCCACACAGTGGAAAACCCCAGGAATCGTGCTTCCACTGGCCTCCCAGCTACAGGGACTTCGCTCACACGCACGGGAGCGGATTCTGCAGCTACAATCATTGCACGTGTTCACTGGCAGCGCCCAGCGCAAAGCAGGGAGTTTGGTCCAACTCCCCGCGGCAGTGGCTGTGCCCATGGGCCTTTGGCGGGTTCGCTGCCCACTGGATCCTTCACTCCAGCCTGGAGATTTCCCGCCTCGCTTCAGCGACTGCAAACGGTCCCGGGGCTTGGAGAAGTTTCCAAGCCACAGGTGCCTGCAGCAGCAATTTCCACCCCCAGGCAGTGACCGCCCATTGGCTGCCAGCTCGGTCAGAAACCATCACCTAGTGACACTGACAGCTCATTGGCTGCCAGCTCAGTCATAAAACATCTCCTAGCGACAGCCCATTGGCTGCCAGAAAACACTAGCACACAAGCAGGTGCAACCAGTGAACTCCCTGAGCTCTGCGGCTTCGCCAGTGCGGACGGCAGCGCCCGCTGCTGGGGGTCTCCGTTCCTCCGCCCCGGACAGCCGGAATCGACACCACTCGGCCTCAATCTGCTTCTCGCAGGCCTGCGCTGAGCGCTGACTGCACAAGGGCCTGACGGCTGCGCCCAGCTTTGCTTTCAGAAAGCGTCACCCAGGCACAGCCCAATGGGAGATTAGCTGTGAGAAAACATCACTTAGTGAGGACCCAATGGGAGATCAGCTTTCAGAAAACGCCAGGCAGGCCAGCACCGCAGCTCTAGTCTTCTCAAGTGGCCAGACTGTCAGCACCCCTCCACCCCCGTAACAGAGCAGCATGTCTCACACTCCCCAGTGGGCACTAACCAGCCCCACCTAGCCCTGCTAGGCACCGCAACTGCTCCCCCACTAGGGTGACCAGACAACAAGTGTGAAAAATTGGGACAGAATTGGCAGTAATAGGAGCCTATATAAAAAAAATCACCTAAAAATCAGGACTGTCCTCTTCAAATCCGACCATCTGTCCACCCCATCTCTGCCACTCTTCCATCACTTTTCCAGAGCAGCGGTCACGCCAACACACCCAGGACATGGGTACTAACACGGCTCAACAGCTCATTTACGACACAAGAAAAGATCAGATCAAAACTCTACTTGCAAAGACATCTAAAAACACAGTGCTGGGGATTTGACATGCTCAGTGCTCCTTCTCCATGTTGGGCACCAGGCTTTCAGCTCAGGGTGACTCACACCCAGTCAGTGGCAGGCTCTGCCCAGGCAGGCTCCCATTAAGCTACACTAAAAATATGCATCCCAACCCCAAAACGTACTCAAATTTTACCCCAATGGCCCCAAACTTCTGGCTTTTAATATGCATATAAGACACTGCCGCGCTCAGTCAACTCCCCTTGCTCTTCAGTGGAAGCTGCCGCCAGAGAACAAAGTTGATATTTAAATTAGCTAGTACATCACTCGCTCAATTCCCTCTCCTCTCCAGCAAGTGACGTCGGAGAGCTCCAAGCTTTCTCACTTACCTTTCTGGTGTCAGCTTCAGGCCCCAGGGTTCACAAATGCATAAACAACTTGGATTCTAGCAGACTACCACTTAACTCACTTGCGTTAGCAGTTGAGGAATGTGGTGCTGCTCTGAGGGGACGTACTTGCATACTTGGGATATTATTGCAAAGATACAATTAGAATTTCTGTTAGACAATTTTAAGGGCAACTCATATTTAGTAAAAACCTTATTTAGTGAAAGAAAGGCTAGCGTGACAGCACGGTTACTGGGGCTACAAAACACTTTCCCTCCTGAGTGAAACAAGAAGTTAGAATTAGAAAATTACTTAGTTTTTCCAGTGTTGGTACAGCTTCAATTTCTCTTCTGTACGGGTTTGTTTAAGGCTGACTGTTTTGGTTTATTGTTTTTTTTTTAAAGTGGAGGTGGAGCTTTTAATTGACTTTTGCGGGATTGAAATGTCTGACATGCAATACCGGTTTTGACATAGTTCTGCATATTTTTATACAGATTTGGCCAGTATTCAGCTATTCAATTGCTTTATAGGTGGTTTTAATAGTAGGGCTTATTTATTTTATGTTATTTTAGCATCCTGCTGTAGCACTTTTTTATGATACTTTATGATATTTGTTATTCTTTGATTTTTAAAAACAAAATCAGGTTTTCTTTATGTTTGGGTTTTAAATTAAGCATTGGTTGCAGTTTCAAATTTTGCTTTAGATTTTTGGTTTCAGATGGGCTAAGAGGATTTGGGATTTAATACTAAAACTTGGGCAGATTTAGATTATTTATATGGACTTGGACTAAATCCCATTTACTATTTTATTTTAAATGAGTGATATTGCTGTAAATCCTGACCAGGGGGAGAGGAGCTGAGCCTGGCCTTTAACTGAGGAGCAGAGGCATGGCCCCAAAGTGGGTGAAGCCAGGTGATGAGGAGGGCGCAGCCCCTCAATTTTTTCTCCAGCCCACCTCACCTCCCCCACCCCAGCAAATGGCAAGAGACTGATGCCGCACCTGATGGCCATTCTGCATTACCCTGACTGGCCACTGGGTGCCACTGCTACTCCATGGGAGACCCCCCCCAATGCATTACCTTGACTGACCACCGGGTGTCAGTGCTGTGCAAGCAAAACACCTTCTGTGCAATACCCCGACTGACCACCGGGTGTCTCTGTAGCTGCAACAGAAACCCACTCTGTGCATTACCCCAACTAGCCACTGGGTGTCACTGCTGTGCCAAGGAAAACATGCTCTGTGCATTACCCAGATTGGCCACTGGGTGTCACTGTTCCTCCATGGGAAACGCTCTGTGGCATATCCCACTTGGCCACTGGGTTTCACTGCTCCTCCTACGGACCCACTGTCCGTGCATCATCCTGACTGGCCACTAGGTGTCACTACTGGTCCAAGGGAACACCTCTGTGCATTATCCTGAGTGACCACGAGATAGCACTGCTGCGCCAAAGAAATGTGCTTCGTGCATTACCCTGACTGACTACCAGATGTCCCGGCTCCTCCAAGGGAGACATACTCGCTGCATTACCCTGACTAGCCACTCGGTGTCACTGCTGCTCCAAGAGAAACACCTTCTGTGCATTACCGCGACTGGCCACCGGGTGTCACTGCTGTGCCAAGGGGAACATGCTCTATGCATTACCCTGACTGATCACTGGGTGTCACTGTCGCTGCAACGGAAACACCGTCTGTGCATTACCCCAACTGGCCACCTGGTGTCACCGCTGCTCCATGGACAACACCACTCTGTGCAGTACCTTGACTGGCCGCCGGGTGTCACTGCTCCTCCATGGGGGAGACACTTTTCAGTAGCCAACCTGGTTCGCCCTCTGGCCACCCAGCTCTGATCACAGGGCTGCCACCAGCAGCAGTGCAGAAGTCCTCACTTAACTATGTGCAGCCCAGAGCATGCGGTGGGTTCAGGGTGCCCCACAGCAACCCAAACAGACCCACTCTGCCCCAGGCTCCTGGGCCTGCCGCCTGTGGTTGATGCTCCCTGAGGGCTCTGCCAGAGCCAAGTTCCCCTACTCGGGCAGCTCTTGGGGGCTGCAAGCAGTCAAAGGGCGGCGGGAAGCTGAGGATCAGCCGCAGCCCCAGGGGCCAAGAGCAGCAGCAGGAGATGACAGGAGCAGCCCAGCTGCCCATCTCCTGGCACCAGCCAGCACATCAGTCACTCCCCAATGGCCGGCTCTAGCCACCACCTGGCCATGAGGAGGGCAATGCAGAGGGCGGGGCAGCGCTGGCACTTAAGAGCAGCAGGAAGCAGAGTCATAGATATGGGTGGGGCCTTGTGGCAAGGGGGAGTGCAGGCCCCCAGTTTTCTCTCTAGCCTAAGTCAGCCCCCCCACTAGGAAGTGTACGGTGCCATCCACGGAGGGGGGAAATTGGGGTCTGAGGGTTGGGATTACAGGGTCAGGGTCTAGGGGTTGGAATAGGGTGAGGGTAAGGGGGAGTTAAGTTTAGTGTGTGGATTAGGTTTGGAAAGGGTTAGGGGTTGAGAGGGAGATTTGGATTATGGGGAGGCGAGGGGTTTGGATTCTTGGAGCCAGGTTAGAGGGTTGTGCTTAATGCAAGGGTTAGGATTAGCTTTAGGGATTAGGTTGTGTAAGAGTTTGGGTTCAAAGGTGGGTTAGAGTTAAGGGGTCAGGGTTATGGGCAGGGTGGGTGTTATGATATAATAGGGTGATGATCGGGGATCAGGGTTAGTTGAAGGGTTAGGATGCAGGGTTGGGTTGCCTAGCGTAAAGGGAGGGGTCAGGGTTGGTTGTGGTGTGGGCTAGGGTCAAAGGTTAGGGGAACAGGAGTTAGGGTTTGGAATTAGGGTTAGCAGGTGACAGCTCAGGGTTTGTCTTTTTTGCTGTTCTAATTGCTTGAGTTGACCATTGTGTATCATAATTTCCTGCAAATGTAGTTTAATTCCTTTTACTGACTTTTCAAAAGCATTAGTTTCATTATTATAACAACATTCCTATGTTTTTATTGTGACATAGTAAATTACAGATTTTAATACTTTTTTTTTTTGTTTTTTAATGTCAGGCTATTATTTGTGATCATATAACTTCAATGGTGCCTGAGTTCCTTGGTTGCCTCAGCCCTGGTCCAGGAGTAGCAATGGGTGACGGATGGTGTCTGCCCTGTCAGTTTCCTACTCCATGAAATCTCTATATTAAATTTGGATATCAATAACACAAATGTTTTCTAATTTAGAAAAATGTATTCAGTTAGAAAACTAATTTCATGAGTGTCCCAATTTCAAATAGAGATTTCCCAGAAGTAGTACATTGCAACAAGACCTACCCCATCTGTCACAAATCGCTACTCCTAGACCCAGGCCCGCTGAATTGTGGGGGTAGCATATTGCAGCAGGACAGCAAAAACTTGCCATGTAGGTGTCAGTAACCGCAACAGGTTGGAAACTGGGACAGAGAGACGTTTGTAATAGTAAGTCCTGACACTACAGCTGAGATGCTGGGATGTTTCCCCCACCAGACATCAGGCTTTCCACATTAGGGGCAGTGGGCGCCAGGCCAGTTGGGGGCTGGTCTTGGTTTCTGTTGTGAGCAGACTACTCTGGGAACAGGAGAGGGTGAGATGTGGGGCAGGTTGTTCAGCAGCCAGGAGCCCACATGCTTTTTCGTCCCTGAGCAGCTCAGGCATATAGCACACCTGCTGTAGCCATGGCTGTAGTGCTGCTCTGTGGCCAGGTTCTGCTTGGTGCCGGCTGCAAGAGATAGAGCAGCATCAGAAACAGTACAGCACATGGCGGCAGGAGCTGCTGTGGCAATCAGCCACCAGCCAAACCCACAAACCTGTCAGCCTGCAGCATCACCATCTGTCCTCCATATGCCCCCCCCCACACCTCTCTCCATCTCTCCTCTGTATGCCAGAGATGCTCATCTATCCATCTCCAGACATCTGTTTCTCTCCGATTTTCCATGCAGCGCCCAACACAATGAGGCCCAGACCTGAGTGAGACTTTTGGGTGCTGCAGTACTGGAGCTGTAGGGTGACAGTGCGTCTCTGGGCATCTCTAGTCTCAGCCCCTTTTCTCTTGAATCCAAAGCCATGACTCTAAGTTCACATCTCTCGGGTCCAGATCCCATAGCCCTGAAGATACTCAACCAGCCACTCGTGCTCTGTGATCCCGTTACAGCAACAAGAATCTCCCCAAACTCCCCATGAAGATGTGGAAGAAGTGACACCTTGAGCCTGGCAGGCAGCATGAACTCTCCTCAGCATGGCATGGACCATGCCTGGGGCAGACAGATCCTGTATGACTCATAGAAGACCACAGGGGGGGCAAGAGAGTGCATCTCACTGAGCCTGATAGGAGGTGTAGACCCTCCCTCTGGGTTGCATTTGGGCAGACAGACCCTCCCCCAAGATGGATCCTCCCCAGCCCATGGGAGACTACGAGAGGCCAGGGAGTCATTATCCAGGGTGTTGCTCTGTTGCAGGCTCTCCATGCGCTATATTGTGATCTCCCGCACATCAACTTTCTGCAGCCTGGACTGCTGTAAGGAGTGGAAGGAGGCACTGTTAATGAGTGATGGCAGCTACAAGGATTTGGGGACTCAAGATGCTGGGGTGTCGCAGGTGGGACAGTGCCATGTGTGTCCGTCCATCCCCCCCCCAACCCTAACCCTAAACCCTACCCCTAACCCCAAACCCCTGACCCTTACCCTACCCTGACCCTAAACCTAACCCCAACCCCTACCCCTACGCGACCCTACACCCTACCCCCTAACAACTAACCCCTAACCCTACCCCCCACCCTGATCCCTACCCTCACCCTAACCTTAAGCCTAACCCTGACCCGACCCCAACCCTCTCTAACCCTAACACTAAACCCTAACCCTACCCCTAAAGCCTAACCCTACCCCTACCCCAACGCCTAACTCTACCCCTAAAACCCTAACACCTAACCCTAACCCTCACCCTAACCTATCCCTCACCCTCATACGACCCTTGACTCTGACCCTAAACCCTAACCCCAACCCAACCCTAACCCCTAACTCTAAACCCTCACCCTAACCCCTAACCCTAGGGCAGGGCACCCTACCCACAGGAACCCTAACTCCAAGTGCCCTATCCATAGGAACCCTAACCCTAGCTCCAAATTTCTTACCCATAGGAACCCTAACCCTAGCTCCAGGTGCCCTACCCTTAGGAACCCTAACCCTAGGGCGGGAAGCCCTACCCATAGGAACCCTAACCCTAGCTCCAAGTGCCCTACCCATAGAGACCTACCCCTAGCTCCAAGTGCTCTTCCCTTAGGAATCCTAACCCTAGGGCAGGAAGCCCTACCCATAGGAACCCTAACCCTAGCTCCAAGTGCCCTACTCTTATGAACCCTAATCCTAGTGAGAGAAGCCCTACCCATAGGAACTCTCACCCTCACCCAACCCCCTAACCCAAACCCCCTAATCCTAACCTTACCCTAATCCTAACCCTAGAGCGAGAAGTCCTACCTATAGTAACCCTAACCCTGGCTCCAAGTGCCCTACCCTTACGAACCCTAATCCTAGGAACAGAAGCCTGCCATAGGAACCCTAACCCTAGCTCCAAGTGCCCTACTCATAGGAACCCTAACCCTAGAGCGGGACACTCTACCCATAGGAACTCTAACCCAAGCTCCAACTGCCCTACCCATAGGAACCCTAAACCTAGCTCCAGGTGTCCTACCCTTAAGAACCCTAACTCAGGGGCTGGAAGTCCTATTCATAGGAACCCTAACCCTAGCTCCAAGGGCCCTACCCTTAGGAACCCGAACCCTAGGGCGGGGCACCTTACCCCTAGGAACCCTCACCCTAACTCCACGTACCCTACCCTTAGGAACCCCAACCCTAGCTCCAAGTGCCCTACCCTTAGGTACCCTTACCCTAGAGCGGGAAGCGCTACCTATAGGAACCCTAACCCTGGCTCCAAGTGCCCTAACGACAGGAACCCTAAGCCTAGCTCCAAGTGCCCTAACGACAGGAACCCTAAGCCTAGCTCCAAGTGCCCTACCCATAGGAACCCTAACCCAAGGGTGGGAAGCCCTACCCATAGGAACCCTCACCCTAGCTCCAAGTGCCCTACCCATAGGAACCCTAACCCTAGGGTGGGAAGCCCTACCCATAGAAACCCTAACCGTAGCTCCAAGTTCCCTATCGTTACGAACCCTAACCCTAGGGCTGGAAGACCTACCCATAGGAACCCTAATCCTAGCTCCAAGTGCTCTACCCTTAGAAACTCTAACCCTAGGGCGGGAAGCCCTACCCACAGGAACCCTAACCCTAGCTCCAAGTGCCCTACCCTTACGAACCCTAACCCTAGTGAGAGAAGCCCTACCCATAGGAACCCTCAGCCACACCCTAACCCAACCCAAACCCTAACCCCACCCCTAACCCCGATCTGACCCCAACCCAACCCTAACCGACCCCGACCCTAACCCTAACCCAAACCCTAACCTTAACCCTTAGTCCCTAACCCTCACCCTGATCTGACCCTAACCCTAACCCATCCCTAACCCAAACAAACCCCAACCCTAACCCCTACCCCAACCTACCCTACCCCTAAACCTTACCCCTAACCCCAACCCTAATCCTAACCCTAGGTTTAGGTGGGAGTCTGTGTCAGGGTGAGCTCTGAAGACAGCACTGCTACCAGCGGCACCACAGAAGTCAGGGTGGCAGTGGGGCTGTCCCAGGATGCACTACTCATTGCTGCTCTGGTGCCTCCTCCTGGTCACTCTGGGGATTAGCTCTTGAGGTTGACTCTCCTGTCCACAGTTTGAACATCGTCATTCTGTCTCTCCCTCTGGTAGGCAGCCCCTCTTTTACTAGAATTCAGAGAGAGATTTTAAGCCTCACATTGGCTGCCAATTAAATGTGGGGGTAACTACTCTTTGAAATGTATGTTAGAGCTTTGATTTTTGCTTGAAAAAGCTATTAATTTTAAAGGAATTTCATAAACAATGTGTTAATCATTTGGAATCGAATGATTACCAGTAAAAAAAAATTTCCATTTTAATTTCAAATGTTACTTTCCACATTATTATCTGCACTCATGAGGATTGTTGGCTGTTTGTTTAAATATTTACCATGAAACAAGTTTTTTTTATGTCTTTATAGAGCATTTGTAAGCCTTTCAATAGGGGTAAAACTACTGAAACAGAAAAGCAAACAGGCAGTGAAATTGTTGCATACTTCATAAAGCCTCCATCACACACACCACCTACTACTAAATAGCTATTGGGAAAAGTCCTTTGCTTGTTTCCCCATCTGTAATATGGGGATGATCACACACCTTCTTTTGACTGTGAATGAGAAGCTCTGCCTAGGACCTAAGAAAGCTGTTCCAATTATGCTACCACTAGACCCGTTCTCAAGCATACCTTCTTGCCTTGGTTTCGTTTGAAGCAAAATGCACAAATTCAGTTACTGGAAAACTTGTTCATGCTGCAGATTTCTTGTTCACTAATGGCAAGAGCTCTGATTTATAAAGGTAGAAATCTGTCCTTTACACAACCAGGCCCAGAAGGGATTTGGCCCTGTTCCTGCAAACACAGGTGCACACAAGAGCTGTGCTACACATACATATGCAGTCGCTGGGTAGCTCCAGGACCAGGCCCATCCCCAGCACCCGGGCAACATACAGAGAACGGCATTGGGGAACGTGACACTGGGGAGGATACAGCTGGCAGGGAACAGGGCGGCACTTTAGGGAGGGGGCGACTCTGGGCCCCAGCTGCAGTCTGCCAAACCCCGATAACCTTGAACTGCCGCTGGACATCACTGGGCTGGACGGGCACAGGGCGCAGCCTACAACTCCCATGGCACACCTGGGCCAGCGAGGCGCTGCAGGCGGGATACACGATATCTGCCCCGCTCACCGCCCGGACAACAGGGGAGCGCAGACCGGAAGTGACGTTGCCAGATGTGTAAAAGTTCTAATATTGTTCGACTAGAAACAGTGCCCGGAAGTAGTTGGAGCGGAACTTTAATGCTGTCTGTCGGGCACAGTAACTGCCGCGGTAGCGCTTTAATAGTGTCCTACTTGGGATAGCGACCGAGGGTTATTGGTTGCGCTAAAGACGTTAATACAGCCCCACGAGGAAACGCGTCCAGAAATCATTCACTACGGCAAACTCACTAATACTAACCCACCGGGAACAGGGACCGGAAGTCATTCGCCGCGGTGGCCCAAAAGTATTCCCTTGCGCAAACAGACCGGAAGTCTTTTGCCGCAGTGCTCTCTCTAATAGTGTCCCACGGGGAAAGTGATCGGAAGTGTTTTGCCCAGGCGCCGTTTCTAATAGTATCCCATCGGACGTAGTGACCGGAAGTAATTTCTCCAGTTCGTGCTCTAATAATGTTCTACGGGGAACTGTGACCGAAAGTTATTTGCCCTGCTACGTGCTCTAAGCGTCGCACCGGGAGCAGCTCCAGAAGTTTTCGCTCCATTACGTGCTCTAACAGCATGACACCAAGAACAGTCCCCGGACATGGCCATGGTCATTGAGCGGAAGCTGTCCTGCCTTTACCGCCGGGGCTATTGGGGTGGAGGAACAGCCGGCGATTCCGTGGGGAGGGCTGGAGGGGATTGGAGAATAGGGGCGGGGATTGGCAAGCGGACCTGGGAGAGTTAGGGGCGTGGGGGGTCCCTGCTGCAGCCCAGCACTGGAGACTACAACGCTCTGGTGCAGCCCGGGCTGCTATGCGCGGCTCCCTAAGCACAGCAGGGAGACTTCCCAAACATCCCCATCACCGTGACATCAGCACCTCTCCGCCTCTGACTTTCTCCAGCCTCGCCTGGCAACGCCTGAACATGGTAAGTTCCGGCCAGGCCTCACAACGGCTGACGGGAGATGGAGTCAAAGGGAACACACTATCTTTCCCACAATGCACCGTTTCCCTTCTCTGCCGCTTGCCACGGGGCTCCTCAAGAGAGCGCGTCCTCTGTATGTGTCAGAGGCCCTGCACCCACTGAGCTGGACACTACGCTCCTGCTTTGGACTCCCCCGGCACAGACCAGACAGCCCCTTCCAGCAGTGCCGGCCTCTCCCTCCACTGTGATGGGGTGCTCAGAACTGCATGCAGTATTCCAGGTGTGGGTGTACCAGAGATTTACAGAGAGGCCTTATGGTACAGACGCCATGCCCCTTCCCCATATGCACTGTAGCCATTGTGGGAGGTGGTGATTATGGACAGCGAGATTGTCTGCTCAGGCAGCTTGGGACAGTTTGATGGCAGGTTTTGAAGATGAATGTTTTAATTCTATAGACCATAGGGACTCAGCGAAATGAGTGAGAAACAAATGATCATATACCTATACTGTTAAGCTGGCAGGCTACTGCATTCTTACCCAACTGGAGCCTTTTTTTTTTACATAGTTAATTTTTACAACCCTAGGTCTACTATGTTGTATTCAGCAAGCCTGGAGGTTACCTTGCAGATCACTATGTTGAGAAAGGAGGTAGGGAATAGAGCATCTCCCAGTGATGTGGGTTAACTGTTGTGCTGCAATATTTTTGAAGACTCTTGTCTTCCTGTTTTACAATTGGTGGAAGAATGTTTGCAAAGTCCAGTTACCATTGCAGTTTATGTTAATACTGAATTGCATAGAGGCTAACAAAACGTCAGCGTTAAGGTTGCCCAGAAGTGGCTTGTGCCCTTCCAGAATGTCATGTTCAGCAAAAATCAACCCATGAAAGTCAGGAACTACAGCGTTAATGTTCATACAGATGCAATCTTAACTCTTCCTCCCTTGAGCTGGCAATAGCCCCTGGGAATTATCTGCATGCATTCCAGCTGCATTCAGTATATTAGATGTAGCGGTACTGAATATTGGAGGCATTAGTTGGAACAGCTAGGTAGAGGTTTGATTGTGATATGGTGATCTGGGGATTAGTCTGAAGAGTGTCTCAAAACTAAATTTTAATATAAGATCTGGGTCTGAGGCACCCGCCTTCCCCCTCTCTCCTTCCCCGCATATGTTTGATAAAAGGAAAGAAGTGTGTGTATCTTGCTAGATCTAATATGCATAATTTCAGCATTGCATACTGTAAGTTGTGTTAGTGTCAGGTCATATGGGCTGTCATGAGCTCTATTCGCTGAGTGACATCCACTATCTGTAAAGGCAAGTATGTGTGCTATGGGCACATTAGGTCATCACTCAAAGAGGACAAAGTTAAGATTGCATTGGTGTGTATCTTAACTCTGTAGTTCCTGGTATTCAGAGGTTTGAGTTTTGCTGAACTTGGCATTCTGGAAGGGCATCAGATAACACAGAATTAAGGTTGCCTGATGGTAACAAATTTTTGCCGATGAATACTGTATCTTTGCAATGAAGTAGCAAGTAAAGGTTTTATAAGCTGCAATCTTAATGTAGCTTTTCAGAGAATGAAGTTGTGTTACCATTGTAAGAAATAGGTGATTGTACTCTGAGTGAAGTGCAAATAATGGCAATCAATATAAACTAGGGCTGTTAAGCAATTAAAAAAATTAATTGTGATTAAAAAATTAATCACGATTAAACGTGCTGTTAAAACTAGAATACAGTTTATTAAATATTTTTGGATGTTTACTACATTTTAAAATATATTAATTTCAATTACAACAATACAAAGTGTACAGTGCTCACTTTATAATTATTTTTGCTTACAAATATTTGCACTGTAAAAAACAAATTGTATTTCAATTCACTTTATACAAGTACTGTAGTGCAATCTCTTTATCATGAAAGTTGAACTTACAAATGTAGAACTACATACAACTATGTACAAAAAAACTGCATTCAAAAATAAAACAATGCAAAACTTTAGAGTCTACTTCTTGGTCCGCCAATCACTCAAACAAACAAGGTTGGTTACAATTTGCAGGAGATAATGCTGCCTGCTTCTTGTTTACAATGTCACGTGAAAGTGAGCACAGGCGTTCGCATGGCACTGTTGTAGCTGACTTTGCAAGATATTTACGTGCCAGATGCGCTAAAGATTCATATGTCCCTTCATGCTTCAACCACCATTCCAGAGGACTTGCTTCCATGCTGATGATAGTTTCTGCTTGAAAACAACCCAAAGTAGTGTGGACTGATACATGTTCATTTTCGTCAGCTGAGTCAGATGCCACCAGCAGAAGGTTGATTTTCTTTTTTGGTGGTTTGGGTTCTGAAGTTTCTGCATCAGTGTTGCTCTTTTAAGTCTTCTAAAAGCATGCGCCACGGCACTTCAGATTCTTAAACCTTGGGTTGAGTGCTGTTGCTATTTTTGAAAAATCTCACATCAGTACCTTCTTTGCATTTTGTCAAATCTGCAGTGAAAGTGTTCTTAAAACGAACATGTGCTGGGTCATCATATATGCAGAATATGGGTAAAACAGAGCAGGAGACATACAATTCTTCCCCTGAGGAGTTCAGTCACAAATATAATTGATGTGGTTTTTTTTTTAAATGAGCATCATCAGCATGGAAACATGTCCTCTGGAATGGTGGCCGAAGGATGAAGGGGCATACGAATGTTTATCATATCTGATATGTAAATACTTTGCAACGCTGGCTACAAAAGTGCCATGTGAACACCTGTTCTCACTTTCAGGTGACATTGTAAATAAAGAGCAGGCAACAGTATCTCCCATCGATGTAAACAAACTTGTTTGTCTTAGCAATTGATATAATAAGAAATAGGACTGAGTGGACTTGTAGGCTCTACTCAGGGCATCACAGAAGAGGGGAAGGGAACCAGCTATGGCTCCTAGATTCCATGACCCCATCCATGTTTGAGCAGCCTGAAGACAGTTCTAATGTACACCAGCTGGCTGTTGTTCCCAGAGGATCATAAATTAGATGGGGAATAGCCAGAATGCAGCAAATGCCAACCACTTGTCCCTCTCCGACTCCAACATGCCTTTTGCCAACCTAACATGCCCCCTGTGCTAGAGATTTTAGGAGAAGGGGTGCAGGAATCAGATATGCCAGCTTTACACCCACTGGAGATTCCCAGGTAATCCCCAGCAGGGTAATTAGGTTCCCTCTTCAGTTGCCAAAAGGAGGCAGAGACTCTACCTCAATGTGTAGAGTGTGGTCCTTGACTTTTGAGACGATGTTTGATCCTGAGGCTAAAGAAATTGGATCTCTCTATTGTAAACTATACAGTGTTTTCACAAGTTCTTAGCCCGAACCCCATTAAAAATTGCAATCCATGTCTTTAAACACAAAAGGAAAACAGCAAATACATTCCTCTCCCCCCCGCCTTCTGTCACCTCTAAAATCAAAGCAGCCAGGTTGCAAAAAATAATCTAAAAACCACTCCGTGGAACTACTTTAAGAGTCCCAAACACCACAGTCCTCTCCAATACTTGTTTGTAAAGATTGGCTTTACAATATGCTTAGAAGTCAATGAACGTGGACTATGTCACATCAGAAGAGGAGTATTTCAAGTTGCACAGTCCCACAGAAATAGCACTGCTGTTAGTCCATTCCCTCTCTTCCCCAATCAGCCCAACATTCTCCTCTCACATGCACACAATTGTTCTCTTTCCTTCTTCTGTGAGGCCACAAAGAAAGAGGCTTGGGGCTGCCAGAGCTTGGCAGTTAGAGGAAGCCACTGCAGCATGGGAACTGGGTTGTAGCTGAAAGTATTAGCCATGCCAGAGAGGGGAACCACCCTGACCCATCTACCACTGGCAAAAAGTGCGCTCCAATTATCAGCTGCATGTGGAAGAATCAAAGAACCCATACAATTTCCTTAACAAAATGTTGAACTTTTATTAAATACAGTTCTGAAGCAGTGAGGTTACAATAATTCAACAAGTTCCTAAATTCTGACACTTCCTCAGCCAAGAACCTGTTTCCAGACTAAGCACAGGGTACAGCTACAACATTAGTTTCAAGAGTTATCTTTTTCTGTTCCTAGTCCCTTCTAGCCAATAGGAGCACAGGAAACACAGAATCATAGAACTGGAAGGGACCTCGAGAGGTCATCTAATCCAGTCCCCTGCTCTCAAGGCAAGACTAAGTATTATCTAGACCATCCCTGACAGGTGTTTGTCCAACCTGCTCTTAAAAATCCCCAATGATGGAGATTCCACAACCTCCCTAGGCAATTTATTCCAGTGCTTAATCATTCTGACAATTAGGAAGTTTTTCCTAATGTCCAACCTAAACCACCCTTGCTGCAATTTAAGCCCATTGCTTCTTGTCCTATCCTCAGAGGTTAAGAACAATAATTTTTCTCCCTGCTCGTAACAACCTTTTATGTACTTGAAAACTGTTGTCAGACTATTCAGTGGTCTAATCCATGAACGAACTCACTCCAGTTTTTTAGTTGCTGGATCACTATATTGGATAACATACATTTTAAACCTCACCTGATAAACAATTTTAAAAAATTACTCTATAATTTTGGTGAAGTTACACTGCTTGAAATTTTCTTTTTCCTAATGCTTATTTGTGAAATATTGGCTCTACGGGCTTGTTTAGATTAGGAAAATTTGCACAGGTGTTACTTCAGTACTCCTGTTTTACACTGATGCAAAATCCCTATCAGTTTAATTACATCTGTATAGTTACACCAGTCAGGGGGAATGGGGGCCAAAATACACACAGCACAGAGTCTGTACACTTTTAGAATCTGGTGATAAAGGGGGGCTAGGCAGCTGAATCCAGTCTGCAGTACCGTATCTCAGTCTGCTATCCTGCTTATTACAGTAAGCACAGCATTTATAGGACACATTTTTAAAGCATATTACAAACATCAGTTCATTTAACAGGGCACTAATTATTGTACTCAATAAGATAAAGCTAACGTAGAACAGTAGCACAGACAAGCTTGTTTGTGTTCTTCACAATACTAGAGATTAAATTGCAGCAGCCTGGATTTTACTTATCAAACCAATGACTTGGTGCATGCAGGGCTAGAACTGAAAAGCCAAATATAGGCCAGGAGTTTTTCAAGCCCTTTTGGATGAGTACTATTACCATAATCCCTTCTGGTTTTAAATGTGCAGGATGTGTGTTCACTCAGGTACTTTTCAGACAATATTAGAGTCATATAAAACATCTTTTTTTCATCATAGGGAAGGGAGAAGAGATGCTCTAGCTGCTCCATTTTCTGCTGCCTTTCAATATTCACATCTGCCCAAGCTCATTTATAATAAATTCCCATCACCAACAGACAGTTATTTAAGGAAAAGATAATCAGCTCCTCCAGTCACTCTACCTCACCCTAAAGAAGCAAAAGGAGGGCACAAGCCTAATTTTTAAAATCTTCTGCAGGCAACTTTTAAACCAGACAATTTAGATGAGCAAAGTGTGTACATTCAAAAGTGATGGTTTCCACAGCAGTGTATACTTTGGCAGCTCAGCTGTCTATGTTGTTAAATGTATGTGTCACTATGTATGTGCACTGCATCCAAGTTAATGTTTTGTGTCTTAATTTTTAGAATTTCCTTATGTGTCTATATTTAAAATCACATTCTTTACACAGCATCAACTAACAGAATTGTAGTTTGACATTTGATTTCTTTTGTAAGAATATGGGGAAAATGAAAAGGAGGACTTGTGCATTTATGTGGCTATGCTCTTGAGTTTTTAAAGAAACTGTGCGCATGGTAAGGACGGCTTGCTAAAACTCTTCTGGCCTCTTAAAAGGCATCTGAAAAGACACAGCTCTTGTGGTGGGTTTTTTTTCTGATTCTCTCCATTATTAAATCTATTTCAAATTTTGCTCACTCTCTAGCTGAAGTGTATCCCCAGACTGCACAAAATGGAGTCCAAACACCTGGTCTAATGGCCATACAATACAAGGAAAATGAATACTTTGATGTAATTAATTTTTCAGTTAACGCATTGCCTATATCATTTTTCCCTTCATCCAATGTACAGTATAGCATTGCAGCTCTAGTGTGTGTGCAAGCAGTTCAAAAACAGAGACACAGGCTAAGCCATCTATCAACATGTTTCCCGTTTTCATTAGTTTTTGTTTCCTAACCATGCAAATTTGCTGGAAGTTCAAATTCCTGAAGAATTTGGGAGATGTTTTCCCTCCCCTTTCTTCAGCAAAGGCATATCAATATTTCTTCCCCCACCCCCAGGAACTCCAACTGTTCACATGTCTTCCTCTTGTCTAAAAATAGAAAGTGACTTTACTGCCACAATTCCCAGCCTCAGAGCTTGGATTACCAAAGAGAATCCAAATACACTATACTGCCCTAGGACTGGCTTTGGTCTCTGTACATAACTGACACCTAATAGTTGAAGGGAAATCCAAATAAGGACATTATCAATCCCATAGTGCCTGTAACTTAACCATCCTTTAGAAATAAGGAGTATTGTGCTAGCATGACATAAACGGTTACCTACCTTTCGTAACTGTTGTTCTTCGAGATGTGTTGCTCTTGTCCATTCCATTCTACATGGGCAGCTTATTGGTTTTGGGGGTATTAGCACACGAGTGGGAATCAGGAACTTCTGAATTCTAACCCTGACTGGAGATCCATCTGCTTTTGTGACAATGGGAAAATCACTTAATCTCTGCTTGAGTTTCTCTATCACAAGTGGTGCTGTGATGATTAGTTAATAGACCAAGTTCTGGTCTGTTATGCCAGTGCAGTCCCACTGACTTTGGTGAAATTGCATTAGTATACCAGAGTAGAATTTGATCTTCTTGTGGAATGGTTTGAAGAAGCAAAGCATCATATACAGTAAGTACTAAATATTAATTTATTAAATAGTTAAGATATGATTTTGTTTGCTCTCCATAGTCTGGAAACAAGTCATTTTTCCACAGGGAAAAGATGAACAACAATTCTAGAATAGAAACTGAAGCAAACATTTGATTATTTGATAACTATGGAACTAATGACGTTAAGAAAATAAAATACGAGTCCAGTTCTTACCATTTTCTAAAATTCAATAAGTCAAAATATAATTTTTTACTCATGTGTTTGAGACACTGCTGGTCACCTACCTTCTGAAAAAATCCTTATTTTTTCATATCATAGGACTGTAGTATTCAGGGCCATACTCATTTCTGTGCCTCTGTTAACTCACCAACTGTTTTTGATAAAATGTAGAAATTTCAGATTTAATTCTTTTAGTGGTAGGAGAAAAAAGTTTTGTACTTTTTCTTAATCTACTTCTTTGTCCAAATCCTTTAATCAATCTGGCTCCTGGCCATTAGAACATGTGCATCCAGCCCTGGGAAGCTCACATAAGTGTAATGGATCCCCCAGTGGCACAGCAGCTCATACAGCCCCTGCTGCTACCCCCCCACCAACCTCCCCATTGCTAGCACAGGAGATGTGGCTGGCCATCTTTATGGTACACAGTTCCCCAGTGATGGCTTTAGTCCCTTAAGGGTGTTAAGAGATGGCATAGATTAGACCACACATAGGGGTACTATAATATATGATGTGAGGGGGAAGGGGTGACAAGGAGAATACCCACATTATATACAGCAGCCCTAGGATCAGGGGAGTGTAAAGGTGAGGTTTATGCTGCCATTGAACCCTCCCCCACCCAACCTGCACTATGTGCACTTTAGTCATAGCTGAGAATCTGGCCCCTTTTATTTCAGAAAGACTTCTGAAAGGGTGGAAGACCAGACCAATCTGTTACAGTAGTGCTGATACACATCTTTAAAGCGGGGACTTGTTTATTTGGCACAGTGAACTTACAGTATAGCACCTTGTACAGTTACCATGCTACATAAATCATAATTTGTATTGAATATTATAGAAAAATGCCAATTAATTTTGAAAATTGTTATTTATGAAGAATCCCTTGGCAAAACCAAATTATCACAGTAGTATTCCAAAATAATCCTGAAGGACAGAAGTCTAAAATGCAGTTCTGTTATTTAGGAAAGGCGATCAGAATTCATTTTTCGAAGTTTGGCAGGCAAATTATCCTCTAGTCTTGTCCCTAAGGTGAGCATACCTTGAGGCTTTTTCTGTAACTCAAGATCTCCAGTAGACTGAGTCAAAGACTCAGATTTGATTCTGAAGGCCTTCAGTTGTATCCTTTCATCACCATCTTCATTGCTGGGAACAGAACTTATCTGCTGAATTTTTAAGAGATCTCCAGTACTGCAAGCTTTCTCTACATTGCTGGAAGTCATTCTCATGACTCTTCTCTGAAGGCCTGCCTTTCTGGAGCTAATTTTTTGCAGTTTGCTAGGAAACTTGTTTGTTTTCTCTTCTAAAATATCAATACAGTCAAGTGAGCAGATGTGTTCCCTTCTGTTTCGGTTGTTACCAATAGGAGTATTGAAAGGAGATGGAAGAGACAGGCTTTCCTCCTGTTCTTTAACACTATAAGGAGGTGTGGGGACTTCAAAGGTGGCATGAAACTGAGAGTAATCCACACGAAAAAAGCCATCCTCTAGGGACATTACTGGGAGGAATCTGTGGCCCCAAAGAACTTCATCTTCTGTGTAGGAGGTCCTAGCCTGACACGTCATTCCTACATAAACAGACGGGATTGTTAACCTTATAAAATGAAAGAACAGATCAACATATGGTAGGAGGAGAATATATGGTAACATTGCATAATAAAAATCAATCCTATTCTACATCAAACAATACTGAGATAATGTGTTGCTCCATCTGGTGACCGCCAGTCTCCTAACAGTTGAGATAGTGTTTCTAAGTACTTAATCAGATTTGCTTATACAAATATTTGATTAACTCTGTCTTGTCACTGTACCAAACCAATTTATTTTGAATAGTGGGGAGATGTAATTACAAATAAAATAATAAAAGTGAGGTAACATATACTTCAGGGAATATTCTCTTACTAGGGGTATTGGTGTGCTACTTTAGTTGTACTAGTGTCTGGGAAGTTCTCTCAGAAGTGGTCCGAAAGGCCCATTACTCAGCTGGGTATGAGGGTTAAGGATTGTACTCCCGGCTTGAATTTAGAGAGTTCTCCTGCAAAGATTAGGAGTGCCAGGAACTAGAGCTAGATTAATAACTTTTTAACACACTGCCCCATAGCATGCTGAGCTCCTTTCTCACCAACACAAACCTAAAAACATCACTGCTGACATCATGTTACAACGGTCTCTGATATTGTTACATATGCTATATTGTAAAAGTTTTGAGATTTTTTGCCTCACTTAAGGCACAGATTCATAGATTACTATATTTTAATGAAGACTTGTAAATTGATCATGAAAACATTTTAGCTCAGGCACAAAATCTGTTCCAAGTTTACCATGTTGTTAGGCTGATGGAAACAACCAATATGAATTTTCCAGGAGAACAGAATTTTGAATGTCTGCCTTGATATAATATTATACCATTGATTAAGATAAATATTAGGACTAAAGACAAACTGAAAGTGTCAACATTAAAATACAATATGTAGACCAGCTGTTCTCAAACTTTAGCAACCCGAGGACCCCCATTTTGATTTAAACATTTTTAGAGGACCCCCAAACCCGAGTAGCCACAACTGGGCCAGACAGCCAAACGGAGCAGTCCCAGCCACGGATTGGGGGCATATTGCCCTGGCTCCAGCAAGGAGGGGGCTCAGGGCTGGAGCAGGGGGTTGGGGCGTGGGAGGGTGTTCAGGGTTCTGGGTCTGGGAGGGAGTTTGGGTGCGGGAGGGGGCACAGGGCTGGGGTGCGGGCTGTGGGAGGGAATTTGGGTACGGGAGGTGCTCAGGGCTGGCAGGTGGGGCATAGGCTCCTGGAGGGAGTTTGGGTGCAGGAGGGGCTCAGGGATGGGAGTTTGGGTGCAGGAGGGGTGCAGGCTCCGAGAAGGAGTTTGGGTTCAGGAGGGGGCTCAGGGCTGTGGCACGGGCTCTGGGTGGCATTTACCTGGGGTGGCTCCCCAGAAGCAGTGACATCTCCCTCTGGGTCCTAGGCAGAGGCACGGCTGGCCAGGCAGGCAGCTCTGCATGCTGCTGCTGCCTCCGTTGGCAGGCGCTGCCCCTGCAGCTCCCATTGGCCACAGTTCCCAGCCAATGGGAGCTGCACAGCCAGCACTCATGGCAGGGGCAGCATGCAGACACACATACACACACACACTGCCGTCCCTGCACCTAGGAGACAGAAGGACATCTGGTTACCATACCCACTCCACCCCTTCCTCCGCCCACCTCTTCCCACCCTGCTCCATCTGTGCCCCTCCTCTTCCCCGCCTCTTTCTGCCACCTCCCCCAAGCGCGCCCCATCACACTCCTCCCCCTCCCTCCTGCATGCTGCTTAACAGCTGTTTTGTGTCATGAAGGAAGCACTGGGAGGGAGGGGAAGAGTTGATCAGCAGGCCTGGCGGCCCCAGACAAGTCATGACTTGCAGACCGCTTGGAGCCAGACATGACTCATGGACCCCCCGGAGTATCTTCACAGACCCCCAGGGGTCCATGGACCCCAGTTTGAGAAACGCTGACATAGACAATTTACTTTGTTCAAAATCTTACCAGTAGTTTCAACAATTCCTTCAAGGATGACAACGATCTCAAACTGCTCACTTCTTAGCGATCTTTTAGAGAGACAAAAAAAGGGGCTTTTGGGGTTGATTTCATGACAGATGGTTAAAGGAGAAACTAAAAACAGCTGGTCAGCTCCAGTTCCAAATCCAACATCCAACTCACATTGATCTAATGGCAGGAATTCCCCTTCAGGTGTCTGTCGGGACTAAAGACAAAAGGACAGTTAGGCCCCAGGCAGTATATGAAGTTGTGACTGGGTCTAAATGTGTATCTCTGATAACATTACTATTTAAACAGCAGCTCTCTGTGTCATCGTATGGAGGTACTAGTATATTACACTAGACACTCCTAGATCATTCTGTATAACTGATCCTGTCATTATTTACTACTCTCCTAGACTGTCATCTAGAAGCTTTGCTAACAGTGATTTTATATTTTTGTCCAGACCATTGATAAAGATATCGATTAGCATTGGGCCTAGAACAGATCCCGGTGGGACCCCACAAGAAACAACCTGACTGAATGATGAGGCTTCATTAACAATTACTTTCAGATCTACCAGTTGTCAGTTTTAATCCATTTAATATGTGATACATTAGTTTTGTATATTGCTATTTTTTTAGTTAAAAAGTCATGTGGTACTAGCTTAAAGGCCTTACACAACTCATGTCAATTTATCAACCAAACTTTTAATATTAAAAAAAAAAATGACAAGACCTAGTCCGTAAAACCATGTTGACTGGCATTTTTCACTGCTTGCAGCCTGTATCAAGCATTTCAAGATTTAGTCCAGAACTGATATTCTAGAAACTGTCCTATTGTTACACAGGTCATTTCATTTATCCCTTTTAAATATTGGTACAATATTACCTTTTTTCAGTCATCTGGAACTTCCACAATATGCCAATATTTATTAAAAAATCAGCATCAGTTGGTAAGAGTTCTTCAGCCAATTGCTTTAAAGTTCTTGAGTGCAAGTTATTTGGATCTTGGAGATTTTAAATGTTCAGAAACTTTGCCAATGCTATTTAACATCCTCCCTAGTTACTTCTGGTTGGAAATTATGTAGTTATTATTGCTATGATATGAATAATTATCCAGCTTCTTCCTAACTACAGAACAAATATTTAATACACATTTCTGCCTTTGCTGTATTATTGTAAGTTTACTATTACCATCACGAGACATCCTGTTCTTTAGATCCTTTGTTAGACCTGGGATGAAGTCATAGCCCCACTGAAGTCCATGGAAGCTTTCACCTTATGTGATGGACTAGATGCCCTAGCAGGAGTTTTCCATCTTTAATTTCTACAAGTGACTACTGCATCTCCAAATTCCCTCTTCTCAGCACTAATACCACAAAAAACTAGAATGCCTGATGGTCTGGTATAGGTCGGCAATTATATAACCAGCTAATTAGCTGGTGGAGTATTTCAGCTATGTTAAATGTCTGTTTTAGTTCTTCAGATATTCATGTGTTTTTTGTCTGTTTCCTGGCTAAGAAGTTGTGATGTCTTCTTATCCCAAATAACAAGGCTTTCACCCTCTTTGACAGGAATCAGTTTCTCCATGGCTGATGAGATCAATAAGAATGTCTTCAGCTGCATGACTTTTAAAACATTGTGGGTGAAGGTTACAAGACTGACTGTGCTAGAAACTAAAAGCAAACAAGAATTCTGCCCCATGGTAATCACAAGAACCTGGACTAAGGGTGAAGGCTTTCTCAGACTACTGAAAAAAGTACTTTAGGTCCTTTCAGGAAAAGTTACAATATCAAACAGTAGAGTGCATAGCTTTAATTAAGTTGGCTGGCTACTGTTCTCTCAGGATGAGCATTAACTGGTAGCAGACATCTGATCTATCATCGAAACATAAGACTGAGCATGAGCTGCATGCTTTACCATGTTTTAAAGAAAATAACTTGAACCACTGATTTAGAAAAAAATAGGGCTGTCAAACAATAAAAAAAATTACCATATATACTCTTTCATTAGCCTGTTCGTTTATAAGCTGACCCCCCAAAATGGATATGTAAAAATAGCAAAAACTGTATGACCCTTTCTTAAGCCAACCCTGTATTTCAGAGGTTGGAAAACTTTGGCTCCAGGCCCATCAGGGTAAGCTGATGGTGCATTGGCATGTTTTGTTTACTTGGAGCATCTGCAGGAATGGAGCCCCTCAGCTCCCTGTGGCTGCAGTTTGCCATTCCCAGACAATGGGAATGGTGAGCCACGGCCACAGGGAGCTGAGGGGCTCCATGCCTGCAGACGCTCCAGGTAAACAAAACTACAATATTATAGATCAGGGATCAGCAACCTTTGGCACACGGCCTGCCAGGATAAACAGCCTGTGGGGCCGGGCTGGTTTGTTTACCTGGTGCGTCCGCAGGTTTGCCTGATCGCGGCTCCCACTGGCTGTGGTTCACCGCTCCAGGCCAATGGGGTTGCGGAAAGTGGCGCGGACCGAGGGATGTGTTGGCCACTTCCTGCCACCCCCGTTGGCCTGGAGCAGCGAACCATGGCCAGTGGGAGCCAAGATCGGCTGAACCTGCGGATGCACCAGGTAAACAAACCAGCCCGACCCCCCAGGGTGCTTACCCTGGCAGGCCGTGTGCCAAAGATTGCTGATCCCTGTATTAGATATTCAATTCAATTATTCCATAGAGTTTAAAATCATCAAATTTTGGTGTAGACCTGTTTATAAGCCAACCCCCGCTCTTTGATGTATCACATTTTTACCAAAAATATTTGGCTTATGAACAAGTACATATGGTAATTATTATTCAACAGCAATCACAATAGAATACCATTTATTTAAATATTTTTGGATGTTTTCTACATTTTCAAATATATTGATTTCAATTACAACAAAATACAGTGCTCACTATTTTTATTACAAATATTTGCACTGTAAAAAACAAAAATGATATTTTTCAATTCACCTAATACAAGTACTGTAGTGCAATCTCTTTATCATGAAAGTTGAACTTATAAATGTAGAATTATGTACAAAAAAACCTGCATTCAAAAATAAAACAATTTAAAACTTTAGAGCCCACTAGTCCACTCAGTCCTACTTCTTTTTCAGTCAGTCACTCAGACAAACAAGTTTGTTTACATTTGCAGGAGATAATGCTTCCCACTTCTTGTTTACAATGTCACCTGAAAGTGAGAACAGGTGTTTGCGTGACTCTGCTGTAGCTGGCATCACAAGGTATTTACATGCCAGATGCACTAAAGATTCATGTGTCCCTTCATGCTTCAACCACCATTCCACAGGACATGTGTCCATGCTGATGACAGGTTCTGCTCGATAACGATCCAAAGCAGTGTGGACTGACACGTTCACTTTCATCATCTTGAGTCTGGAGCCACCAGGAGAAGGTTGGTTTTCTTTTTTGGTGGTTCAGGTTCTGTAATTTCGGCATCAGAACCTTGCTGTTTTAAGACTTCTGAAAGCATGCTTCACTCCTTATCCCTCTCAGGTTTTGGAGGGCACTTCAGAGTCTTAAACCTTGGGTGAGTGCTATAGCTATCTTTAGAAATCTCACATTGGTATCTTCTTTGTGTTTTGTCAAATCTGCAGTGAAAGTGTTCTTAAAACAAACGTGCTGGGTCATCATCCGAGACTGCTGTAACATGAAATATATGGCAGAATGTGGGTAAAACAGAGCAGAAGACATACAATTCTTCCCCAAGGAGTTCAGTCACAAATTTAATGAATGTATTATTTTTTTAATGAGCATCACCAGCATGGAAGCATGTCCTCTGGAATGGTGTGAACGGGCATACAAATGTTTAGCATATCTGGCACGTAAATACCTTGGAATGCCGGTTATAAAAGTGTCATGTGAATGCCTGTTCTTGCTTTCAGGTGATATTGTAAATTAGAAGCGGGCAGCATTATCTCTCATACACATACACAAACTCATTTGTCTTAGCAATTGGCTGAACAAGAAGTAGGACTGAATGGATTTGTAGGCACTAAAGTTTTACATTGTTTTGGTTTTGAGTGAAGTTATGTAACAAAAATTCTACATTTGTAAGCTGCATTTTCATGATAAAGAGATTGCACTACAGTGCTTGTATGAGGTGAATTGAAAAATGCTATTTCTTTTATAATTTTTACAGTGCATATATTTAATAAAAATAATATAAAGTGAGCACTGTGCTCTTTGTATTCTGTGTTGTAATTATTGTAAATCAGTCTATTTGAAAATGTAGAAAAACATCCAAAATATTTAATACATTTCAGTTGGTATTCTATTGTTTAACAGTGCGATTAAAACTGCAATCATGATTAATTTTTTTAATCACGTGAGTTAACTGCAATTAATCGACAACCGTAGAAAAAAAATCTTAGAATTGAGTTATCAACTAAACTTCATCCAAGTGAGTATTATACCAATTGAAACAATTACTTGAAAAATTAGTTAGATCATACAATTTACTGCAAAATAAATAGTGTATTTAAAAGCTGAGAGATCATATTTCTCACACTTTTTGAACACCAAACAGGTTTATAAAAAATAAGAATTGTCTCAAACCTCCATCCATCTCACCTAAGTCTTCTCAAGGTTTGGAAAAAGGTTAATAAAATCTCACTTTAGGTTGTGGAATTTCTATCACTGGAGGTTTTTAAGAGCAGGTTAGATAAACATCTGTTAGGGAAGGTCTGGATAATACTTAGTCCTGCCTCAGTGCAGAGGGCTGGACTAGATAATATATCAATGTCCCTTCCAATCCTACATTTCTATTGTCTATGATTTTAATTAAACTTTGTCTTTAATTAAAATGGTTTGTCTGCAACTCTACCCATAAGAATTAAGAACCACTACAGAGGTCATGAGACTGTAAATCAGCAGTAACGTGTGAGAGACAGGGCCAGATTTATAGATTATAAGGCCAGAAGGAACCATTATGATCATCTATGGAAGACCTCCTGCATAACACAGGCTATAGGTCTTTCCTTAATTCTTGTTTGAACTAGAGTATATATTAATTAGAAAAACATCCAATTTTGATTTTAAAATTTCCAGTGATTGAGAATCCACAGAACCTTTGTAAATTGTTCCACTGTTTTATAACCTTCATTGTTAAAAGTGTGCCTAATTTCTAGTCTGATTTAGTCTAGTGTCATCTTCCAGCCCTTGGATCTTATACCTTTGTCTGCTAGACTGAAGAGCCCTCTTATCTACATGGGGAACAGAAATTTAACTGAGCAAGTTAACCTTCTCTTTGTTAAGCTAAACAGACTGATCTCCTTGATTCTTTCACTGTTAGGCATGTTTTCAGTGGGGTTTTCTCTGAAGCACACCCCAATTTATCAACATCTTTCCTGTGTAGACCAGAACTGGACACAGTATTCTAGGAGAGGTCACAGAAGTGCCAAATATAGAGGAAATATAACCTCCCAACTCCTACTTGATTGTCTCCGAATAATACATCCAAGTATTGCATTATTGCTTTTGGCCACAGTCTCTCACAGAGAGCTCATTTTCAGTTGATTATCCAGCTGCTACTAAAGTTAGACATTTTAAAATGAGCAGTTCTGGATAACTTGCTATCAAGAGTCTTAAAAGAGCTGACTGAGTTTGCTGAACCATTAGTGTTGATTTTTAGTAACTCTTGGTACACCAAAGAAGTTTCAGAAGACTGGAAGAAAGGTACTGTTGTACCAATATTTTAGAAGAGTGAATGGGCCAATCAGGCTAATTATAGGCCTATCAGGCTCACACTACTCACAAGCAAGATAATGAAGCAGCCGATACAGGACTCAATAAAAAATTAAAGGAAGGTAATATAATAAATGCCAATCACCGTGGATTTATGGAACATAGATCCTGTCAAATTAACTTGGATTTTTTTGGTTGATAAAAGGTATTAGTGTTGATGTAATATACTTGGACTTCTGTAAGGCATGTGACTTGGTACCACACATCATTTTGCTTTAAAAACTAGATTATAATAAAATTAACATGGCACACATTAAATGGATTACAAACTGGCTAACTGATAGGTCTCAAAATGTAATAATAAATGAGGAATCACCATTGAGCAGATGTGTTTCTAATGGGGTCCTGCAGGAATCAGTTTTTGGCCCTATGGTATTTAACATTTTTATCAATGATCAGAATTAAGAGGACAGGTCTCTGATACAGAGTGCTCTGAACTGCTTGGTAAGCGGGGTGCAGGCAAACTGTGTTTTGATATGGCCAAATAAGAAGTCATACATATAGGAACAAAGAATATAGGCTGTATGTAGAAAATGAAGGACTCTTTCCTGGGAAGCAGTTACTTTTAAAAAGATTTGGAGGTCATGGTGCATCATCAGCTGACCATGAGTTCACAGAGTGATGCTGTAGCAAAAAGAGCTATTGCAATCCTTGGATGTATCAAGTAGGAGTAGGGAGGTTACGTTACTTCTGTATTTGGCAATGGTGCAACTGCTATTGAAATACTGAATTCTGGTCTCCACAATTCAAAACAGATGTTGATAAAGTGGATAGAGTTCAGAGAAGAGCCATTAGAATGATTAAAGGATTATAAAACCTGCTCTATAGTGATAGACTCAAAGATTTTGAAGAAGTGAGCTGTAGCTCATGAAAGCTCATGCTGAAATAAATGTTAGTCTCTAAGGTGCCAAGTTTCTTTAACTTAACAGAGAGAAGGGTAAGAGGTGACTTGAGTACCTATATGGGATAGAAATATTTGATAATGGGCCTCCAGCAGACACAGGTATAACAAGATCCAGTGGTTTGAAGTTAAAGCTCGACAAATTCAAGACTAGAAATAAGGTGTAAATTTTTAACACTGAGGGTAGTTAACTACTGGAACAACTTACTAGAGGTTCTGGTGGATTCTCCATCACCTGCAATTTTTAAAGCAAAACTGGATTTTTAAAAAAAATATATGGTCTAGTTGAAAGAGGAATTTTTGAGGGGAAAGTTCTATGGTCTGTGTTATACAGGAGATAAGACTACATGATCACACTGGTTCCTTCTGGCCTTGGAATCTATAAATTATGAAACTGACTTCAATATCTTGTAACAGGGCTTCTTCTCTGCCTCAACAGGTCCCACGCTTCCTGTTAATAGTGGATGGGGAAATTCTGTCTCCAATTGGCCCTCCCATTTCTGGGCCTGCTAGGCACTTAATGCTTCACTGGGGCTTCTGGCCTCCTTGGTGGACATCCAGTGAGAGAGAAAGGGGGGTGACAGGCCCAATCCTGCCCTCTACTCTGGGCCCCAACCC
The DNA here is from genome assembly GCF_025201925.1 of Gopherus flavomarginatus. Lineage (NCBI taxonomy): Eukaryota > Metazoa > Chordata > Testudines > Testudinidae > Gopherus > Gopherus flavomarginatus. Next base: position 15,832,037 of record NC_066641.1, on the reverse strand, counting down.
AGGAACCCTATAAGTAGCAGCCTCACATTGCCAGTTCCCAGGAAAACTGCTAGCTTCCTGGGGTTACTTCCTCATGCCCCTTGGCTTATTATCCCCACTTTGCTTGGGTGGGATTCCTCCTGCCAGGGGAGGAAGAGCCCCTAGTCTCTGGTAGCCCTTGTGGGCATGGCAGCACCACACCAAATGCACGGCTCAGTCTCTCCCCTTCTGGCAGGGTCCTTTTCTTCAGATCCTTGGACCTGGAAGGATCCTTAGCTCCTGTTTAGGGTTTCTCCCCAATCTCTGTACCTGTTGGCTTCTCCTCTGGTCCTTGTCAGCTTCCACACCACTCAACTCTCACAACACCTACCACCCACACTAACTGTCTGGAGGGGAAAGCTTTTAACCCATTGTGGCAGGTTCTTAATTGGTTTCAGGTGTCCTAATTAACCTGGAGTAACCCCTACTCAGTTACCAGGGGAAGAGGGACCTGCTTATCCTGAGGCTAATATACCTTCCTTCCTGCACTCTTCTGTAGTCGTCTGGCCTGACCCTGTCACAATCTGAAAAAGTGAAAGCTGAAACAAACTGACTTGGTTTCTGTAACCCTATTTTGTCTATGTTTGATGGGGTGTACCAGCCTTTGGGGCCCCCTACAGGACTCCTCCCCATGAAACAGTTCTCTGTGAGAAAAGGAGCAACCATGTTGGGATCCAGTGAGACCTGGTTCTCCAGCAACCGGAAGGGCTGGAGACCCGCAACAGTCAATCAAGGCCCAGAAGGCCAAAACAGAATGCCTGCTGTCAGTGTCAGGAAGGCAGTTCCTGGCTGGAGCCAGAGGAGCAAGGAGGGACATTGCCAACGTCACAGCCAGAGGAACAAGCAGAGCCAGTGCCCATTACTGGCCACAGTTGGGGGCAGGAGTTCAAGATTCAGTTTCAGAGAGGGAATTTCACCCAGAATGGTGAGAAACTATTTTGGTTATAATTGGCCCTGAAGGACAGAGAATTGCTTCTATTTTGAGTCTGTTATACCCTAGAAGGCTTTTGAACTGTGACACCTGGCTGCAGGGCTGAGCCACAGAAGACTCACAGAGGCTGACAGACAGCATGCAGGGGGTGCTGGGAGCTGCAGAGAGCAGCAACACCATGCTAGCATGTAAAGTGGCGCTTATAGAGGTGACTGCAACCCATCACAATACAGTTGTCTTCAATCCACTCCAAAACTGATTCTGGCATCTCTATTGCAACATTGTACTATTCGGCAGTGTTGCTAGGCAGCTTCACATACCACAGAAGGGTAATCAGCCACCACTATATGATGACATCTTAGTAATCTGAGTGCCCTGGGACAAACAGCACACATCCAATAAAATATCACACACTTTAGATAGTCATACCTTTTTAAAACAGCAAAGCTTTCAGAACTCCCTTGTCCCTCACTGAAACTGTGTGTGGAAACATTGTGTTCATTGGCTAAATATGGGTCCCCTTAAAAGTATAAAAGTGTGATAAAGGATATCTCTTAGCATTGCTTTACTCTGATAGAATTAAAGCTCCATCTAATCATGTGCAAGAGAAGTGAAGCAAGATCAGCTGTCAGCATGATTGGACAAAGCACAATTGGAAGAGCACAAATTGCAAGAAACACAGGACCTTCTTGGTAACTTAGTCATTTTCTGGTATGATGGGAGTGTAATATAGCACTGAGGATGTGGGTAAACTCACCATCTTGGAGTGTCCATAAGTTATGAGTGATATATTATACATGTATCGCTCCACTAATACAAAGCTGCCCAGAAGCTGACTTACTGGCCACAAGAGGGTCCCCAGCACATGGGGGACCTCAGATGGTGTAGAGCCACTGCAGGATCCACGCCAATCCTCACCCCTGCTCCAGTTGTGAGGTGGGTGATGGCTTGGGATGAGGGTGTGACCTAGGTACTTGTGTGCCCCAGCTGCCATTTGGAGTCAGGGATAGCTGGAAAACTTAAATACCTTCAGGCTACTCTAAACATATGTTAGGAGACTCATGAAGTGCTCAGCCAAGATAATATGGAGGGGAACACAAAGGACTGCCAAGCACTCTTTCTTCAGAGTTGCATCAAACACACGTTAGCCACAGTTGAGGATTTGGGCCCTTATCAGCCTACTAGCAATCTGACAACAACATAATTCCAGAATTTTCTGCTTTTGGAGGTTGCCAGACACAATGATGCACACTGAGTTTGGAATTAATGCAGGTACCTACCATGCATACATTACCTAATAGCTGCTAAACCCTGACTACACAATGGACAGCTACACTAATGGGAAATGTGTGATCATGGGAGACTTTAACTTCCCAGATATAGACTGGAGTACAAGTGCTAGCAAGAATAGTAGGGCTCAGATTTTTCTGGATGTGATAGCTGATGGATTCCTTCATCAAGTAGTTGAAGAACCAACAAGAGGGATGCCATTTTAGATTTGGTTTTGGTGAGCAGTGAGGACCTCATAGAAGAAATGGTTGTAGGGGACAACCTTGGTTCGAGTGATCATGAGCTAATTCAGTTCAAACTAGATGGAAGGATAAACAAAAATAGATCTGGGACTAGAGTTTTTGATTTCAAAAGGGCTAACTTTAAAGAATTAAGGAAATTAGTTAGGGAAGTGGATTGGACTGAAGAACTTGTGGATCTAAATGCGGAAGAGGCCTGGAATTACTTTAAGTCGCAGCTGCAGAAACTATTGGAAGCCTGCATCCCAAGAAAGGGGAAAAAAACCATAGGCAGGAGTTGTAGATCAAGCTGGATGAGCAAGCATCTCAGAGAGGTGATTAAGAAAAAGCAGAAAGCCTACAACGAGTGGGAGAAGGATGGGATTAGCAAGGAAAGCTATCTTAGTGAGGTCAGAACATGTAGGGATAAAGTGAGAAAGGCTAAAAGCCAAGTAGAGTTGAACCTTGCAAAGGGAATTAAAACCAATAGTAAAAGGTTCTATAGCCATATAAATAAGAAGAAAATGAAGAAAGAAGAAGTGGGACCGCTACACGCTGAGGATGGAAAGGAGGTTAAGGATAACCTAGGCATGGCCCAATATCTAAATAAGTACTTTGCCTCAGTCTTTAATAAGGCTAATGGGGAGCTTAGGGGTAATGGAAGCATGACAAATGGGAATGAGGATATGGAGGTGGATATTACCACATCTGAGGTAGAAGCCATACTTGAATAGCTTAATGGGACAAAATCGGAGGGCCCGGACAATCTTCATCCGAGAATATTAAAGGAATTGGTGCATGAAATTGCAAGCCCGTTAGCGAGAATTTTTAATGAATCAGTAAACTCAGAGGTTGTACCGTACGACTGGAGAATTGCTAACGTAGTTCCTATCTTGGAGAAAGAGTGATCCGAGTAACTGTAGGCCTGTTAGTTTGACATCTGTAGTATGTAAGGTCTTAGAAAAATTTTTGAAGGAGAAAGTAGTTAAAGACATTGAAGTCAGTGGTAATTGGGACAAAGTACAACATGGTTTTACTAAAGGTAGATCGTGCCAAACCAACCTGATCTCCTTCTTTGAGAAGGTGACAGACTATTTAGACAAAGGAAATGCGGTAGACCTAATTTACCTCGATTTCAGTAAGGCATTTGACACGGTTCCACATGCGGAATTATTAGTCAAATTGGAAAAGATGGGGATCAATATGAGAATTGAAAGGTGGATAAGGAACTGGTTAAAGGGGAGACTACAACGGGTCGTACTGAAGGGTGAACTGTCAGGCTGGAAGGAGGTTACTAGTGGAGTTCCTCAAGGATCGGTTCTGGGACCAATCTTATTTAACCTTTTTATTACTGACCTTGGCACAAAAAGCGGAAATGTGCTAATAAAGTTTGCGGATGACACAAAGCTGGGGGGTATTGCTAACACGGAGAAGGACTGGGATATCATACAGGAAGATCTGGACGACCTTGTAAACTGGAGTAATAGTAATAGGATGAAATTTAATAGTGAAAAGTGCAAGGTCATGCACTTAGGGATTAATAATAAGAACTTTAGATATAGATTGGGGACGCATCAGTTGGAAGCAACAGAGGAGGAGAAGGACCTTGGGGTATTGGTAGATCACAGGATGATTATGAGCCGCCAATGTGATATGGCCGTTAAAAAAGCTAATGCGGTTTTAGGATGCATCAGGCGAGGTATTTCCAGCAAAGATAAGGAGGTGTTAGTACCGTTATATAAGGCGCTGGTGAGACCCCACCTGGAATACTGTGTGCAGTTCTGGTCTCCCATGTTTAAGAAGGATGAATTCAAACTGGAACAGGTTCAGAGATGGGCTACTAGGATGATCCGAGGAATGGAAAACCTGTCATATGAAAGGAGACTCAAAGAGCTTGGCTTGTTTAGTCTAGCCAAAAGAAAGCTGAGGGGGGATATGCTTGCTCTTTATAAATATATCAGAGGGATTAATATTAGGGAGGGAGAGGAATTATTTAAGCTTAGTACCAATGTAGATACAAGAACGAATGGCTATAAACTGGACACTAGGAAGTTTAGACTTGAAATTAGACAAAGGTTTCTAACCATTAGAGGAGTGAAGTTCTGGAACAGCCTTCCAAGGGGAGTAGTGGGGGCAAAAGACATATCTGTTTTTAAGATTAAGCTTGATACGTTTATGGAAAGGATGGTATGATGGGAGAGCCTAATTTTGGCAACTGATCTTTGATTATCGCCAGATAAGTATGCCCGGTGGTTGGTGATGGGATGTTAGATGGGATGGGATCTGAGTTACTGCAAATAATTCTTTTCTGAGTGCTGGCTGGTGAGTCTTGCCCACATGCTCAGGGTTTAGCTGATCGCCATATTTAGGGTAGGGAGGGAATTTTCCTCCAGGGCAGATTGGCAGAGGCCCTGGAGGGTTTTCGCCTTCCCCTGCAGCGTGGGGCATGGGTCACTTGCTGGTGGATTCTCTGCAGCTTGAGGTCTTCAAACCACAATTTGAAGACTTCAATAACTCAGGCATAGGTTAGGGGTTCGTTATAGAAGTGGATGGGTAGGGTTCTGTGGCCTGCTTTGTGCAGGGGGTCGGACTAGATGATCACATTGCTCCCTTCTGACCCTAGAATCTATAACTTCTTTGGACTGTAAACTCTGCTCCAATTACATGTTTTACTTTCACATTACAGAATCATAGAAACATAGGGCTGGAAGAGACATCAAGAAGTCATCATCAAGTCCAACCCCCTGTTCTGATGCAGGACCAAGTAAATCTGGACCATCCCAGACAGGTGTTTTTCCAACCTGTTTCTAAAAGCCTCCAGTGATGGGGATTCCACAATCTCCCTTGGAAGCTGGTTCCAGAGCCTAATTACTCTTATAATTAGAAAGTTTTTCATAATGTCTAACCTAAAGATTGCTTGCTGCAGATTAAGCCCATTACTTCTTGTCCTACCTTCAGTGGAGATGGAGAACAACTGATCACCATCCACTTTAGAACAGCCCTTACCATATTTGAAGACTGTTAACAGGTTCCCCCTGTCCACTATCTTCTTTTCCCAAAACTAAACATGCTCCCTTTTTTAAAATCTTTCCTCATAGATCAAGTTTACTAAAACTTTTATCATTTTATTGCTCTTCTCGATTCTTTCTAATTTGTCCACATCTTTCCTAACATGTGCCCCCCAGAACTGGACACTGTACTCCAGCTGAGGCCTCATGAGTGCCAAATACAGCACACAGTTACCTCCCATGTCTTACATATGACACTCCAATTAATACACCTGTGACGCTGCACTCCATCATGCTTTATAGAAATTATTCTTATGAGTGCAAATATGACATAACTGGAATATGTTTTATGCTAGATATGCCATGTAACCTATCTTTCAAAGGGTATGATCTACTGAATATATTCATCCTATTTGTATATATGTATCATTTTTATATTTGAAGTTACGAGCGTTGGCTGTATGCTTGTATTTAAAGTGTTTGCTATAAGAAACACATAAGAAAGGGTAAGGGATTATTCAAGAATTTGGGAGTACTAAACTAACAATGGACTTTGAGATACCAATTCACATCTGAGCTTTCCTGGGAAAGTTCAAACTAACGTAAACAATGGCATTGGTCTGCAAAAAGCTGAATCATTCATGGACATGTGACTGCCCAGGTGGCTACAAACTCCATCTTGTTGCTGTGATTTTGCACAGAAGAACAAAGGGGTTTCTGCCCACAAGAGAGAGAATATAAGCTTTATACAGAGTAAAACAGATGTATTTGGGGTTTAGGCTCCCAGAAAGAGTGAATACTGGATGCTGGGAAAGTCCCTGTTAACTGAGGAAACCCCTGAGCTAAGTGAATCTTAATTTCTGTGAACTGCAGGGGGGCATGGCCCAACCTCTTGGTCTGTGCTGGAGCAGACTGGTGCGTCTAGCTCGGCAAGACGGAAGTGGAGGGAAGGTGTGCATGTGCGCGCGCTCTCAGTGGTATCCCAGCACATCTAGTGACAGTCTTGAGGAAGTTTCTGTGATCCAACCTATCACAACACCCCAAAATTAGTTTTTTTTCACAATTGCATCCCACTGTTAATTCATATTCAGTTTGTGATTGTCGGAGAAAAACTCAGTTCTCGCTTTTAGTTCGGGTGCAGCAAAATCAAATACTTTATTATTTCTCAAGCAATATTAATTGAGGGAGGGAGTGCCCTAGGACACTGGGTTGCCCCAGTCCCGGACAGGTCTCTCCACAGGTAAACAATTACAGCAAGCATTTATACCTTTGTTACAGACAATAGCAAGCAATAGTACAGACAATGATGAGCAACAGATGCATTTTGTTTATGCATAGGCCATCCTACTATCTTATTTTTCTCAGCTTCTGGGAGCCAGCCTACGGATTTAATTATCAGTGCAAGGTCGTAATAACTTCTCACACAGTTCTTTTCTGCTCGCCTCACACAATTCTTGCTTCTACAAGTCTCACGTCATTAGGGTTACAGCTGGCCTAACTCTTGTTAACAAACTGACATGCATTAAGATCCCCTACAAATCCTTGTCAATTCTTTCCCTTCTTCCACATGATCCACTATAAACCCCAAGATTCTTTTCAAAAGTACTACCACCTAGTCAGTTATTCGCCATTTTGTAGTTGTGCATTTGATTTTTTCCTTCCTAAATGAAGTACTTTGCACTTATGTTTATTGAATTCCATCTTGTTGAATTCAGATCAATTCTTCAATTTGTCGAGGTAGTTTTGAATTCTAATCCTGTCCTCCAAAGTGCTTTCAACCCCTCCCAGCTTGGTGTCATCTACGTATTCCATAAGCATACTCTCCACTCCATTATTCAAGTCATTAATGAAAATATTGAATAATACTGGACCTAGGACTGACCCCTGCAGCACCCCTCTAGATACAGCCTTCCAGTTTGACAGTGAACCACTTATAGTTGTTGAGTATGGTCTTTCAAACAGTTGTGCACCCACCTTATAGTAATTTAATCTAGATCACATTTCCTTTGTTTGCTTATGAGTTTGTCATGTGGGACTATGTCAAAAAGCTTACTAAAATCATGATGATATATATATCACATTCTGCTCCTCCTATCCACTAGGCCAGTAAACCAGTCAAAGAAGGAAATTAGGCTTGTTTGGTGTGATTTGTTATTCACAAATTAATGCTGACTATTTCTTAAAACCTTATTATCCTCAAGGTGCTTACAAACTGATTGTTTAGTAATTTGTTCCAATATTTTTCCAGGTCCAGGTATCAAAGTTAGGCTGATTGGTCTATAATTCCCTGGGTACTCTTTGTTCCCCTTTTTGAAAACAGGTACTATGTTTGCCCTTCTCTAGTCCTTTGGGATCTCACCCATCCTTCAGGAGTTCTCAAAGATAATTGCTAACAGCTCTGAGATTGCTTCAAATAATTCCCTAAATACTCTAGGATTAAATTAATCAGGTCCTGACAACTTGAATACATCTAATTTATCTAAATATTCTTTAACTTGTTCTTTCCCTTTTTTGGCTTGCATTCCTTTCCCTTTGTTGTTAATATTAATTATGTTGAGTATCTGATCACCATCAACCTTTTTAGTAAAGACTGAAGCAAAATGGGCACTAAATACCTCAGCCTTCTTAATGTCATCAGTTATTAGCTCTCCGTCCCCACTAAGTGGAGGACTATGCTTTCTTTTGTCTTTCTCTTGCTCCTAATATATGTAAAGATCCCCTTCTTATTACCTTTTATGTCCCTTGCTAGGTGCAACTCATTTTGTGCCTTAGCCTCTCTGATTTTGTCCCTACACACTTGTGCTATTCTTTTGTACTCCACCTCAGCAATTTGTCCATATCTCTACTTTTCATAAGATTCTTTTTTGATTATCAGGTCACTAAAGAACTCCTAATGGAGCCATATTAGCCTCTTAACATTCTTCCTATCTTTCCTTCTCATCAGGATAGTTTGGAGTTGTGCCTTTAATATTGTCTCCCTAAGAAACTGCCAGCTCTCTTCCCATGGGAAGACCTACTAAAGTCTGATTTTTTTTTAAGTCAATTGTCCTTATTCTACTCCTCTCACTCCTTCCTTTCCTTAGAATCATTAAATCGATCATTGCCCCTCCCTTTTCCTCTGCTCTACTCTCTACCTTCTCCTCTCTGTTATCCTCATTCCATCCCTTCTCTTCTCTCCTTTCTTTTAATCCCACTTCCTACCTCTTCCCCTCCAAAAATAAATAAATAAATAAATAAATAAAAACCTCTGAATAAATAAGCAATGATAGCCTTCTTCCTGGCCATTTACACACTGTGTGTTTTTCTTAACTTTTTAGACTATGAACTCTTTGGTGCAGGGACACTGTTCTTCCCCTGTACAGCACCCAGCACAATGGGATCCTATCCTGATAAAACTGTCTGCAATGCAGACTTTTTCCATTATACAATTTCTCATTTTAAATATACAAATTATTTAATCAAAATATAATTCTGTTTATGTCAACAGGAATCATGGGAATCCCTTTTTCTGTAAAAGGAGTTGCAGAGGGATGGTGTAAGCAAGGAAGCTTTCTCATACTTAGGCTTGGAAGGATTAGATTTTTATCAATAAATGTCCTTAAATGTCATTTCAGCGAACGCACAAAATGATGAAAAAAATATTTCCATAAATTATCATAGAAATTTACAGATAAGTAAAGCAAGAAAAATGCTGCTTGAAAATTTTAGTCTCTTAATGTATATACAACGTTGTAATGAATGTTGCATAAAGCACACATTTACACTCTGCTAAAACAGCCAGCTTATAAAGCTTTAACTTTTTGAATCTCGATGTCTGTCATTAAATAATTGTCTGAGCTACTCCTAACTTCCTACAACTGTGAAAATTTAGATACTAATAGAAAAAAAGCTTAAAATGAGCAATAATATCAATTAAATGGTAAAAAGACAAAACTTAAATTCTAACAAGTCTACACATACTTCATCAGCAATCTTTAGAAGTCAGGAGATTTCCAGCTGGGGAAAAGCCCCTGCTACTGTAGCTTGGACTGTAAAACAATTGGACATAAAGTTCTTCAAAGAGAGTTTCCTAAACACTGTTTCCGAACAGCTATATTCAGACTTTTGACTGAAGTTGAAGAATAAGTTCATTTATCTGGATTTAAGTGCAGAGTGCTTTGAAATGGCACAACCATAGAAATCTACCTTTTATGTTGATATCTAAATTGCTGGTCTAAGTGCCAAATTAGAGGATTTGTCCAAAGATTAGTTTGATTCAAAGATTTCTTGAGGGGGAAAGATCAGGAGACTGCTGAATCTAACGTTACCACAGATTAAGGTCTAGTTAATACAGTAACTCCTCACTTAAAGTTATCCTGTTTAACGTTGTTACATTGCTGATCAGTTAGGAACATGCTCATTTAAAGTTGTGCAATGCTCCCTTCTAACGTTGTTTGGCAGCCGCCTGCTTTGTCCACTGCTTGCAGGAAGAGCAGCCCGTTGCAGCTAGTTGGTGGAGGCTTGTAAGCAGGGTGGACCGGCAGTCCCCCTATCAGCTCTCCGCTCCCCTAAGTTCCCTGTGCTGCAGCCACCCAGCAGGCTATCAATCGGCAGTTCAGCTGTCCCTCCCCCCACTGCCATGTGCTGCTCCTGCCCTCTGCCTTGGAGCTGCTCCCAGAGACTCCTGCTTACTGTGCAGGGAGGGGAAAGGGAGGGCTAATGTCAGGGTGTCCCTCCTACTCCTGCACCCCACTTACCCCTTCTCCATATAGACAGAGCGAGCTTGGGGCAGCAGCTGCTGTCTCAACTTCCTGATCCACTTAAAAAGACAATGCACTTAAGAGTGGGTCAGCTTACTTAAAGGGGCAATGTGCATCACACACACACACAGTGTGAGTCTGTCTCCCCCCCCCCACACACACACACAGAGTGTGAGTCTGTCTCCATCTGCTATGCTGTCTCCCCTCCCTCCTGTTTATGCTTCCTTCATGAGAGGCTACATCAACAACAATGTGTTAACCCTTGATGGCTCAGCCGAGTGCTAGTTCATCATTTAGCAGCAAGGCATTCCCTGGGAAATATCCCTCCCTCTTCCACCCTCTAACTTCACCACCTCAACCAAGCTTCACAATCATCATAGCTGTGAACAGTATTAAATTGTTTAAAACGTATACTGTGTGTATGTCTATATAATAGTTTTTTGTCTAGTGAAAAAAGTTTCCCTGGAACCTAGCCCCTCCTATTTACGTTCATTCTTATGGGAAAATTGGATTCGCTTAACATCGTTTCGCTTAAAGTCACATTTTTCAGAAACATAACTACAACGTTAAGTGAGGAGTTACTGTATAATACTCCCCCTTGGTTACTAACTACTACCCTATCCAGCAATTCCACATTTTGATAATCAAAATGCCTGCAGCAATTTTCCTTCTTTTATTTGGCCAAACTAGTTAGAGAATTCCCTCAAATAACAGAAATGCTGGATGGAACAGTAAGTTTGTCTTTTATCTCCTGTCAAATTAATGGTATAAAACATGCTTACTGTAGCTGGTATTCATAGAAGAGTACTGGTTCATCTTTTAGTTGGAATCGAGATTTCACCCCTCAATAATGCTTAGTTTTATACTTGTTTACTGATAAAACCGTCCTAAAGGAATCTATTTGTGAATTTCAGCATAACTTTAAAAATGGAAAATCCTATCCAACTCATCTGCAGAAATTGTTCATGTCTGCTCTTCAGAGATGGACTCTTTCTTAAGTGTTTTATCCTTCCATGTTATTTGTGTGTTTTTAAGAAAACAGAACAAAGCTTGCCAGTGTGCAAATCTCTAACAGTGGTAGGAAAATCCTTACAGGATTGGTCAAAAAACAGGCTAATGCTCCTAAAGAAACTTGCATTCAAGTTTAAAGCAGAGAAGCTTTGGGGTTTATTCTCTGTAATAGTTCATATTACTTCTATGATTAATACTATAAATATCAGTTTTTAATCATTTTTATATTTCCAAACACCTGCAAGTAACAAATAGTACATTTCTGTGACATTTGTGGGGATCACTCAGTAAGGGGTTCTGTCAGCACCTGCCTTGAAGCTTTGGATACCTTAATGCTATACTGTTATGGCTTAGAGTTCTGAAACCAGTAGCCAACCTACAAGTACAAAGATCTCAGCTCTGGCTTCCACCCACCTTTTTACTTCTTGCAGGGTGACCTCACTAGCCTTTCTGATCCCAAGTCCCCCCAAATCAGTTTCCCCAAGTTAAGAGAAGGGAGTTACCTCACAAGCGGAGAACCAGTGTTGGCAGGGCCAGTTCAGTCAGGGTGGATGTAGCCCACTCCCAATAACTGAGGAGGAGGTGTCAATGCCAGGAGAGGCATAGCTGCTTTTGTAGTGACATCCACCCTGATGGAATTGGCCCTGTCAACACTGGTTCTCCACTTGTGAGGTAACTCCCTTCTCTTCATGTGTCAGTATATATGCTTGCATCTGTAATTTTCACTCCATGCATCTGAAGAAGTGGGTTTTTACCCATGAAAGCTTACGCCCAAATAAATCTAATTAATCTTTAAGATGCCACTGGACTCCTTGTTGTTTCCTTACTAAGCTCTTTTATTCCTTAGTCAGTTACACAACATACAGCTGAAAACAGAAGTGCTCCCTGGAAGGTTTCATAAAGTTACATTGGTTTGTGTTTCTGATTTAAAAAAAAACCAAAACAACCACCTCTGAAGGCACCAGGCTGGAAAAGTCCCCTCTCCCAATTTCTTGGACCAAAATAAGGTTTTCATCCTTCCCTCCGACTTCCATTTTCACCTTCTCCCATATTCAACTCTCTCACGCCTCATTTTCTGAGCACCCTGAAAAAGATTCCCGCTTATCTGCTTCGGCGTATTCTACAAGTGCCACATCCTTCTCCCTGGCCCGCCAAACAAACAAGCATCCAGTCTCAGAGTCAAGTGAACAGAACCGAGTTTCCAGCTGCATAAATCACTAGCGTCTCTCGCTGAAGGAAGGAAGGTTTCAAACTGTCAGCGCCCTGGTGAAATTCGGCACTATCCCAAAGGGGCAAAGAAGGCCAGGGGGACAGTCGCCCCCTGGGTTTTGCTTCACTGTAAAGCTGGGTGTCACTGGAGGGTGGTTAAAGGGTTAATCCCCCTAGAAAGCGGCTAACAGAATCAGACAGGGTGCCCAGTCCTATCCATTGTACAAACCTCTGGGGCAAAGCTCGACGGACAGAGCAGGGCTGTGGCACGGCTTTGAAAAAGTCACTGCTGCCTCTGACTGCCGGAGAAGCCTCCTGAGCTGCTGTGATTTGACCCTCTGGGGACTCTTTTCCAGCCCGGTCCCCATCCAGGCTAACCCAGGGCCAAAGCCACCCCGTTCCCCGGCCTGTTCCCTCCCTCCCTCCCCCTGGGCTCACCTTGATGAGCTTGCAGCGGATCTGAGCAGAGACCATGTGGCTGTTGCGCAGGTTGCCCACCCGGAACATGAGGCACAGCCTGCCGTCCCGCTGGGAAATGACAGCGGCCCGGCTGAACATGAGGGTCTCGGCTCGCTTCTTGGGCTGGGACATCTTGATGAACATGCAGCCGATGAGGAAGGCGTCCACGATGGAGCCGAGCAGGGACTGGAAGAGGAAGAGCACGATGCCCTCGGGGCAGCGCTCGGTGATGTAGCGGTGCCCGTAGCCGATGGTGGCCTCGGTCTCGATGAAGAAGAGGAAGGCGGAGGGGAAGTTGTACACGTTGGCCACGCAGGGGTGGTAGCTCTGGTCGTGCGCGCGGTGCAGGTCGCCCCGCAGGTAGGCGATGCCCCACCACATGGAGGCCATGACCAGCCAGGCCACCGTGTAGGTCAGCAGGAAGATGAGCAGGTTCCAGCGCCACTTGAGGTCCACCAGCGTGGTGAAGAGGTCGGAGAGGTAGCGGCTGCTCTCGCCACCCAGGTTCCCGTGCTGCACGTTGCAGCGCCCGTTCTTGTCCACGAAGCGCTGCCGCTTCCTGCGGGCGCTGCCCCGGGCTGAGCCCACCGCCTGGTACTCGTCCCAGAGGTGTCTGCGCACGGCCGACATGCCGGGCCGAGGGCAGGAGATAGCTCCCGGGCTAGACAGGCCCTTTGTCTGGGCGCCCGGCGCAGGGCTGCGGGCAGCAGCGGAGTCCGGGAGCGCTAGAATCTCTCCCTGATGGGGGTCCGGCTTCCCTTTGGCTGCTACACAGTTTTCTGGGAGCGCTGCCTCCCGTCGGCGCTTCAGCACAGGAGCGGAGCGGAGCAGAGCGAGGCTCAGCCGGTGCTCCTGGGGCTCAGCAGGTTGTGGAGCCCGCAGGAAAGTGGCTGAGACGTGAACGTTGGGGGGCGGGGACGGGCTGTCACCTCCCCCCCGCCTCTGCACCTATCAGCGAGCGCAGCTCCTGCTGTCTGGTCCCCTGGGGAGAAGCCACGGACTGAGGGAAGAGAGCGAGCCAGCAGCAGAGAAGCGGGAGTAGGGTTGAGCCAGGCTTCTCCCACGCTGGTTATCACAGGGAGACGCGGGGGCAGTAACGTGGGGTAGAAACAGGGAAGAATTTCTGTCCCCCCATTGGGTTGGCTGATTCTCCAGGATTTATTCTGTGGGGTGTGAATCCATGCTGGTTGGGATGGAGGAACAGGCACCGCCAGAGACGAAAAGTACAATCCAATCTGGCGGCGAAACCCACACCTAGGGGCGATGTTTTTGCAATCACAAATTGTACAAACATAAGACTAAGCGCCAGGGACACAATGTAGCCTTTCCTGCTCTTATTGTAGTCAGGGCGCTAACTCGCGACACTGGCATCCAAATCTGCCTTTATGTTTCAAAGCGTTTACAGTCAAAGTCTAGCTCTGAACATCTTTAACCAAAATGAATTATTACCTATATCATCTCATATCGGTGTAACAACCCGCTAGCGGAGTGCTGGCTGCAAGCGATTGGAATAAGAGTGCAGTGAGTCACCCACTGAAAACTAGTCCTGCCATCAGCACAGGGGACTTTACAGGGAACAAAATAAGATGGCTGGGCTCTTACACAATAAAGGAATTTGAACAAGCGAATCCTCTCAGCCAACATTTAAAATTTTTACAAGTAAGGCAAAGTTCAGCACATCAGGCGTTAGAGGCTCCTGCTTCTGGCTGAAGTGGAAAAGTGACTGTTCAGGAGGTAAGACTGAAGTGTGCAGAAAAGAACGCTCAAGAAGCTTCCAATGATTTCAAAACCGCTTCATACCTTCAAACAAGGATGAAAAGATCTGAGATCGGAAACAACTGGGCCTAAATCAATGACAAGCTATCACAGTGTAGGATGATTAGGTATTTTCTCTCTCACTTTTTATTCATATAGATAATGTTTGTCAGAAATATTATATTACCAAGAGCCCGATTCAAATACTAAGATTAGTGACACTTGATTGGATGAATAATTGCAATATCTAATTTTCAGCAAATGTTTTCTAAATCAGTTACTGACAAATTAATTTTTAATTATAATTAATAGCTGCTTTTTGTTGAATATCCAGAATGGGAAATAAAGTGACTTATTTTAATCTGCTTGGAGTTAAATTTCCGTATTTTCACTCCATCCTGATGGGGATCCAAGTATATTTCTATTACTTCTTTTTCTGACACAGGTACAGGCTTTTGACCGATCTTAATTAAGAGCCATGTGAATGCTTTCTACATAGTTGCCAGCAGGTACTTGAGGGTATTACCAAACCTGCTTTCCAAGCATAGGCACAACAGAGATTCCTTTCAATCTAAATTAAACTATTAGTTTTTTGAGTAAATATGAACGGCAAATAATAGCTGAATAATCGATTTTAATTCTGAGCAACAACATTCCCCCATCAACTAGAATAACCTGCT
The DNA here is from genome assembly GCF_025201925.1 of Gopherus flavomarginatus. Lineage (NCBI taxonomy): Eukaryota > Metazoa > Chordata > Testudines > Testudinidae > Gopherus > Gopherus flavomarginatus. The sequence continues at coordinate 15,816,719 of NC_066641.1, read as the reverse complement.
TCATACAAATATTTTCCTTCTCCAGGGATCTCTGTGAGTTTGGGAAAAGAATGGCTTTTCCTTGAGAATAGAAATTAGAAATTCTGAATGCAGCAATAGCACCTTTAATGACTTTATTATCAGAGATGTTGACAAAGCTTTCTCCTTTATCTCTCTAATTACTGCTTTTCTAACAGTATTTATTTGACAAAAAAAAATTTCCCCTCTCTTCAGGCAAATGTGTCACCCTTCCAAACAGAGTCTGAATACTAGAACAGGGAGGCTGTAACAGAAGCAAGAACTTCCTCCCCCTTTCTGATCTATGGAAAATTATAAATTTTCGTGGCTTTATCTGTGATTTGAATATATAACACACAGAATATAAATGCATTTTTCCATCATTGGAAGACACAGACGTTTAGATCTAGTATAGGCAGCCATTTACCCAGGACTCTGACTATATATACTTCAAGTCAGACAGATGGTGACCAAAAATCATTAACAGCTAACAGGAACTCAGCAGCTTTTGTCAAATCACATTTCTAGCGGAGGGAAAGCGTTTACATTCTTTCACCAGCTCCCCATCCCTTCTCCAACGAATATTTAATTTATACACCGCGGAACGGTTCCAACAGGAAGGAATGAGAGAAACCCACCCTAAAATACATTATAGTGGTCATTCTCATGGAGTATAGGAGACCTGGGTCCAAATCACTGCTCCACATCAAGCAGAGACAGAATTTAAACCAAGGTCTCCCACATGCCAGGTGATGCTCTAACGCTGGGTTACTGAGTTTAAGGGGGGCAGCAGCATTATCACCGCCTGTTTTTTCACCAGATTGGGTAACACCTCGTTTGTGAATCCTGCAGAGGTTGAGGCAGGAGTCCGGCACGGCGCACTTTCTCTCCATGCACTGCAGGTGTCAGTGTCAAAGGATGTTAAACTGGTTCTGTTTTAGCAGAACTTCAAATTAACAGAATAGTACGCACAAACCGCTTATTACTACAGCTGCTAGCATTATTGTAACACGTGCCAATGGTGCCAGACGCCTATCCGTACATTAGAAATACATCCGGTTTCCACAAAAGGAACAGCTCTGTCCTGTTCTCCCTAGTAACAGCAGTTCTCTGATCCAGGGGAGTCCCATTGCCTAGAGACAATTCTCGTTTGCTAGGGGAAAGCGTGCAACAAACTCTAACAGGCACAGAACACATTTCCTAATTACTGTTCTGTTGCGAGTCAATCAATCTATTCCTGAAGTCTTTGGGGATAGATGTAACCAGGAATTCCCACTGGGAGCTTTTATTTGAGGAGTGGGAAAGGCATCCCTAACGTTATCAGTAGGAACAAAGTTATTTAGTTCTACCCTAGCTGACAGCAAATGCAAACCCAACACATTTAAACATTATTTACCTAGAACAGTGTTGACAGATGCAGTAGTCTTGGAGATATGTTTCAAACTATTTAGGAGTGTTGACATATTTAGTAAACGATTTTACTTACATATAAGCATGAGGGTGGGTTCTTTGACAGGATGGGTTCGTAAGGAATGAAAGGGACGATAAAACTTAGAGATAGCGAACAGACTATCATAGACTTGCTTGATTTTTGGTTACTAATTGCTACTCAACCAAGAGAGTGTCAGACACTCAGTTTAAAGACTTTATTCAGTGGTGTCCAATCTATGCAATGATGGGATAAGTTGTGACTGTAGAAAATAGGTATTCGGTTGTGAACTGGAATTGGCCTCCCATAGCTGCACCTTGTGATTTTTAAACCTAAAGTGTTTAAATCAGCCCCAGCACGGTCTCCCGTCTCTTGCAGCAGGCTTTAGGAGCTCTCGGCTGCGGCTGTCAGTTCTTAACAGGCTCTTCAGTAGCGCCCTACTGGCCACCTGGGGCATTGCAAGGCAGGGAGGAGAGTAGCTCTTGTCTAGTTAAACCATTGCCTGGTTACTTGCGGAGCTGGATAGGTGCTTGACTGGCTCTCCCTGAACCTAGAGGACCTCCTAGCAAAAGACTCCTCATCCTCTTCCGCACAGCACTTCAGGGTAACCCAGCAGAGGATAACTGGAGAACTAACCGCCATTTACAGCTCCCAGTTCTCTGGCCCAGTCCAACTTAGAGCTGCCTCTAGACTGCTCTGAGATGAGCCAGCCAGCTACCATTCCCTTGGTAGCATACACTAGTCAAGGAGAACTGGAAGCATTACACTCTAGCTGTTTTATTTATGGCCCCTGTTAGGCCTGAATAAAGATATAGCAGACAAAACCAGGTATGCCAACCTGACCAAAGTCAGGCTAACAGAGGTTTGTGGGTAATCCCTGAGTGGAAAACACTGAGAAGCAGCAGCATGTCTCACAAGCGCTGGGAAAAAGTGAGATAAGAGAGAAGCTGCATTCCTGGCATAGTACCAGATGTGCTGTGTTCGGGCAGCTCCTTCGAAGAACTGATAAGAGTCCTAGTTTCCCAGCCTCCTTGTTTTCGCTCCCTGGTTTTGTTCTTTGTTTGTTTTAAACTCCCCTACATTTCTAACTTTAGGCATGCATGTATACTAAAGGTGTCTAGTTTCTAGTTGTTAAAAGAAGGGGGTGGGTTGCTCCAGTAAATAATTTATGACGCGACGAAACTGTCTATATAGGCTTATACTAAGATGTAAAGAGCAGGCTGGTTCTCTCTGGAGACGAGCTGCTCTCTATTGATGCGTGCACTTGTCAATAAAGAGCTTTCGATCGGACCTTGCTGGTGTTGCCTGTCTCTCTCGCGGTCAGACAACGAACTTTGCCGTCTGGGTTAGAGTCCCTGACACCCCTTTAATACGACCCCTGTAAAGAAGCCCTAGAGATGTAGGGGTCAGCTATGGTGGTCGTATATCCACCAAGGACTCTGCAGCAGATTTCCAGATGAGTATTTGTATCTTGTGAGAGGAGCAAAAAAATCTGCCTTTGCTGATTACAGTGCTTTGTCAGTGGCCAAGTTATGGGTAGTCTGGCCTAATGGTTGGTGCAAGAATTTAGCCTGCTACTTAGAACTGGTCCAGGAGCACAACTAAAAGTTAGAGTCAGAGACCAAAGCCTAATCTGAAGGGTTAACCTGACTCCCAGGAGGCATAGCTGAGGGTCCAAGCCAACAGTCAGAAACAAAAGCCTAACCCAAAGGGTTACCTGCAGTCACACTCAGAAGGTGGAGCCACAATCTGAGCCAGACATCAGGAAGGTGTGGGGGGGGGCTAGAGACAGTAGCACAGGGAAAAGACCAAACACAGCTGCAATTTTGAATACATTAAGCAGTCACTAGACTGTGGCTGCTACTGAGTTTAAGTATCCATCTGCAGACTCCTGCAGCCTATCAGGGCCAGCTACACTTATTGGGTTGTCAGGAGGCTGGCTTTGCTGCAGGCTGGCCCCTGATACTCTTTAACCTTTTCAGGCTGAAAGATTGGCCATCACTGCTTTAAATCACAATAGTCCTTATAACAGAACCAACCATTGAAGATGTGGCACAAGGCCTTTTACTGGTTTGGTTTTATAGGTAGGTTTCCTCCCAGAAACTGAAATTCTTAATTTCCCTCCCCATTTGGGGACTGTGGAAGATTGGAGCACTTTCCAAAAAGCTACCATTTATTTTTAGTAAAAGGAAAGCCCAATAGGTACTCTCAGATGAAGAAGGATATTTATGGAAGACTAAATAGCCTATAAAAGGGAAGCCAGCTCAGCTCCTATGGTGGAGAGCCCCTATTTATGTACAGAAATAGACTCTTATACTGAGTGAAACAACATCAGACTTATTTATTTTAATAAAACCAGAACTAATTAATGGAATGATCTTTTGTCCCTTCAATTTCTTTAAGTCGTTGGGCTACTTTATTGTGAAAGTGTGCTGACCACATAAAACATTCTAAGTCTTTGTGAATCCTGTTGACTCGTGGCTTACTTTACATCTGCCCAGACATGAACAATATACATTAATAAGAGCCACTTTAGAATGATACCAGATATTATCCAGAGATGAATGACTGATAGCTATAGAAAATTATGAAGTCTTTAAAATAAATATACAAACACAAGGGTAGAAAAGTGCAAGCCACCCAGTATTGCAAGAAATTCAAATTGGATAATTGTTCCCAAATCTCTTTAAAAACTAATAAATCAGGGCCAAAATCTTGCTTGCTTTTCTCTTACCAGTAGTCCCATTAACTTTATTGGGTCGCTTCGTGTGGATAAGGCAAGCAGGATTTTGCCCATGGTATTTTTAAATGGTTTAAATAGTAAAACTATGTAAAGAGGAAAACAAGTATAATGGCAGAGTCCTTCACACATAGAACACTGCCATAAATATACAGTGGCAAAGAATTCTCTGGCACCTTATAGACTAACGAACGTATTGGAGCATACGTTTGTTAGTCTATAAGATGCCACAGAACTCTTTGCTGCTTTTACAGATCCAGACTAACACAGCTACCCCTCTGATACATAAATATACAGATATCTTGAATATTTCAAAGGAGCAAATAGCTAGCCCTTCTGTATTATCTCAACAGAAAATCATTCCCCTGAACTCAGACTAAATTTTGGAAGGAGTGAGACTAGATTTTGCTGCTGGGGATGAAAGGAACAAACATGGCTTTGTCACATTTCTGTCTCCAGGATTCTGAGTTGATGCAGTTCCCAATTTAAATAAGAACAGCCCTGGAGGCTTCTCTAAATATGATGACTCTCCAAACGCAGAGGAGCAGGCAGCCAGTGTGAGTTCCCCACCTTTCCAGGGGCAGTAGGGCTCAGGCTTCTGGCTTCAGCCCTGGGGTGGTGGGTGGCAGGCTCCGGCCACGGGGCTTTGGGCTCTGACCCTAGGCTCACCCGCTCCCCACCCCTATTGCCCTAGTCCCCACTGCCTCTCTATGCACCTCTCCATCCAGGCCTTAATTTGTCCCCCACTTGCTGGGGCTGAGTAAGTCTGCTGTGAAAAGTGATATTTGTATGTTTGTTAATATCACTTTTTACTGCCTCCCAACTAGCTAGTAAGTCTGCTGTGAAAAGTAATATTAACAAACAGATATCAGTTTTCACAGAAGCAGACTTACTAGCTAGTAAGTTTTTTAAAAAGCAACCAAAAAACAAAAGAAACAAAAAAGACAAGAACATGCAACACACTTTATTTTGTTTCTATTCTGTTTAGGTCCAGTAAAGAATAGAGACAACTGTACATTATTTTTATTATTGAGTCTGCAAACAAAAAAAAAAAAGCCCTACATAAATTACAATGATTTGGACGTGTACGTGTGCATATATATTTATTTTTCCTAAAGTTAATTAAGTATTTTAGAGAGATGACCAGCAGGAGTTGGTGGTTGCACTCTAAGGCCACCAAAAAATTTCTTGTGAGAACCCCTGTTTTAGGAGATGCCTGCGTTCAAGAGCTGCATAAGCCATGCAGACATGTCTGGTACAGCCTTCCTTTGCTTAGAATGAAATTCACTCCTGTTTTCTCCCCTCACATACAGCTAAAAGCTCTAGTTCAAGTCCTCATCAGCTCATATCTTGATTGCTAAAACTTTTTCCTTTCTGGTGTTGCCAAATGCAATCAGTTTTTCCTCAAGCCCTTTAATACATTCTGCAATGGGAGTAGCTCCCGGTAAAAATCCAGAAAGTCACTATAACATCTTTTAAATCCCTCCTTAAAACTTTGCTGTGATGTCTCCAATATATCTGACAATGCTTAAGCCATGATATGCCATAACTGCTTCCTATTGCACCAAATAACATTGTTTCACTATTACCTTGTCCTCCCAACTCATCTGTTTGAATTTCTCCACCTGTTATTTCTTGTCATATTATACAAATTATAAATTGGTTGGCGCAAGAACTGTTGTGTGAGTATAGCACCCAAAACAATAGAACTTTGCTCCCTGAATGAGCCTTCTAAAGTGTAACTACAACAAAAATAATTTTAAGTCAAATTTTTCTAATGATAAAAGTGTATGTTGTCTCCATTCATGTTTTCCATAGTCACCTTCAGAAAGAGCCAAGGCCTGGGAAATTTCCTGCAGAAAGCTGAATGTTTTGGGAAGTTTTGAACCACCAAACAATTGAAAGGGAAAACCAGAGAGAAATGTAAACATTATTATGATCCCATTGTACCCCTAGGGACTCCATGTTGAAGGGATCCCTTATATCTGAACATTGGACAGACTAAAAGCCTGAATTATTAGTGGCTTAAATTCACCCATGGCTACAAGAGGTGAAAGCAGGGCCTAGTTCACTCACATACCCAGGTTCTTAGCTCTGCCCTATTTCCCTGGGGAAGGGAGGCGGCGGGTTCTGTGCCCGACGGATGGCGCTGTGGGCTGGCACCATTTCCTACAGGAACCCCGGGGTATGCCCTGAGGCCGCACACCCGGGCGGGGCTGGCGCCCCCCTTCTCCCCCGCAGAGGCTTGTGTTCTCCTTTAATCCGCGCAGCCACACAAAGGGACGGGGGGTGGGGAGCCAGCTACTCAGCCAACCCCCCGCCGGAGGAAGGGACAGGGATGGGGATAGGGATGGAGGCGGTGCGTGTAGCTCCAGTGCTCTAGGGGCGCATGAGCGAGGCGCGCACAAGGCTAGAGGGACACAGACACGTGGGATCTGCTCCTCTCACCACGGGAGGCAGCCGGCCGCCTGAGCACGGAGTCCTTGCCCCGGCCGGCAGCCAGCTCCGGGTCCCGCAGGTAACAACCCTGGGCGGCTGCGGCTTCGGCTTCGTGTCCCTGTGGCCGCGGCAATAGCGCGCTACGGTCCGCGAGTCCCCAGCAAAGGCACGGAGGGGGGGGATTCCGTGGGGCCGGGCCGGGCCGCTACCTATGCCCCGCTCGGGGAGGCTGGCTCCCGCTTGGCCCTTGCTCCACCTGCAAGCTCCGAACGCTGCAAGGACAGATGCCTGGGAGCTCGGAGGGAGGATGGGCACATGGCGCTGGAGGCGGGGGGGACACATACCTGGACCTGAGCGATTGCACGGAGGGGCTCTGGCTTCTCACTGGGGGAGGGTTGTGATGGTTCTTGCCTATGCCACGTCTTGGGGGGCATTTCTGCTGCCTCCAGGGAGCAGCATGACATCGGGCCAGGCGAGGCCAGCTGAAAGCTCATCCTCACTCAGATTGGTAAACAGGGTCTGGTAGGAATGCATCGAGCAGGTCTCCATACAGAGGGCCAACTTCATCTGCCCAAAGAGCTGAGGAATTCCGCAAATGAAAACAAAGATGGAACGCCCGGCGCAAGTGAGCTGGATTTTTTATTGTTTATTTGAAACCAGCCGGTGGACATGCTCAGCTGCAAAGAGGCAGCAGAAACGTGCTTGTGCTGAGATGAAAGGAAAGAAGTAGCAATACCGGTCCGTTTAATTCATAATCCGGTTTCCACAGAGACTGCAAGAGGCTGAGCTAATTAAAATATTATTGAAGGCTTAAAATTATAGAGGGTGCCTGCATTAAGGGGAAATTATTCAGATTATGCTAAAAATAAACTGAGCAGTTCAGGTTAGTGTTATCAGACGATCTTAAAGACTCATGCCCTGTTTGACAGGTGTCAGATTTTATAAGACTAGGTGCTTGGTTTCTTGCAATTTCACTTCTTTTATGTGTTTATATATCTTTTGAGTTATCTGGTTTACTGGCTATTTTAAGACACCTGTCACTGTGGTATTTAAGTACCAAACAAGGCATCACATTATATAACTGCACTCTGCGGTTTTGAATAGTTACATTTTTTTTCAGTGCTCAAGGGACTTCTTGCTTAATATAACAGTAATTCAGAGACATAAATTTATTTTGATATCTTTACACTGTAAAATACTATACTTGAATCCCATAATTAAGTAAAAGGTTAAGTAAGCCATGCTTTGAATTTTCTTGGTAGACAAAAGGATAATGTCTCCAAGAAACTGAAGTCCTGCTTAATAGCAGACAGCCATGAAGTTTCTAATACCCAAAATGTTATAATTCATATGCCTTTCCTGACCTGTTATAGGTACTGATTTTCTGGAAAGATGTTGAAATGCAATTGTTTTTGAAAAACAGCAAAGAATCCTGTGGCACCTTATAGACTAACAGACGTTTAGTCTATAAGGTGCCACAGGATTCTTTGCTGCTTTTACAGATCCAGACTAACACGGCTACCCCTCTGATTTTTGAAAAACAGTCTACCTTGGAAAATATGTCCACTATACTGATGCTTCATTCCATATTAAGCCACAAACCAAGTTTGGAAACTATATAAACATATTTCAGAGTGGTAGCTGTGTTAGTCTGTATCAGCAAAAACAACGAGGAGTCCTTGTGGCACCTTAGAGACTAACACATATTTTGGCATGAGCTTTTTTGGGCTAGAACCCACTTCATCAGATGCATGGAGTGGAAAATACAGGAGCAGGTATAAATACATGAAAAGATGTGAGTTGCTTTACCAAGTGTGAGGTCACTCTAATGAGACAATTCAATTACTAGAGCTAAACCAATTTCTAATATAGCTCAGCCATCCAATGTGGACAGGCCAAACAATGTCGGAATCCTATTTAAAGATTCTAGGCCATTAAGCTGGTCAAACCTTCTTCCTCAATAATAAATGAGCAGGAATAAACTTAAAAATGAATTAGGGTTTTGGAGAGTGCCCAGTATGAGGGGAAGAGTGCATCTCAGTGAGTTTATGCCTTAAGTGTTGAAATGATACACTTGTGTATTGTAATTTGCATGCTCAACACTAAGTTTTGCCTTTATTTATTAGTCACCTAATAGGTGTAGGACTGAACCTATTAGCTGGAAGCCAGTGTTAGGACAAGAAGTACTCACCAGCAAAGCCCAGGCGGAGTGCAGTTGGATTGTTAGGGTATTGAACGGGAGTTGGGAGACTTTGCTATTTCTCCGAGACTTAGTTTCCCAGGTCCAGGCTGAACTTTCTGATCCGAACAAGTGAGACCCACCCACACCAGAATACTGCAGCTAATTGCCCAGTGGTTAGGGTACTCACATGGGATGTGGGAGCTCCTGATTCTGTCTCTGCCTGATTCAGACCATAGACATGAACCTCAGCCTCCCATGTCAGGTGGGCATACCATGGATTTATTTATTATCTGTCCCTTTCCTAACATTCTGTTAGTTTTCTTTTTTGACTGCTACTGCACATTGAGCAGATGTTCTCAGAGTGATCCACAATGGCTCCAAGATCTCTTCCTTGAGTGGTACTAATTTAGATGCATCATTTTGTATGTATAGTTGGGATTATGTTTTCCAGTATGCATTACTTTGCATTTATTAACATTGAATGTCATCAGCCATTGTGTTACCCAGTTACTCAGTTTTGTGAGATCCCTTTGTAACTCTTTTCAGTCAGTTAGGACTTAACTCTCTTGAGTAATTTTATATTGTCTAGTATCAGAGGGGGAGCCGTGTTAGTCTGGATCTGTAAAAAGCAACAAAGAGTCCTATGGCACCTTATAGACTAACAGAAGTATTGGAGCATAGGCTTTTGTGGGTGAATACCCATTTCATCAGACACATGTGGTGGAAATTTCACAGGCCTTGGGAGGCAGGCCAGTCCTCGCCCACAGACAACCCACCAACCTTAAGCATATTCTCACCAGCAACCACACATCACACCATAGTCACTCTAACTCAGGAACCAATTCATGCAACAAACCTCAATGCCAGCTCTTCCCACATATTTACACCAGCGACACCATCACAGGACCTAACCAGATCAGCCACAACATCACCAGTTCATTCACTTGCACATCCACCAATGTAATATATGCGATCATGTGCCAGCAATGCCCCTCTGCTATGTACATCAGCCAAACTGGACAATCATAAAAGGATAAATGGACACAAGTCATTTTAGGAATGGCAGTATACAAAAACCTGTAGGAGAACACTTCAACCTCCTTGGACACACAATAGCAGATTTATAGGTAGCCATCCTGCAGCAAAAAACTTCAGGGCCAGACTCCAAAGAGAAACTGCTGAACTTCAGTTCATTAGCAAATTTGACACCATCAGCTCAGGATTAAACAAAGACTGAATGGCTAGCCAACTACAAAAGCAGTTTCTCCTCCCTTGGTGTTCACACCTCAATTGCTAAAAAAGGGCCTCATCCTCCCTGATTGAACTAACTTTGTTATCTCTAGACTGATTCTTGCCTGCATATTTATACCTGCCTCTGGAAATTTCCACCTCATGTGTCTGACGAAGTGGGTATTCACCCATGAAAGCTTATGCACCAATACTTCTGTTAGTCTATAAGATGCCACAGGACTCTTTGTTGCTTTTTATATTGACTTCAAACTTTGCACCTCACTGTGTACCCCGTTTTCTAGATCAGTTATGAATATGTTGAACACCACAAGTCTCAGTACAAATCTCTGGGGCACTCCCCTATTTACTTCTCTCCATTTTGAAAACTGACCATTTATTTCTACCCTTTGTTTCCTATCTTTTAACCAGTTACCAATCCATGAGAAGACCTTCCTTCTTATCCCATGACAGCTTACTTTAATAGCCTTTGCTTATGGATCTTGTCAAAGGCTTTCTGAAAGTCCAAGTGCACTATATCCACAGGATCACCCTTGTCCACATGCTTGTTGACCCCCCCCCCCCCAGCGAATTCCAATAAATTGGTAAGGCATGATTTCTCTTTACAAAAGCTGTCTTGACTCTTCCCCCAACAAACTGTGTTCATCTGTGTGTCAATCATTCAGTTCTTTACTATAGTTTAAATCAATTTGTCTGATACTAAAGTTAGGCTTACTAGTCTGCAATTGCCAAATTGACCTCTGGAGTTTTTTAAAAATTGGCATCACATTAACTATCCTTCAGTCAACTGGTACAGAAGCTGATTTAGGTGGTAGGTTACATGTCACAGTTAGTAGTTCTGCAATTTCATATTTGTGTGAATACCACCTGGTCCTGGTGACTTATTACTGTTTAATTAATAGAATCATAGAAGATTAGGGTTGGAAGAGACCTCAGGAGGTCATCTAGTCCAACCCCCTGCTCAAAGCAAGACCAACCCCAACTAAATCATCCCAGCCAAGTCTTTGTCAAGCCAGGCCTTAAAAACCTCTAAGGATGGAGATTCCACCATCTCCCTAGGTAATCCATTCCAGTGCTTCACCATCCTCCTTGTGAAATACTTTTTTCTAATATCCAACCTAAACCTCCTCCACTGCAACTTGAGACCATTGCTCCTTGTTCTGTCATCTGCCACCACCGAGGATAGCTGAGCTCCATCCTCTTCGGAACCCCCCTTCAGGTAGTTTGAAGGCTGCAATCAATTCCCCCTCACTCTTCTTTTCTGAAGACTAAATAACCCCAGTTCCCTCAGCTTTACCTCATAAGTCATGTGCCCCTGCCCCCTAATCATTTTCGTTGTCCTCCGCTGGACTCTCTCCAATTTGTCCTCATTCTTTCGAGTGGGAGACCCAAAACTGGACGCAATACTCCAGATGTGGCCTCACCAGTGCCAAATAGAGGGGAATAATCACTTCCCTTGATCTGCTGGCAATGCTCCTACTAATGCAGCCCAATATGCCGTTAGCCTTCTTGGCAACAAGGGCACACTTTTGACTCGTATCCAAATTCTCGTCCACTGTAATCCCCAGGTCCTTTTCTGCAGAACTGCTGCTTATCCAGTCGGTCCCCAGCCTGTAGTAGTGCATGGGATTCGTCCGTCCTAAGTGCTGGACTCTGCACTTGTCCTTGTTGAACCTCATCAGATTTCTTTTGGCCCAATCCTCCAATTTGTCTAGGTCACTCTGGAGCCTAACCCTACCCTCCAGCATATCTACCTCTCCCCGCAGCTTAGTGTCATCTGCGAACTTGCTGAGAGTGCAAGCCATCCCATCATCCAGATCATTAATGAAGATGTTGAACATCCCAGGACCAACCCCTGGAACACTCTGCTTGATATTGGCTGCCAACTAAACATCAAGCTGTTGATCGCTACCTGTTGAGCTCAACCATCTAGCCAGCTTTCTATTCACTTTATAGTCCATTTAGCCAATCCATACTACTTTAATTTGCTGATAACAAATATATCAGTTTTTCCCAAACCTCCTCTGTTAACACCTAAATCTGGGACAATTCCTCGGATTTGTCACCTAAAAAGAATGACTAAGGTGTGGGAATCCTCCTCCCATCGTCTGCAGTTAAGACCGATGCAAGGAATTCATTTAGCTTCTCTGCAATAGCCTTGTCTTCCTTGAGTGCTCCTTTAGCACTTTGATCATCCATTGGCCCCGGTGATTGTTGGCAGGCTTCCTGCTTCTGACGTACTTAACAAAAATTTGCTGTTAGTTTTTGAGTCTTTGGCTAGTTGCTCTTCAAATTCTTTTGTGGCCTGCATAATTATTCCTGACTTGTCAGAGTTTATGCTCCTTTCTATTTTCCTCAGTAGGATTTGACTTCTAATTTTTAAAGGATGCCTTTTTGCTGCTAATGGCTTCTTTTACTCTGTTGTTCAGCCATTGCGGCCTTTGTCCTCTTACTATTATTTTTAATTTGGGGTATACATTTAATTTGAGCCTCTATTATGCTTTTAAAAAGTTTCCCTGCCACTTGCAAGCTTTTCACTCTTGTGTTCCCTTTAATTTCCATTTAGTTAGCATCTTCATTTTTGTGTAGTTCATCTTTCTGAGGTTAAATGCCACTATGGTGGGTTTCACCCCCCTCCCCAGCTGTTTAATTTAATTTTATTATGGTTGCTATTACTGAGTGGTTCAGCTGTATTCACCTTTTGGACTAGATCCTGTGCTCCACTTAGGACTACATCATGAATTGCCTCTCCTCCTTGTGCGTTCCAGGACTGTCCGCTCCAAGAAGAGCAGTCATTATTGGTGTTTCTCAAAAAACTTCGTGAGTGTTATAAAGTTTAGTTGTCTAAATCTAATTATACTGGCAATATCCATGAGCAACAATAGCCACATACCTTGCTGCCTAAACTTGGCATCCCAAATAAACAACTTCCTTACTATTAAAAAAACCCGAACCTGAACTTTTTTGGTGCTGTATTCTGAAAGTCAGCAGATGCTGGTTAAAATGTAAACACTACACAGTAATTAACAATGACAACTGACAGAACCTCAAACCATGGACTGTGAAAATTGTTCAGTCAATGAATTACACTAATGTACCCAAGCATAGAATTTTGCTCCAAATGTTCAATACTGCTTGAGCAGAAAAAGTGACTTGCTGTATTACCAGTTCCTACATCAGAGTTGAATTCAACTGATATTATTTTGTTCAGCCTTCAAAATTCAAAAGATCTTGTAAATGTTTAGGTTCCTGATTATGGCAAAAGCAATGATGATCTTTTTTTAAAACATTTTGACTCAGTAGTTAGGGTAATGCTCAAAATATCAATTTTCTAATGTAGAGGTTAGAAGTTCTTTTTTTTCCATGTAGTTTGTGTTGTGGTTCTTAATAGGCACTCAGTATTTTAACTTCATTTTATAGCTAATATTAAAGTCTTATTGAAATCAGTTGTATGCAGTATTCTTGTAGCTGTGTTGGTCCCAGGAGAGTAGAGGGACAAAGCGGGTGAGATATTATCTTTTATTTGATCAACTTCTGTTGGTGAGAGAGACGAGCTTTCCAGTTTACACAGGTGAGCTCTGTATAAGCTGGAAAGCTTGTCTCTTTCACCAACAGAAGTTGGTCCAATAAAAGATATTACTTTACACACCTTGTCTCTTTGATATCAGTTATAATTTTAATTTGTAAAGTACTCTTGGATAGATATGTACAAAATACAGTATATATTTTAACATGTTAGTTTATATACAGTATGTGAAACTTTACTAATTTGGAGTGAAATTGATTAGCACCTGTGACACAGAAGGGAAGTGGGGTGGATTGACCTGGGAATGTTTAATTTTACTGGGACTGTCTGCATGGGGAATGGAAGAGCAGGGGATAACTTCAGGTGAGGGACGGTACCTGAGCCTGTAACCTGAGCCAGGAAGGGGGGTGGGGCGAGTCGACACCTTTGCCTGGGAAACTGGATAAAGGGAGAGGGGGAGAGAAGGAGGGGGAGAGTCTGCTGGAGGGGGTTTTGGTTTCAGTTTTGTGCTGGCTGGGAAGAGGCAGGGAACCTCAAGTCTGGGGTCTAAGATCCTTGGTCCCCAGAGAGACCTGGCTGAGGAGTCCTGTTCTCTGTACCTACAAGCCCTGCTTGGGACTGTGTTCCTATCATCTAATAAACCTTCTGTTTTACTGGCTGGCTGAGTCACAGCAAATCACAGGAAGTAGGAAGTGCAGGGCCCTAACTACCCCACACTCCCTGACAGCACCTCAGTGAGAGGCTGCAAAATGTTCTGCAGCATGCCAAAGAGAAGAATCTGAAACTGAACAGGAAATAAATTCCAGATTACACTGAATGAGTAAAACACACACTCTGCAACAAAGGAGTTTGGTTGGGCCCAAGAAAGGTGGCAGCAACTGTACAAATGAAGACTGCAAAACCAAAGAAACCTCAAAGATTCGTGGGCATGTTCATCTAAGCATATTGATTCCAAATTTATTACAGCTAAGTGCTCCACTCTCAATGCTGAGTGAGGATAGTTCAGAATGACAAAAAGATGATTGGCAAAACAAGAGCTTTTGGGAATGAAAATAACTTGTTACAGTCACATCTTCAGTCAAATACTCTGAGTTGATGTAAACTGACATAGGCAAGGGGCCTGTTCTGCAAGATCAAGCCCTTGCTTCTAATGCACTGGCTAACCTAAAATAGAACTGTGCCCATATTGAAAAGAAAAGCTAGCAATTCTTTTAGGTAATGAGCTGTGTCATGAATGTTTATGGGAAAAATAAGGCTAGGTAGAAACCGATCATAAACCATTATAAATCACAATCAGGGCCGGCTCGAGGGGCAGAGTAACTGTTTGTTCCTATTTGAAATTGAGAAATTTACTAGTGAAAGGGGAAGCATAATAGAGAAAAGAAATAACAGGGATGTACAATGATGTTGCCCTGCTCTAACTTATGCTACCTTCTCATCTAAGAGCTAGAAATAATTGACTTTAATAAGAGTTGCACCTGCTTATGCCTGGACCCAATACTGTTCCTACAGAATGCAAAACTGATATATGATGGCCGTTCCCTACTCCTGCTCCCACCGAGTGTTTAAGTCCCTTGTGGTGCTCCCCTCCTACATCATGCTCCTGCTGCCCCATTACCTCCTAGCCAGTTATCAGTTTGCCCCTCTGGGGTATTCCTGAAGTGCCTAAAATTGTGGACTAATAAGCAGAAGAGCACGAACAGGCATGGAAATGGCTATTTTCTGGATTATGCAGCATCAAGATCTGTGCAACACCTTGGCAAAAAGATATTATGTTACCATTTATATAGCCACATAATTGCATTGGGCATTGGACCCTGATCATAGTTAGCCCAAACAGCCTACTAAAGAAGGATGCACTAAGATGAAAATGCTAGTATTACACAGGATAATAAAATATCTGTATGTCCGAGATACTTGACCTCAGACATTATCTTTGCTTGTTTCAGGGCTGTTTCTGAATCGCAGTCCTGCAAGAAGAAAATCATTTTGTTTTAAGTTGAACATTTGTCTCTAGCAAAAGACAACAGCTATGCCAGTGCTGTCGGAAGATTCAGGTAATTGGTCTGCATACTTTCAATTTAAGAATGGCTGAAATCCTAGTATGTTCTCATACAAAAGACTATCTGTAATTTAATTTGTTAACTTAGAGTTGAGATTGTACAAATTCATTTCCCATCAATGCAAGTACTTAAAATCAAGGATATCACAGTATGAGTGGGACTGGATAAAGAGACGGATTTCAGGAGGAACATAGTTTGGTGACACACCTGGAGTTCAGTAATGTAATCTGGTGGCCAGGTACCTACCGGACAAACATAGGAGCTGTTCTCTATGCATGCACAATAAAGATCATTTTCCTACAGTTCTGATACTTTTTATGTCACTTCTTGCTAACCAGATAAATAGCACCTGTTAGGACAATATTAGCAGTGTCAGCTAATTGCTGACAGATCATGGCATATCCATCCATCAGCTCAGTTGGTACAGACTTCTAAAAGCATTATTTCATTAGCTAGCATAATGGGTTTCAGGAAGGCAATATGCAAATGTCCGGTATGGTATTTCTTTCCCCTTACTGTGTCTCAGCTTACCTTTCTGCTATGGTACAGACCAGAGTTTTTTGTCTTCAGAGATCTGTCTATATATATTGTACAGAGTTAAATCAGCTAGAAGGAGAGTGACAATCTCTAAAGGAAAATGTTTACTAAATCTTTGAATAGATGAATGCATAAGAGTTTACTTATTACCCTTGAAACAATTTTGAATGTCAACCCCTTTAAAGATAAACACTCACAGGGGTTTTTTCCCTAAGTTTAATACTTGGTACGATCACAAATTGAAAAGCACATATCTATGTACACTTTCTTAGGAGTCTGCTCTGGCAGGATTTATTGTTCTGTCTCTGTGGAATTGTGTCCAAACCCTTTGTAGGACACACAAGCTCCTCAAAGTCTGGGAAACAAGTGATAGCTCCACAGTCTCTTTCAAACTCCCTTTGAATCTCTGCAACAACAGTCTGCAATTAGCACAGCCTGCTGAAATTCTCATATTCTTCTCTAGTGAGGTAAAGAAGCCTGCAGTCTGAATCTAAAACTGGCAAAAATCCCTGGACTTTAGTCCTTACAGCAAACCATCCTTGCGTTTGCACTCTTTCACCGCTGAGTTTTCCATGGCTCCCATTCCTCCTCTTTATAAACTCCTCCCCCTCCCCATTAGTTCCACTCTCAGAGAGTGACTCTGGGCGTATCCTTCCAGCCTGCTTGCCTACAATGGAAATCACATTCAAACAGCTAATGGGTATACCTAGTACCCACCACACCCACTTTCTTGATGATTCTGGCCCATGGGGTATGTCTATAGAGCAAATGGAAGCATGCCTCCTAGCCTGGGTTGGCAGACCTATGCTAGCTTTACTTGAGCTAGTGTGCTAAAAATGGCGGTATGGTTGTTGCAGCATTGGTAGCTCAGACTAGTCAGCTGAGCTCAAACCTAAAGGGTTGGGTGGGCTTGGACTCAGGTTGCTAGCTCAAGCTGCCACCCCACTGCAACATCCACAATGCTATTTTTAGCATGCTCTCAAGCAGAGTTAGCACAAGTCTGTCTGGGCAGGGAGGCATGCTGCCAGCTGCAGTGTAGTCATTCCCACAGAATTCCCCCCTTGCTCGATTCTTTAGTGGTTATTAATTATTATTGATTTCCCATTAATTACTAATTTAAAGAGTTGGGGATTATAGTCCTCTGAGTCCCAGAATCAGACACAACAGGAGCAAAGTTATGAAGTTTGGGTTTCCCAACCAGACACTGATGTGTGCAACGATGACACTCACTCTGAGGGCAAAGCAAAACTTTACTTTTTGGGCTAATAAAACTACTTAAAGACACAACTGCTCCAAACCACAAAGATAGCAGTAATATAAAGTTAAGCTGATATTTTGTAGCATTCCTTACATATACTCACACCCTTAGGAATCTGGTGGTAAGAGACAAGCGGTCATCTCCTCTGTTCCTGGCATGCCAAATAAGTTCGATGGTCCAGATCTCTTTGAGATGGTGGTCTGGCCTATTATAGAATCTGATATTTGCCATGGATATTCATACAAATGCTCATCTTCCTTTGCCCATACTGAACTTCCTCACCCTAATAATGCTGGGGTATCCTTATCCTATATTGGTTAGTATATTAATGATTTTAACTTATCATGTACGTCAATTTGTTGCCAAGGCAAGTTCATGGTTAAGCATCTGCCAGTATTTTTATCCTAAAATATCCAAGCCTAGCATCAGTTCAGTGTTTGTTTTGTACAAACTCCCCCTTCCAGCGCAATGTTCCCAGTTCCCCAAAACTCAGGGTCACTGTTGGGCCACTTTTGCTAAGGATCAAAGGCCTCAAAGCCTTATGCTCATTACTTAAGCGAATGCCTTACAGGATACAGGCCTGTAGGTTCCTTGCGTTACTGCTAACTTGATTGCTAAGCTAGCTCTGTGGGCGACTCCTCCACACAAAAAATGCCACCCCCCTGCCTCAACAGAGGGGGACTTGATGGGGCCAGCGGTGAAAGGGGACAGGCCCACCAGCGAGGAAGGGAGACACTTGCTAAGAAACACCATGTAGCTTCTCCACTGGGAGTCAAACATCTAGTTGTGAGGATGGGTGCGGATTGTCCAGCATTCCCCACCCCCCAGGATTCAACCTGGGGGGACAGGGGGCCTGTGGCACTTCTTTTGGCTCCATTCCAGGCAGGAGCTTTTTGCTTTCCTTGCAGCACCTTCAAGCCACAGTGGTTAAGAAGGAATGTGCTCAATATCTAACTGAGGTACTTGGGTTGAGTTGTTTATTTGTTGCAACTTGCAGCCAGTTTCCAGTGCAGTTAAGAGAATAAAATGAATGGTTCCCAGAGGTAAAAGACCTGGGGTTTTGGTGATGGGCCTTGGGCTCATGGGATGAGGTGAGACCTTGTGCCCTTTGCCAGCTGAGGTCCCCACTCTTCTGCACCCTCCGTCTCCTTCATGGGGTGGGGATAGGGTCTAGGACTCCGAGACAGCTGAGTTCTGCCTGATAGACAGAGAAAACCCATAACTTGGGGTAGGTTTATATGGTAACAAGCCTTGTAACTCCTACACTGGAAGTGCCTGGTACAGGACAGCATGGGTAATGGCTGGTTAGTGTCCCCCTCCTCTGTGTTTAAAGTTTAATAAAAGTTGTGACCTTCCTCTTAATTCTGTCTGTCTTTTTGCAGCTATGTCCACATCAACAAAATATGGATCCTTCATACTATTTCTTTCCTTATTTACACCTCTCAATGCTGCAGTGCAAGCAAGTGGGTTACTCTAGCTTAGGACCAAGATATAATGTAGATGAGTGATTAGGCATTTCAAAGAGATCCCAATGTTATAGGAACCCAGGGAAACATCAGACACAGGGAGCAAAATTTCACTAGTTGTGATTTTTTACAATCTTAGAATAAATGGATTCTGCCTTTGCTGGTTTTGGCACATGTAGAACATTCATGTGAGATTTGCTGTTTAAGAAGGGAGTTGAAAATCAAGAGCAATGATTGGAAATAAGCTGCAACTCTCAGTATAACCTTAATTATCAGAAGCATAATTTTATTGTACTGGTCAAATAAAATGATGAACAATGCAATAACAGAGCGCAGATAAGATAAGAGATGTTAGTTATCCACAAAGCTTTTGTTCTCTATATTTTGCAATTAATTTAGGATTGCATGAGACTTTGGCCCTGTTGACATCTCAACTAAGACCTGATTCAAATCACAAAGAAGAAATGGGATTCCTTAGAGATGTCTTCAGTGAAAAAAGTCTGAGTTATCTAATGAAGGTAAATGTTTATTTCACAAAATTTCCTTTTCTTTGTGTTCTGTGTTTCTCAGTATTCCTAATTTCTTTGCCACATTGTGTTACTAAGGATTACTTGTTTTCCTATAGAAGAGAAAACTGAACAGAGATAATACGTATATTAAAGTTACTTTAAAACAACAAACATGAACAATATCCTATGAAAATTACTCTTTTTTGCTTGCTCTGAAATGAAATTTTGCCTAGTTTTGAGTGAATGTCGTTTTGAAGCTGGAGAAAGCTGCCATCACTAAGAATCAGAAGGGGGATTCTCTTGTTACATAATTGATATTTTCATTGTTAAAATAATAATTCTCTGTATTTGGAGGTTTTTTTTACTGTCAGTTAACTAATTGATAAATGCAAGTATCAGTGCCAAGTAATGAAAACATTTTAGAGTGCAATAATCGGAATTTTCCTTTAAACCATGGAACCTCAGTCATAGGCGTCAACTTCTCCTGGCACCAGTGGGTGCTCAACCACCCCCGGCCTGACTCCAACCCTGCCCTACCCCCATTCCAATGCCTTCTCCAAAGTCCCTGCCCCAACTCTGCCCCCTCCCTGCCCCTACTGGAGTCCTTCCCCAAATCCCCACCTCGGCCCCACCTTTTCCCTACCTCCTTCCCTGAGCGTGCCATGTTCCCGCTCCTCTCCCCTCCCTCCCACAGCTTGTTAAGCTGCTAAACAGCTGTTTCATGGTGGCAAGCACTGGGAGGAAAAGCAGGGATGCAGTGCGCTCAGGAGTGGAGGCAGAGGTGAGCTGGAGTGGGGAGCTTGGCTGCTGCACCCACCAATTTTTGCCTGTGGGTGCTCCAGCTCTGGAGCACCTATGGAGTCAGTGCCTGTGACCTCAACTTCACAAGATATTCTCCCATCTACAGCACCAACAGCAGCAAAAATATGAGCAGGACTATTCTGCTCTTGACATGGATCATTCATTAACACAGAGGTCCCCACACTGTGGGGTGTGACCCCCCCTTAGGGGGCATGGAAAAACATTGGGGGGGCATGGGCCAGCACTTATGGGGGACGGGGAGGGAACGCCACCCAGTTACAGCCCTGGCTCCTGGCCTCGCTTCCAGCCTTCTTGGCCCCTGGCCATGTCTCTGTTCTCAGCCTCAGCCCCACTCTCTACTTTGACCCCTTACCCCTGTCCATGGCTCCCTCCTTGGGAGCCACAGCCCCACCTCCCAGGGAGGTGGCAGACAGGGCTAAATGGGGTCATGACCCTGAAAACTTTGGGGACCACTGCATTAACACTTATAATATTTGACAAAAGAATATGCCCTTTTGATGTAAAAATATGCCTCATGGGCTAATAAAAAGTGTCCAGAAGACTAATTTGGGGAGTACTACTATAGAATTAGTAATGCCAGTTAACACACTAGTAATATTAGAATGTTCATTTCAATCCTTTTCTTTGCTGATTTGTCATCATCACTGAGTATCCACCAAAGTAGTGATTTGATCCTGCTATAAGTCTGATCAGTGAGGTCTGAATATGGGCAGAGTACTAACACGTAGCTGTTAGATGATTATTTAACGCAAAAGGTCAAAGACATCAATCAAGTCTTCTTTTTCTTCCTCCAAGCTACACTGCAAGGAAGATTCTTTCAGAGGCATAAGGGATTTAGGAGCACAAGTTGGGCTTTGTGCTCCTAAAACCCTCTGGCACCTTCAAAAATCTCCCATGCATTAGTTGCCTTGATGATATTTCCTTTGGACATGGATCCTTCTGGTTTCAGCAATAGGACTTTCAGCTAATGACCTCCAATACATTGCAGTATCAAAAAAATCAGGAATTCTTGACCTTTGTAGTCACTTACCTGAAAACACCTGTGTTTCAGATTCATGAAAAGCTCCGCCATTATGAAAGACAGAGTCCAACCCCTGTTTTACATAGTGCAGCAGCTTTAGCTGAGGATGTAAGTATGTTGTCCAGTAAATTCTTTTTGATGTCATAGATTTGTAAGTTACATACTAAAGAACTGAAAGTCTCCAACTGAAATTACTCTTGCATGGACTGAACTAAAACACAACTCACATATTTAAAAAAAAGTTGATTCCTGTTTCTGTTGCTGCACATCAGTTTACAGACTCCTAAAAGAAGACTTGAGGGAGCATTTGGACATAATTTACAGCATGTGTGACTGTGGAATTCACTGCCACAATATATTACTGAGGCTAAGATAACAAGGAGTCCTTGTGGCACCTTAGAGATTAACAAATTTATTTGTGCATAAGCTTTTGTGGGCTAGAACCCACTTCATCAGATGCATGGAGTGGAAAATACAGGAGCAGGTATAAATACATGAAAGGATGGGAGTTGCCTTACCAAGTATGAGGTAAGGGTATAAACACTGAAGAGAATGGAGAAACATCATAGCCTACATCTTTCTGGCTTAAGAGAATGTGATAGAACCCATCTGTACCCATTTATAATTGATCAGGAAGGGCACTCTTCAGTGATACATGAAGTTGGTCTCTAGGGCAGGGGTTCTGAACCCCTCCCTCCAACATGCAATAAAAATTCCACAGCCCACCTGTGCCACAACAACTGTTTTTCTGCATATAAAAGCCAGGACCAGCATTAGGAGGTAGCAAGCAGGGCAGTTGCTCGAGTCCCCAAACCACAGGGGACACCATGAAGCTAAGTTCCTCAGGCTTTGGCTTCAGCCCTAGCCCTGAGTGGTGGGGTTCAGGCTGCAGTCCCATGCCATGGGGCTTTGGCTTTTTGCCCTTGGCCCCTGCGAGTCTAATGCTGGCCATGCTTGGTGGCCCCACTGAAACCTGCTCACGGCCCCCCCCAGTGGGCCCCAGGCTCCTGATTGAGAACCACTGCTCTAGGGGATGTTATCATGTACTGAAAAGCCTGGAAGTATTTGGAGTATTTGAAATTGTTTATCACATCCCCATGACAATGTACTCATAAAGGCTAGTTAATCAACTTAGAGTTTAGTGTTGGTGTATTTGTTTAGGATTTACATCTAAAGGCCTCAATTTCTGTCCACATTCAGGCACTACTATAATATACACATAATAAAGCAGGTTAGAGGCATATTTTATTGAGATTGCCTTTAAATGCATATTTCAGTTATTGTTGCTTCTTTGAAACGTGACACAGAAATTAACAAACATTGATCAGAAAATCCAGTTGCAAATATATTGCCTTACGTTCTTTTGTTAACTTTTTAAGGTAATTGAAGAATTGCAGACTACACCAGTGAATAATGAAGAAAAAGAGCTGCTTCAGCTATTGTCAACACCACATCTTAGGGTAAAACACATACTCCTAAGCAATGCACGTCTCAGCATGATTCCCAGACAGAAAACATTGTTAAGGGCAAGTTACAACTAAGATTACCTAAGAGGACAGGGAGACCCCAAATATGCTTCCTAAGGATTGCAGGACGGGGTTCTATTCCTACACATTTTAAGAGGTGTGCAGAATCTGTCTCCTCCTGCAGATCAAATTGACGCGGGGTTTGTGGCATAAGGGGGCTCTGTGGCAGGGCACCAGCACAGCACCACCTGCTGGTTGTCCTGGAAATTAGCTCTTCCAGCCCAGAGCACCCTCTGCAGGCCAGTGTCCCACCTGCCACTGGCCCCTGTATCCCACCCAAACCCCAGTACCCTTTTACACTGGGGTTCTGCCCCCAGCAGTAACCCACAGTTTGGGTCACCCCAAACCTCTATCCCCACCTTGCCTCAGTGGCTACTGCCAGTCATCATCTAGCCCCCACTTACTGGGACAGACTGCAGTCTGTAAACCACTCATCATCAGTAAGGCGGTTAGGACCTGCTGCCTTTGCCTATCTCTGGACTGCCTCTCTGCAGCCCCAGTACGTATTTTGGCATTTTAGCAAGGCCTGCAGTTTTACCACGCTGGAACTCCCCAGCTCCCTCTGCCCTTCTCAGCTCTCAGGCATCCAGGTCCTTCTCTCTCATAAGCCAGAGAGTGTATGTGTGAGAACCTGGCTCACAGCCCTTTTATAGGGCCAGCTGTGGCTATTTCACCAATCAGCCTAGCTTTTTCTCTCAGCCCCTGCCTTCTCCAAGGGCTGGCTTTTAACCCTTTTTGAGCTGGAGCGGGGTGATCGCCCTGCTACAGGCTCCTAATGCAGGAAGGGTCATTATCCTTCCCTCCTACATATTTTCTAAGGTGGGAGAAGAGAGCATTGTCCCCATCTTACTACCCCCACCAGCCGTGGAATTAATTAATTGCTCATGACTGTTCTGAAGAACTTATTTTAACTCATCTGTTTCAGTCAGTGCAGGATCCCTGTAGCTGTGCAAGAGGATCAATTAGATCACCAGAGCCCATGTGCAATTTGGGAGAGCCAGTTTAAAATCTTAGTTACTTTAAAAATTGGACTGTGAGCAACAAAACTTTGGTTCTGTGCATTAGCTCTTGAGTAGATGAACCCAGTAAACTATGATATTTCTCTTCTACCATTTGTTTTGTTTTTGACAGAGTTGCAAAAATAAGTTAGAAGAATCTGTGGAGCCTCATGGTCATATCTCTATTTGGGTTGCTATTATTCAAGAATCCCTTCTCCAGTTTACTTCAATTTGTTGAAAAGTTATGTTGCAGGCACAGCTGTAATCTCTTAATTTGGGAGGCGAGGGCTGGTGGATTTTATTTGGCTGTTCGATAATCATAGAACAGCAGTAATTAAATATTATAAATATAGATTTTGCACTTACAAAGCACCTTCCTTCCCTTTCAAGATTGCAAAATATTTGACAAATGTTAACTCAATTGGGCTTCTTTAGGAGCTAGTCGAAACATTTTGGCCAGGAATCAAAATGTAGCAAACTATATTTAAACCTTTTAATTACACAACTAGGTTAAAAACATGTTATAGAACAATGTGAATCCAAAAATCAAACTAAAGCTCTTGTTCCAGGCAATTTTGTTGTTTCATATGCTATTGAAAGTTAAATTTAAAAAAAGAAGACGATGTAGCCATAGAATGTTATATAGTGTACCAGTAGACTCCCCATGAAGTTTTATGGTTGGTTGTCATCTAAGCTTCCAAATATCCATTATGTGGAATATTTATTGATGTAAGACAAACACTGTAATGCAGTCTTTCCAATTTCTTTTCTCTAATGCTAAATGCCTCTGGCTAGATCACTCCAGGGAAGAGCAAATGATTGGAGCGGATGAAAAGTGTAAAGGATTTGCCTGCAAAAAAGGCAAAGCATTATTATACACAAAAATCTGCACAAGCAAGATAATGTTAAAGGGTGACTTGAAGAAGCAGTTAAGTGCTTTCTTTATCATTCCTCACTTTCAGTTAGTGCATGATCCTGTTCCTATTGATGTCCATAATAAAACTCCCTTTGACGTCAGAGGTACAGGATCAGGCCCTTAAAGATGAAGAAAAGAGGAAATATTCGGGATTCTTTCTTTGAGTATGTAGGTGTCTTTTTAACACAAATTGGATCTTTAACTTCCTTTTTCACTAATGCAGGCAGAGCAGAAACTCATTACATTAGCTGTGAACCTTTGCACTGTTTTAGATGAGAAATAGTTTATGCTTGCCAAGAAAACAGTATATGGATTTTCACCATAGTGGATAGGCTCTTCTTGCACTAGCTCTTATGTCTGGAATAAGAGAAATGGCATCCTTCCCAATTTTGCCTGTATTATTTTAATCTTTTATTTTTTTCTTATTGTACAGGCAATGCTTGTAGTACATGATACTGTGGCCCAGAAGAACTTTGACCCGGTCCTTCCCCCTCTGCCAGACAATATTGATGATGATTTTGATGAAGAATCAGTTAAAATTGTTCGTCTAGTGAAGAATAAAGAGCCTTTGGTATGTATAAGGTACTCCCTCTCTAGTCAAAGAGTGGTCCCACCCTTCGGGTACATCTACACTGCACACTCCTTTCTGCAGCATGTAGAGTACATAAACTACACACACCCTTAACATGAGTATAAATAACAGTATAGACAGTGAGGCACTGCTTAAACTAGTAGGGTAAAGACGCATGCCAGAGGTTGCCAACCCTTGATCTAGAACATCTCTGACAGGAGTTGTCTAACCTGCTCTTAAAAATCTCCCATGATGGAGATTCCACAACCTCCCTAGGCAATTTATTCCAGTGCTTACCCACCCTGACAGTTAGGAAGTTTTTCCTAATGTCCAGCCTAAATCACCCTTGCTGCAGTTTAAAGACCATTGCTTCTTGTGCTATTCTCAGAGATTAAGGAGAACAATTTTTCTCCCTCCTCCTTTTAACAACCTTTTATGTACATGAGAATTGTTGTCCCACCTTTGTCTTCTCTCATCCAGATTAAACAAACCCAATTTTTTCAATGTTTCCTCATAGGTCATGTTTTCTAGACCTTTAATCATTTTCATTGCTCTTCTCAGGACTCTTTCAATTCAGCCACATCTTTCCTGAGTTGTGGTGCCCAGAAGTGGACACAGTACTCTAGCTGAGGCCTAATCAGCACAGAGTAGAGTGGTAGAAGGGATTGCAGACATACTCACCCATCTGATTATCACATAAAAGCAGTGTCCAAACACAAGTTGAGTTGATGGCAAAATTAGTTACAGAGGAAGACAAAATTTACTTATTGTCTTCCCCTTGGGAAAAGAACAAAATCAAATTTTCAATATTTAATCAGCATTTTCATTATTTTGCCATTAAATGTACTTTAAATAAATGCTTTATCTTGGTTTATTATTTATGTTTCAGGGTGCCACCATCAGAAGGGATGAGAATACGGGGGCTGTGATTGTAGCAAGAATCATGAGAGGTGGTGCAGCTGACCGCAGTGGTAGGTTTCTGAATAAAAGCAGTTTCAAAATACAATTTATAAACTACATTTTAAAACTTGTAAAAAGTTCTAATAATTTCTAATGAAATTCTATGGTTACTCAGCAGCAAAGTTAGCTCTTTGAATACTGATGTTTACCCTACAGATATCCAAATAAATGCTTATACAGCACATCTCCAGTCTCCACAGGGTTAATTCCTAATATATTTGACCTTGCACTTCTTAGAGGCAGCTCTGTTCGAATTTATTAAATGAGCTGAATTGGGCTTGCATGGAGATTTTATACATAGCAAATAAAGTATTGAAGTGTCATTAATTTTTGTTATAATTTGTCCTTTTTAATTCAATAGTAATACAATCCCAATGCTAATGTATTACTATGATGAAGAAATATTAGTAAATTACAGCTTTCTTCTGGTCTCTTATTAGCATTTTCCATATTAAAATAATCTGATAAGACATTTATTGTAAAGGGACTAAAACAGTGCCATTAGCATTTTCGCTTCACATCAGTAATGCACCTTTTTAATCCGATTCTCTGGTAATATGGTTAATAGGATAAAAACTGCCAATAGAATGTGGAAGACTAGTCTCAAATTTTGACTTAAACAAAATTGCAAAGCGGCTTTTTTATTTTTACTTTAACCCAGAACCTTGGTTTGCTTTCAGCTCTGAATACTGTTGCTGTAACACACCAAGGCTACTGTGCTGACCCTTTTCTAAGGTCTTCTAAATATTCTTTTGTAGAAATATTAGTCTGAAATAAGAGTGTCTACCCAGTTATCCTATTGTTAGTACTAAGTCTTCCTGTAAAAGGTAGACATCAGTGAATAAATAAGATCATTTGTATTTTACATAAATCAATAAGACATACTAAATGTTTTGTGTGTGGACCCATAGTGATTGTGAGCCATATCATTCTGTCCAGTTCTGTGCAGAACTTCCCACTGATGTAATTGGGAATTCCACTTTAAAACTGATGGATAGAGATGTTCCTCTGGTATGATCATGAGCTGCTAGCTGGCTATTTTATTGTGAAGTTCTAGTATGGTCAGTAACTAGTGCTGACATTACTAGGAGTACAAAACTAGACTGCATGAGCAAAGCTAAACCTTTTATGATTTGCTCTAGGTTACAGTTTCAAAATTTAGCCCATGAGACTTTCTGAAGCCATGCTGTGTAGAACTGTCTGTAAATGGTTCACAGCAGCAGAGGCCATTCAGCATGAAGAATTAACAGCTTATCTTCTAATTCTATAAGAGTTGTCCATCTTTGCAAGTACATTCCAGTATAATGTCCAAAGTGCAGACAGGGGATTGAGATACAGATGCAGTGTACCAAAACAGCACAGTAAAAATGGTCCCTCACTGCAGGTCCGTTACACAGACAGTGTGGTTAGACAATAAACTTCCTCCTGACCATTACCATGGGACACGTGGTTTGAAAAGTGCCCCCTCTCTCCCTATTGCCATTTTAGGTGATTATGGGTCATCGTTCAAGAGTGCAGGTAGTGTGAAGGCAGGAGACCGTAAGGTGCAATGTTGGCGGAGGAGTACAGGACTAGTATGGAAAGTCATTTGGCACACATGGTTAACATGGGTGTGGGTAATAGGTGAGAAGCAGCTTAGCAGACTGAGTATTAGTTCTAATATAGTTATCTTGTTTTTAGGTCTTGTCCATGTTGGAGATGAGCTAAAAGAAGTCAATGGGATTGCTGTGCTTCACAAACGACCAGAAGAAATTAGTCAGATTTTGGTCTGCTCTTATTTTTACTTTGAGATCTATTATTACCAAGTAGGCTTGTTAAAGCAGTAGATAGGTGACCCTTGCCCCTCAGTTAATAATATTACACAGGTATAACTGAGGACAGAATTGGGCTGTCTTTACAATGTCCTTATGAATTTATTTCAACTGTTTATAATCAAATAGATAACTTTCAGCTTTAAGTTAAGACAGTTGCATGAAACTTTGAGTTTGAGTCTGAACATGACAAATGTGATACACATAGGTTATCTATGGCTCTGACCAACAGTTTCCCTTTCATGATTGGCTCATGACATGAGAATTGCAGATTAAAAAAAAATCATTAAAATATATACGGTGTATTCATAATGTGGTGTGCTAGGGAGCTGAAGGAAACCTCATGTCAGAGGCATGGGTCTCCCATAGGCTTCTTGCATAGCTGCAAACCTTTCTGCTCACCCCCTATGACATTAACACATTCTTGCTTAAAGCCCCACTCAGACCCTCCTGTTTTCAAGCCCTGCTTATATCTACCCCTTCACATACCTGCTCATCCCAACAGGGCCACAGCCCCAAGAGAACCTTCTCTCCCACTGCTCACCTCCCCTCTTGTGCCTTGGCTCACCATGGTCTCTGAGCAATGAAGCTGATGGGTCAGGGAGGCAGATGTAACTCCTTTGATCAGTCAATCAGCTAATATTGTTTTAGACCAAAACTGTTATGCTGACTAAAAGGAATAGCTGTGTTTAACTTTAAAGTTTCAAAAGTGGCCTATATGTGAGACGAAGTTAGAATGTGTGTGAAGTGTAGAGTTTCTGGGGACTGTAGTTATTTAACTAGACGGACCTTTAAAAATATGTAGAAAACATGACAAAACCTTTTTAAATGCTCCTTTTTAATTTTATCTGCAAAAATTAGTCAAGATTGTACTTAAATAAGACAGACAGTTCTATTATTCTGTGAGTTGTGTCTAAATTGGAAAGTAAGTATAATCATTAAACATGAAGAGAGATTTTTAGTGCAAGCCTCAATATAGGCTTAGCTTGAGCGTTACTATACATCTCTCCTTAATAAATAGGATACTGCACAGGGTAATACATACAAGGGATAAAAAGGACCAGAATATACACTTGACATCTTTGGAGTATCATGGTAATCACCTTAAAGCTAAAAAAGTGTCTTTTCAAAGTTGAAAGCCTTGGTTTGGCATGTGAAGGCTGAGACAATTCACTAGCACCAGAAACTGAATTGGAGTGTGCTGCAGTGTTTCTTTGTACTATTTCAATGGAAAGAAATGTATTTTTTCTTTTTCTCAGGCTCAGTCTCAGGGATCAATAACATTAAAAATAATTCCAGCCATCAGAGAAGAAGATTGTCTGAAGGACAGCAAGGTATGCAACTGGTCTGAAATCTCTCTCCTTTTATTTAAAAAAAAAATAAAAAAATCTAGAGCATTGTTCTGCAATTCTTATGCATGGAAGATTCTTGCTGATTTCAGTGGGAAATCCCACTTGCAAAATGAGACCCTAAATTGATTTATATCTAAAAGAATAATAAGGTACTCTCAGAAAAAAAAGTTCTGCTAAACAGAAATAATTTGGATGATACCAGACTGCATATGAACACTAATTTTGCAACAAGCTAGGGTACAAATCTACTCTGCACTAGTCTGTCGCACATGAAGTGCCCATGTGGACCCTGCTGCTTTGCACTTTAATCTATACCCATTTCAAAGTGCACTATGGAACATGTAGTACACAGCAGGCTAGAGTGGGTAGATTTACACTTTAGCTTACCACGAACTAAGGTTAGCCTTAACTCTTGATGCATCTTCCCTCGTAGCATTTCCAATATCTAGCATTTTCTCTTGCACCATAAAACCAAAATTCTTGTCCAGGCCTGCACTATCTCTAACCTTGAGAACTGTAACCACCTCCTCTCTGGCCTTCTTGAAATCCACTCAAGTCAAAAAGCTGCTACCATCTTCTTGGCACGTAGCTTTGACAATGTTACCCCACTCACTCTAAGGTCCTGTCCACTGGCTCCAACTTCTTCACTGCATAAATGTAAACTTCAGGTCCTCCCCTTCAAGACTCTTCATGACTAAACCTCCCATGTACTTACCCAGTTGTCTATATTGGTCATGAACCAGCCAAACAATTGCAGCCTCCAGTGTCTGCTAATCCTTTTCAAGGACTCCTTCCTGGCAGCTCCACATGCATGAAGTACCCTCCCATAATCAATTCACAAATCCACTTTAGATCCTTTCAAATATTTGTCAAGCTCCATTTCTCTTCTGACCATAGTAAGATGCCTAATAATGATTGGCAGGTTGCTTATTACAGATTCTTCTAAATCTGGTGTCCATTTGTGTAGTACAAAACAGTTCGGTAGATACTGAATCCTGTAACTTTTATAAATAAATAGCTAATCTACACAAACTTGTGTTTCTATTACTGTTACCACATTGCCCCCTTCCTAGTTCCTCTCCTTATTTTTCCTCTGTCCGGTTGTTGCATTTTGTCCTTCTTTAGACAAAGCTGGTTTCAGCTAGGGCTGTCTGTGTAGATGTTTGTGCAGTGCCCAGTGCAGTGAGGCCCTGGTCCTTCTTTGGGCCTCAGTGTGCTGCCGCACTATTTCTTTTGATACTACCTAGAAAAAGTCACGTGTTCTACAGTAGTGAACAAATCAAACTTGTATGTAAGTGTAGCTTGATACTCTTCCACTTCAATATGAAACCACGTATAAGCCATATAATATTTAGGGATGTGGAAATGCCATTCTAAAAGTGCTTTAAAATTCTATGTGGACAAGCAGCAGAGTATGTTATTTTTTTCTTGAAGGTATTTATGAGGGCGCTCTTCTGCTATAATCCAAAAGAGGACAAAGCCATTCCCTGTCAGGAGGCAGGGTTGCCGTTTAAGAGGAGACACATCTTAGAAGTTGTGAGCCAGGATGATCCAACATGGTGGCAAGCAAAGCGTGTTGGTGATACCAACCTCAGGGCAGGATTGATCCCTTCAAAACAGTTCCAAGAAAGGTTTGTCAGTGAAAGTTATAGGATGATACATTCATTAAATCATAACCATAATGTTGCATTATTTTTGTGGTGCTTTTACGCTTTGTTTGGGGACTTTACTTCTTATTTTATGACAGGAAGTATAGGAAATGCCACACTGGATCAGACTAGGAGGCTATCTACTCCATCATCCTGTCTCTGACAGTGGCCAATACCAAAAGCTCCAGAGAAAGGTACTAAAATCCTCAAAATGGACAAATTATGCAAATAGCCTTCCTAGCTCAGGTGGTAAAATTGTTAGTTTATGTCCTGAAGCATGAAGGCTGACACAGTTTCTTCTTTTTTTTTTTAACCTAGTGTAAGTGTCTCTCCCTTGAACTTTTGTAAGTTCTTGACCTTATGGATACCATGTGGTAATGAGTTCCACAGGTGTTTTATACATTGCATAACAAGTATTCTCATTGTTAAATTTGTTTCAGTATTGGAAATACTTTACACAGGACGATATTTTGTGTTTACAAAGTAATTTTCTCTCTCTGTTCTTCACTTTTCTCCTCTACAAAATGGAGATAACATTTCCTATATCTTCTCCACACTTTGGGTTTTGAGGCTGAATTAATTTTGTTAAGGTGAAATGCTTGTATAGAAGGGGCTATATGAATGGAAAATGTTACACAATGCAGCTGCAGAGTGGAGAAAAAAGGTGCCCTTCCTTTTTATTATGCAAGAAGACTGTATAGTTTAAGTTGATTTTACCACTTAGCATTTTGTCCATTTCCAAAACAGACTTGAGATGAAATCTGGAAGAAAGGTTGCCAAAATTTCCTTATTAAAAATTATGTAAATTGGTTAAGCCATATATAAATGATTGAACTGCAGCAAGTAGATTATTTAGCAGATTGTAGTTCATAATCAAAATCTGCAGCATGTAATACAGATATGGAAATGAGAGTTTCAGACCACAGCGTATAAATTTAAGCACATGAAAAATATTTTTGGCATGATGATAAATTAAGAAGCTGCCAAGAGGCATAATAGATGGAGAAAGAAAAACATTGTCTGGAATTGTCAAGGATATTGGAGAGAAGAACCTGAGCAACTTTTTTTTTTTTAAGAATAAGAGAAAACAAGTGATAGAATATAACATGGAAACTGCTGATAACTAACAGTGTTGGGACAGCTTGAAGGTAGAGCGCAAGATAAACTGTTTTCTATCCAAACTCTGTAGCAAGTTTTTTTTTTAGTCTGGCATCTGGCACTGTCTTCTGTCAGAAGGCTGCATACTGGGCTAGAGGGACAATTGTCCTGGCCCTCTATGGCCATCCTTATATTAGTCCTGAGAAGCTATCTAAAGTAAGGACCTGATCCTGCTTGCTCCTGAGGACCACAAGCTCTCATTAAATTGTGACCTCTTAGGAGCAGAGTAAGAGTGTGTGTGATTTCTACATAATGTTAAAATCACCCTTCTGAAAGATGATGTTCTGTTACAGGTAGACAGCAGACCAACAAGAACAGAAAAGGGTATTTTCCTCTTTATACCCAGATACTCATTGTTACCCATTCAAGTGGCATCTCTTGCCTCTACTTAAAAGACCAAGTTTTTTTCCAGGCAACTTCTGATTGGGTTTGAGCTGAGTAGGGAAGCCATGCAGAAAAGCCCTTTGTCACTTGGAGATAGGTCCTAAAGCTGCCTCAAAGACTTACCATCACCATTAGGGATTCGTTACAGACATCTCCACCTAAAGAGCTGCTACTGCCACTGGGATTTGGGCAATACGAATGCTGCTTGGAGCCAAAGATGGGGAAAAATACATCCATGTGGAGAGGACCTGAAAGAGGCCGCCCTGAACAACTGCTAAGGTCCAGATGAAGAGAAACTACTGTGAAGAATCACCACAGCTGGTGAGAGTGGAACAAAGAGAAACTACTCCAAGCACTTCAGTTTTTCCTGGAAGAGGATGGGGTTCCCCATTTTCTCCTCAGGAGAGAGTTCTGCTACTGGAAAGCAAAACCAGAACTGCCTGCCCAAGTTACCATTTTTGTGGGAGTGAATTGCTCCAGCAGCAGAGTGTAGTAATTAGGGCTTCCTTTTGTTTTAATATTCAGAGCTATTATAAAGTTTCCATGACAAACAAGGCTGCATTATGTAAAAATGAGAGCATCTAAAAGGGGCTGTTGCCTATAAATGCTATAGATGAACGTTGCAGAAAATGCCAAGTGTCAGAGGGTAGCTGTGTTAGTCTGTATCCACAAAAACAACGAGGAGTCCGGTGGCACCTTAAAGACTAATAGATTTATTTGAGCATAAGTTTTTGTGGGTAAAAAACACACTTCTTCAGATGCATGGAGTGAAAATTATGGATATAGGCATAAATATCTACATTGGCACATGAAGAATGTATATGTGCCAGTGTATATATTTGTCTGTATCTGAAATTTTCACTCCATGCATCTGAAGAAGTGGGTTTTTTACCCACAAAAGCTTATGCCCAAATAAATCTGTTAGTCTTTAAGGTGCCACCGGATTCCTCGTTGTATTTACAGAAAATGGAGATATCTTTGAACAGCCTGAGATTTTGAAGTGAAGCAGATGGAAGGATCTTGCAATGATTTCAACATCTATGTCACCTATTTTGGACTGGTATTGAGTTTTTACACATGCTGATCTCTTAAAACAATAAGAGAAAAGCATCAGATATTACCTTAGACTAAAATGTAAAGTGTGAGTGTCAAGCCAGCTCTGAGCTCCTTAAAGGCAAGGAGGTTGTTGATGTAGGTTGTAAATTTTCAAATGCACTGGCAGCAAAACAAATTGATGCTATTATTTAGAAGTGTATACTGCTGCTAGTTGCCAAGCATCTGAACTCCATAAAGCACTGGCATTTTAATTAAAAAATTAATCAGTAATAACCTCCCCTCCCACACATATCTGAACCCTTAATCCCACCGCATCTTTCTACATCTGGTCAGGTTGACCCAGATGCTGGTGAGAACTGTGCTTAATAGGCACCTTACTGTAGCATTCACCACTCTCTAATGTGCTGCTGTCCAAAGCATAATAGGCAGGGCGGTCATGGGTCTGACCCATCTTTGTGGCTATGGAACACATCAAGCAAATTAGAAGGGCACAGCCTAGTGCTTGAGAGAACAAGTAGTAAATCCTGTCCCACTGCTGTAAGGCTACAGGGGAAGAGGGGAAAGGTGCTACCTACGCTCCCTCCACTGGCACCCATTGGTAGTTCCAGTGTTTGCACTGGAGTATGTACAAGGAGGTTAATACCATGGTCGCCATTAAAGTGAATTTCTGGGGTATTGTTGTTTGTATGTACTTGTACCTCAGTTAGGCTGCCACGGTTTCCAAAGAGCTGGGTTCAGCTGTTTACAAAAGTTCATCTTTTTAATTAAAATGTTTTGGCTGTACTTCAGGCTGTAATCTCATTAGTGAGCACTCCCTGGGGGCATGAACATAAAACCATGGCCACAGAGTCCATTTTCAAAGCAGCTCACTCACAGCCAGCATATTTTTGTCAGTAGCTGTCCTAACCTGGCTGTATTGTACATAGATATCAGTTAAATATGGCTGGTATTCCTCTGTGTTCTAGAATATTGGTAATTCTGCAAATATTGATCTCAGGAAAACTATTATTCCCTTTCCCGGGGATAAAAATAAATATTCTGGCACTCCTCTTCCTCAGATCTGGGGCTGCTCTGTATTTGTGTAAGTGATTAAACTCCCCCCTCATGAATATACATAATGTAAATTCCTGGGCATCTTGTTTTAGCCCCCATTATGGAGTTATGTACTGGTATGTAGTATAAATAACTGTCTTTAAGGAAGGTTCTCCAGTGATCAGTGCTCAGTGCAAAGTCTGAAGAAAAGTTAATCACTTTTGTTAAAAGTAGTTTTAAAGAAGGTAGCTAAATTTTAAGTATAAAATTGAAAGTTTAGAAGCTGGTCAAATAATTTGAGCACTCTAGAATATTTGAGTCATTCGTGGCTGTCTCACTTCATCTCCATACAAGATGCTTTTCCAGCTAGCTCAGTTGGTTTGTTAGATTTTTATGGAATAAGCATGAAGCTCCAAGATCATCCGGCAGGCCCTGGATAATTTCTGAATATCATATCCTCAAATTACGTATTTTGGACTAGATATTGATCTCACACCTTTGACTACCCATTGAATTCAGTAAGTGGAAGAATCTGATGGTAGAATTTGGCTCATCTTTCATAGGTGAGAATGAAATTAGGACTTAGTTTTTTGTTTTACCTTTTGGTACAGAGGTTGGAAAAAAACAGTGGGAATAGAAACAAATGTACTTTGGAAACAACCACACTCTTCATACTTGCATCTGTATTTCTGTGATAGTCTTTCCCTGGCATATTAATCTTTTGGCATTTTTTTTCCACCTGTTACCCAGCAATGACAATTTGAAGTCATTAAATTTAATATTTAAAACATGCATCTAAGCCAGAATCAGATACATTTGCCTTTTGCAACGTGTTGCAAGAAAAAGCTTTAATTCTTCACCTACCATACCATCATATGTATAAACTGTCTATATTACATTTCTCTTTATAAGTCACTCATGTATAACTATTTAATATTTAGGCGTTTGAATTATAGAAGAACTATAGGCACTCTGCAAAACTCCAAAACTGTAAAGAAGCCATTATGTAAGTTTCAACAGATCTTTATTTCTTCAATGAATTCACTGTTGATATATCAACTTTCCAGTAGGTTGACATGATTAAAATCATGTGCTTAAATATTTGTTACTCTGATGTCATAAATGTTAATGATTATTAGCTGTCACATGGAAGGATTTGGGTTTAAGTTTTGCCCAGTATTGCCAGTCCCAGGCATTCAAAAACAAAAAAAGAAAACCAATGAATGAGCCCCCAAAGTCATAAGATTGATTTAAAAATAATGACATTTTGAAATCATGAGATGTTAAACATAATAAAGTTTAGACTTGCTATTTACCAGCTGGGCTTTGAGCTTTACTGGGGTCTGTGGGTGGGGGTGGGGGGGCCACATTTTCAAGCTTTTCTTTGCAAGCTCAAGGGCTGGAAGTGTACTTAAAACTAAGCAAAGAGGGGGTGAGGGAGAAACTGAGATTATCACATAATCTTATGCTTTCAAAAGCTGGGGTTTTAAAGGCCCTCACAAAATAATCCAAGATTCATGATAAAAAACAAAAACAAAACAAACAAGAGTTGGGAACACTTCCCACCTCTGGACTTCTGTGCCTCAGGCTGAAAGGAGAATTCATCATTCCCATTCCTTAGAGTCTATGCCATAAGAAAGCTTTAGCATTGGAAAGGAAACAGCTATTGGATGGTGTCAAGTATCAGAGGGATAGCCGTGTTAGTCTGAATCTGTAAAAGCAGCAAAGAATCCTGTGGCACCTTATAGACTAACAGATGTTTTGGAGATGCATGTCAACTGACCAAGTGGGTATTCACCCACGAAAGCTCATGCTCCAAAACTTCTGTTAGTCTATAAAGTGCCACAGGATTCTTTGCAGCTATTGGATGTTTATTAGCAACAGCTGCTGCTACTTATGATGGAGGGGAGTGGTAAAAGGGTCTCAAAGAAGAAGAAAATGATACTCTTCCTGGGGTCATAGAATGTAGGATGGAAGTCTGGGTGGCAGTTCTGAGATACCACTAAGTATAACTGGTTAAATGCTGCCCATGAACGCTTACATTCAGCTCTTATTGGAGTAAGAATGCCATGTGGATGAGTGAGGCTAGAATTTGCCCTAGTATTGCCACGTTGATGTAGAAAATAAAGATGCTGCTGTGCACTAGCCAAGCGAGCTAGAAACCAAAGTTTTCAGAAATCAGGCAAATAAAGCTAGGTATCAAATGGCTCCGTTTTTAGAAACGAATGTGCTTTCCCCCGTGCAACAAGTGAGCTTCTAGTCTCTCACACCTGCCATCTGCTTTCCTTTCAGTACCACACACACACACACACACACACACTAGCCACAGAGAGGGAAGAGTGTACACACAAGACAGCTGTCAGATAAGTTTATAAATTAAAGTGTTTCCAAATAAAATGGTTTCAGTTAGCCTTTGTAAGGATGCATGTAATGCAGATTGCCTCCTACTGCTTTTAATAAGACACTCTCAAGGAAGCCAATTAACCAGAGCTGCTGGATTTAATACTACACTTTTGCAAAGGTTCCTGAGCTGGTGTGGAGATATTAAGGGGAGACATCACTTCATAGGTTCTTTTAGTATAATTTACTGAGTAGTCTCACAGCCAAGAAGATTCTTCCCTTTATTCCATTGTGATTATCACTCATTTGTCTGCCCGTCTTTTAACTGTCTCACTTCTATCTTTTACGCTAACTGCAGATGATCAGTCTTCTGAGAAAGGTAGGTACTCTGGCTATCCTGGTATGAACAAGCAATGCCTTTTCCTAAACAGACAGGAACTCCCAAAGCAAAGGGAAATGCTGAAGACAATTTGCTCCAACAGCCGTTTTTCTGAATTAGAATTAGTCTGGAGGTATCTACAAAAATACTCAGTTTCCAATTTACTCGAAATCTAGGACAAGTGCTTCTTGTTAGCTGCTGTGGGCCAAATTCTGTGTTAATTTACACCCTCTGCAGCGTGCTCAGGGCCATATGGTGAACAGGAATTATAAATTGATGCAGAACTTGCTATGTTTGGAGTTATACAAAAGAAAAAAAAAGTGGCCTTGGCACCTTCTGGAACACCAGTATCAATCTTGTTTAATTTTCTTGGCTGTTAATTTGCACTGCATTTTACTATGTTACTTTCATTCTAGTCAACTAGATTAAGTTCATGTTGTTTATAAGAGCCATTGTATTACTTCCTTGTGTCTTTTTAACAGCAGGTGTTTTCTTAATTAACTGCTGTTCCTGCTGATATTCTCTCACATTGAATGTGCTCCTTTAGAAAAGGCTATCTCAGGTGTTGAAATTTAATTCCACTGATTTTGTTCATGGTACAAATTGCCTTCTGTCATCAGGTGGCCAGTGACGTAGCTTTTGGGGGGCGGGTCTAGGAGGGAGGAAGAGAAGGAAACAGCTAGTTACAGCGATGAGGGGGGAAAGGTCCTTTAACAGTTAATCTTACACTTAAAGTTACTACAAATATCTTCTGTTTCAGTAGACATACAATTCACTGTTATGCATCTGCATTGAAAGAAAAGACCTCATTAATGTTACTGGACTGACATGCAAATATCAGCGACAGAAAAAAAAGAGCCCTTACTTTGGACTGGCATCTGCTATTTAAGGACTCGATCATGTAAAACACTGTTTACTCACTTAAGTAAAGTTGGAACGTTGCCTTTAATGTGGGTAACGTTTTTTCAGGAGTGCCCTTAAAGTATAAAAAGCTAAGCTGTTTTCTTTCAGCAAGTGAGCAAGTATGATAACTTTTTTTAGTATTACTATATATACCTATTACATTCTGCAGATTCTAGTGATTACATTTTTACTGTACATGCTTTTGGTTTCTATATTTTATTGTAAATGAATGACCCAGAGATCTGATAAAAAGCCAATGTTATTCTTATGATATACTTTTTATCTACCTTTTTAACAAGAGATTAGCACGGAAACTACATTAACATTAAATTTGTTGACTCTCAGTTTGAGTTCAGAGTAATGCTTGGTCTATAGTTCTCACTATTGCACTGAATGGTGCTAGAGTCCAACAAGAAGTGTCCTGGATTATTAGATCCGCTTGCAGTCCTACGTACCAGGGAAGTTGGAGAATGAATACCAGCCCTTCCTCTGAGTTGCTTTGTTTTTATGGGCATGTATAATTATAGTGCTTAAATGTTCACTAACAGCAACTCTGAGCAGATGTGATGAAAAATAAAAAAAAAAATTGCGATGTATTCTGGGACATTAAATGGCAATTTAATATAAACCATTAGGCATGGGCTAAACTAGCTGTGTCTTTAATGCTTGTTTATATTGATAATACAGGAAGCAAAGCCTTCTCCGCAAACCAGATAACATAGGTATTGTAACATCTTGCTTCCCCTTCTCTCATCTTTATTAACAGAAGATTGTGACTGTGAGGGATATTTCAATGGACAATATATAGGTGAGGAACCTAATTCCCAGGACTCTTTCCTGTAAAATATAGTGTGTATAATAATATGCTTATCTTGAAATCAGTAGTTGCTTTTCATCTGAATTTGTTTCATGTAAGTTGTTTAACTCAAAAACTACATGAAAGGATACAACAGGCCACTGACAAAGCCTGAGCTTGGCACCAATCCAGAAGATTCAAGAAGAATTCATCCCAAGGCAGCTCCTTTGTTGTGGAGACTCAAATACCTCTTTCCTCTGCACAGTTTTCCACCTGATAAGCAAATGCAGATAGTTGTCATGAACTTCCCATGGAGTAGATGTCTTTATGCTACAGTAGTGGGTTCATTGTATCTCTTTATGGAGTTAAGAATTCTACTATTCCCACCCTTCCCCATCATTATAAACAAACTGGTGCATGTGGTGCTTAACAGCAAGCCAGTCTTCACCATACTAGGTCTTATTGAAAGACATGCAACTTGGACAGTTGGCTAGGAAGATACTTTCTTTAATGTTTGTTATATTTTGCTCTTTAGCTGGTTTACGGAGGAGCTTCAGGTTAAGCCGAAAGGAGAAACACAACAACCAGAATCAAGCAAAGCAAGCAGACATATCCGAGTTCCTAACATATGAAGAAGTCACTGAATATCAGCATCAACTGGGAGAAAAGCAGAGATTGGTAGTTTTGATTGGTATGTCACAAAACTGGTCAGACATTTTTCCATCAACTTTTTTTTTAAAAAAGACCTTTTAAAATAAAAAGCTGAAAAAATTCCCTTCCAGAAGCTATAAGGCAGCATTCTGGTCTTGGCAAGGTCCTGAAGTTTACCCTGATTTCTTGCCAAAAAATTTTGACCAGGACCTAGGCCTGTTTACCTGTTAGAATAATTTATAAAAAAACAGGATGTAAGAAAAGAAGGCTCAGTAAGATTTTCTGCAGTTCAGTAAGCCTAGCAACTTTGAGTCTAGGTATTTTTCCAGGGTAGCTTAGAATCTGGGAGGTATCCAGAAAAACTAAATGCTATGAACATAGAGTTTCTGCTACAGTGACTGGATAAATATCTGGTCTCCTGCCATTTAAGAGTCAAGCTGCTGCTGGTGATGCTTTTTAAGGTAAAATGGGGGTAGGGCATGAGTTCTTGCTGTTTTGTGTACAGATTTCTTTAAGCCCTCTCATACATCTCATTTGTGAGATTGAATACATTCCTTCATTCTGTTTGCAATATTTCTTTCAGCACCCAAAACACGTCAGTTTTCATTTCCTTATTGCTTAGGTTCTTTGGGAGCCAGACTAAATGAGCTCAAACAGAAAGTTGTGTCAGAGAATCCACAGGAGTATGGTGTTGCAGTTCCACGTAAGTAACATTTACAGGAATCTGTTTGTCCCCACCTTTTACTGTATACTGCATGAAGTAGTGAAATGATTGATTACAGCACTGTCCAGTCTGTTCCTGTTCCCGCACTATTTACATGCATTTTTCAGAAGTAGCTCAAGTTCTTCCCCCTCCTTTTGAGGGTCTGCATTTGTCTCTTATTGACTCAGCATATCACATCTCCCTCTGGTATGCACAGAATCTGGAATCTTGTCAGCTCCTTTGATTTTTTTTTTTTTATTACACTTTCCCAAATGAACAGATTTTGTTTTTTAATGGATATTGAGAA
Organism: Gopherus flavomarginatus; assembly: GCF_025201925.1. Classification (NCBI taxonomy): domain Eukaryota; kingdom Metazoa; phylum Chordata; order Testudines; family Testudinidae; genus Gopherus; species Gopherus flavomarginatus. The sequence continues at coordinate 15,775,990 of NC_066641.1, read as the reverse complement.
AAGCAGAGACTGTCTACAGGGGGAAAAAATTAGACTGTAAATCTCAAAAGTTAGAATTAAAATGAGACATTTCTTATGATTCAATGAAGAAAAATTTAGGCTTTGTTCCTATTTAAAGATGATGGTGCAGGATTATCTACAGAGTTTTAATTCATCAATTTAATTAGAGAGAGAAAAATATTAATCTTAAGAAAGAGAGAGCAATAAAGCAGGCAAACTCCTTAAAATAGAAGACTGATATTTTGACGCCTTGATTAACATGTTTATTTTCTTCATACACACAAAACCACAGTGATATGCAAGATTGGAATTTAAAAACATATTCCAAACTGTGGTTGTGCTCTGCTGATGCATGAGTTTTGGTCTATCAGTTATACGGAGATAGTAACTGATGGTATACAGATTGAAATTAGCAATTTGCTTAGAACTTTGCAATATCATGATGTCTTATGAGAATGCCCCAAAAAACTGATTGGTACAACTCTAAATCAATTTGTCTTCCAGACATTTTAAAGTTATACCAAGGGAATGTCAAATGTTTGGATAGGGACTATTCCCCCTCTTCCCCCCACATCCCATGTGTATAAATTTTATTTGGATTTACACATCTCTGATTTAGATTGCTGGCTTTGACATGTTTCTCGTCCAATAGACCTTTGTTAAAGATGTACATCACACACTGATATAATTTGTATTCATTTAAAAAATCTGATTCTATGATGCTTGTAACATTGGAAAGTTATGTGATTACACTTTCATGCTCAGCTGGTATGTTTGCAAATGGTCACCAGAGTGTACTGTTAAAGTAGAGGGATGACTGATAGTCATTTCTTTTAAGGAAATAAAAATAATAAATGACAACTTCAAAGCTAAGGAAAGAAGAGCTTTACTTATATAGATGGTATATATGGCATGAAAAAAATCAGTGTTACAGGAAGAGAGCAGGTAGATAATTTAGCATTAGTGAGGAATGAACAATGCTGTAATGAGAAAGCAGAGAACAATTCAACAGGAGGAGGAAGAGATAACAGACAATTACTGAGGTGAAATGAAATGATCTACATATAGTGACTTTTGCTTAACATATTGAATGTGAATCCATGTTTGAACATTAATGTAGTGTTTGGTCCTGGTGAGAGTTCAGAACACAAAGAAAACCAATAATTTTTAGGCGTAACAGTTAACATTCTGAGTCTTTACCTATCAAGTGCTCTAGATTTTCTTCTTAATTCACCTCTGCTGTGCTTGTCCATGTGCAGTGTTTCTCTCAGCAGAGCAGAATTCATTCCCATAAATATTTGCCACCAAATCTATCATTTCTGTACTTTATCCTAATTTAAAGTAATGGGTTTTACACTAGTGGATGGGCATTTGAGTGCACTAGACTTCAAAGCACAAATATACAAGTGTTGCCAACCGCATGCATTCAAAAGCCAGAGGTTAGATCCCAAGGATCAGGAGATCTAAGCTAATCATGAAAATCAACAAACAAAACGGCTTTTGAGCTGCAAATGGCTGTTTCATGGTGTCTCCTGTGGCTCTTTGTAGCACATGATATTAAACACTGATTTAATTATTAACCAGTGAGGATGCTTTTACTATGTTATTAACCAAGTTAATAACTTAGTGCAAGTTGATATATTATCACACAAATAAGTTAACCAAATATTTCCCATATACTATTTAAATATGATTGATACTATAGAAAAATGAAACAATGAATTCACACCACTGTGGCTCTTCTGGGTAATGTTGACTGCTAATTTGGCTTCTGAACCACTGAGGTCTGAATACTATTGATTTAAACCAAACACAAATAAAAGCAAAAAAACATCAATTACAATGTTGAGATTAATTGTACAACAGGCAAGAGCTCAAATTCTGATAGCAAACAGGTTTGTTTTCCTGTGCTTTACATTGGTATTTTATTGCAATATAAAATCTTGAAATAATGAAACAGAATATACTAAAGGTAACAGTTTTACAGTGTCATATGTCACCTTGGAAAATAATTTACTGCCCTACTGTAACTGGATTAAGGAAAAAATAAAATTTGATTTCAACAGTTGTGCAGGAATAGAAAGCTACATGATACAATTTAAAAGTTACTGGATTCAAAAGCAAGAACGCTGAAAGAAGCTTGTGATAGCGAACTACTAATTTTAAAATGTGAACAATATATAAAACACATAGTGTATGTATAGAAATAGAATGCATGTCTCAAGGACTAATGATGAGCTTAAACAACATACATGTCAGACCAGATTTAAAATATTCACTGCACTGAAAGACATGGCACTCAAAAAAGGTAGGGAAGAAACTATACCTTAAAAAAAAAATAAAGGCAAGAATTCAAAATCAGAGTTATATCACTAATTTAGTTAACATGGGAGAGAAAAACAGAAGTTACTCAAACAAACCTTTTGTGGTTTTTTGAAGTTCTGGGTGGAAAAAAATGCTGAAAAAAAACAAGCTGATTTTATTTTCTAATGATTATCTCCAGTGGGTCATATTTTATTTCCTTTTCCTCTTTTAGAACCTGTTTCTGCTCCCACAGAAAGCCATGGGAATCTGTCATTAACTTAGGAACAGGATAAGGCTTTTGTACTGTTTCCAGGTTGTTTTGTGATTGGGGTTTTGGGCATCTTTTGAGAGTTTAATTTTCTTAAAGGCTGTAGTGATACAAGAGATATTTGTAGCCTGTTTACTAGAAGTGATACCATTTTCCCTAGGAATGTTTATGGTCATGCCATGTGCAAGAAAAAAAAAGTGTAAAAAACTTAGGTATGCTATACTATCTCAAAGACAAAGGTTGAATTTGGCTTTCAACTCTTATTTTCCAAAAACAGGGTATTACAGATTTAAAAAGAGAGATGTTTCAGTGTCCCTCTAAAATTCCAATGGAAACATTTTTTTTTAAATGAAGCCAAACAACTTCTGCATATTTTACAACTCAAAACACAGCACCTTTGTGCCAAGGACACAACATAAATGCAAAATTGACAAACAAAAATTCATAGTTTAAAGCTGGAAGGGACCACTATAGTAGTCTGACCCTATGCACAACACTGAACCTCGAAGAACTTCTCCCCATAACTCCTGCATCAAGCCCATGTCTTGTGATAGACCCAGACCATAACTGAAATTGAGTCTGTTTTCATTGCCCAAGCAGAGATGAATTAAAAAGCTAAATAAAGTATTTACTTTAAGACTCACCAAGCTGTATGCAGAGATGCACTGTTTGACTGCAGGTTACATGCTTTTCCTTCTTCCCTCTTGTTTGTCTGACTCACTCGTTTCATCTTGTCTGAAATTGAGCTATAATTCCACCAACTGCTCCAGATAAGCAATTCCACTGATTCTACAAGGATGCAGGGTTCCACCAGGATCAGGGCCCCAGACTTCTCTTTTGAGGGAAGGGCCATGTCAGCCTATATTTGTACAGTGTCCAGCATAGTGGGACCCTGACCTTGATTGGTGGCCTTTTGGGTGTTATCATAATATAAAAGCTAAAGTAAATTAATTGAGTTATTTCAATTTTAATCTACTGTAAGGTTTTGTTTTTATACAGATAAATGGATTTTTGTTTTCAGTTTTGTTTTTCACTTGATGGTGTGTGTCCATTTAGTTTTGGAGGCATGAAAACCTAAGACTAAACAAAGGCAAGTCTGCATCCAACTTCTGCTAACTGCTACCCCATGTTTGATGTTCATGGTGCTGTTTCCACTCTTCCAGATACAACAAGGTCAAAGAAAAGTCATGAAAAAGAGGGAGTGGAATACAATTTTGTCTCTAAGCAATCATTTGAGATAGATGTACAGCATAACAAGTAGGTTTGTTTTAACATACTGAAATAGTGTGGCTACATTTTCAACATGTTGCTTGTCAAGATGTATAGTATATACATACCTAGTTTAGTGTAATAATGAGATGGGACAATTTTTCCAGTAAACTCTTGTTTTCAGTTTGAGTATAGACTCACTCAAAGCCTGACTGAAAGGCAAGTCAGGAACAGTAAAGGGTTGGAAAGAGGCGCAGGAGGCAGAATCCAACCTTGCTATCTAATTAGTGGCAGTCCCATTAACTACCTTTACTGCTATTTTCTGGTACATGTGTGCTGGCAAGTTTTATTTACTTATTCATTGTAATCATCTTAGACTCTGAATTTGGGAATGTAAATGACCTATTGGATTATCCAGTCCATTTCCTGTTAGTGCAAGGTTTTACTATAGAATTTAAATCCGCCCCCAGAAGCCTGAAAATTAAAATTTCTTTCCTGGCTAGCTTTGTACTGTTCTCTGTGGAAAACATGAGGTTTTCCCCTTCTCTGTTTTTAGAATTCAGCTGAAATTACCATGGCAGTTTTCCTTTAGTTCCTTATTTGTCAGCCGCACTGATTATCACTGATGCCCTGGGGAAACTGTTGCTATTAAGCCCCAAGAAGGATCACAAAAACATGCAGAGTCTTGTAGGTGCCCTAAGAGAGTGGAGTTTTTTGTTGAAATTGTGATGGTAACAGAAAGAAACCAAACCAGTGCATAGAGCTCAGTTTGCTTTCCCCAACATAAACTAATAGTTTCAAGGTAGGTCAGATTTTGGTCCTACACTGCTTGGATGTGGTTTTCTGCAATGTTTATAACATTTCCACCTTCCTTTGAGAACATCCAAATAAGGATACATATTCCAAGAGAGATTTTTCTTTAAGGATGTTCCAGTTGCTCAATATACTCCACAGGGCCCATGCTTATTCAGTGGTACTTTTGTATTTGTTACAGTGATTTTGTGCAAGAGAAAAGGGTTGACTTGTAATTAAGTCAGGGAAGCTGGGTTCTGTTAAGACTTTTGTGACCTTTGGCATGTCACTTAACTTCCCTTTGCCTGAGCTTTCTCCATGGAGAGAGGGGATGTACATATTAATTCCTTCAAAATCCTAAAGCATATTGAGAGCCTCAAATGGAAGGAGATTTCTGATTGCATTATCTCAGTTTTCTGAATGCCAGGCACTAGTTTTGTAAAGGGAGACGCCCATAGGTGCTGGAACTAGGGGTGCTGCTGCTGGAAGTGATTTCCATCATATACGGGGTTTACAGATTGATTCAATGGCTCTCAGCATCCCCACTGTACAAATTGTTACAACATCCCTGAAGACAACTTTTCATGGCTCCCTGGAACTAACAAATGTAATCTGTTTGGGGGAAAACAGTGGTCAAAGTTCTTCAGTTTCCTTTTCTTTGTGGCATATATTCATGAAGTATAAATACCTTAACTTTTTAGATTTGTTGAACATGGAGAATACAAAGAGAATCTGTATGGAACAAGCCTCGAGGCAATCCAATCTGTTATGGCCAAAAATAAAGTTTGTTTGGTGGATGTGGTACCCGAAGTAAGTATAGCTGTTTTTATAAAGTCATCTGATTCCAGGGGGGCATGGCAGCAGCGGTCAGAAATAAAATAAGCATGCTGCTCTAGCCAGCCACCTCAGTAAGTTAAAATGTTTGTGGCACAAAATCAAGGAAAGAAATTGTTGCAAATAACTAGTTTAGCCCCTTCCTCTGTTTGTGACCCAATCTAGATTTTTCCATCTCTTATTTTTAGGTAGTCACCAAACATGTTAGTTGAAGAAACTCAGCCTCTGAGCTGTTTTGCAAATTTTTCACTTTTCATTATCAAGGACCTTATCCAACTCCTTTTGAAATCTGCTGACTTCAGATAGCAGGATCAAGTGCTATTTGCAGTATGTGATTGGCCAGAGTCAGATATTATTCCTGCTCTCTGATTGGATGACAAACTTTTAAAACAGAATAAAAACCTAACAATGAGAATAATGATTAAAGGATGATAGAAAATACCCTTGTTTGTAGGCAAATTATGGGTTTCCCTGTGAAGAATTGGCATTCCCTAAACATTCATGTGAAGAAAAATGGTGGTGTATAGCCATTCAGAATGTGAATGAATGTTCAGGGACATGGCTTTGCAGTATTCAACCAGCTTTAAACATGGAAAACAGTCTGTTTCCCATGAGGAGAAGTAATAGAAGATGGAGTCTTTTCCTGTTGGGGTTACATATGGCCATGAGTAGGACAGAAAAAACAGCATAATCTGATCTGCTTTGAAACTTGTTTGATCTGTTTATATTGCAAATCAAATTTAACACTAAAAAAGGCAAATATACTGTGTTCAAACAAACATGAACATTGTAAAAAAAGTTACTCGATGGAGCAAATAAAAAAAAATGTCCCAAAGCTTTGTAGATGAAAATGTATAATTCTTTTTTGAAATCTTTACTAGAGAACTCTTTATTCCCTCTGCACAGATTTCAGCTGTCTGCATTGCATTATTAATTTACAAGCCATACGCAAGTATGGAAAACACAATATGGCTTTATGGTATCTTATATTTTACACCCTGTTCAATCTCTCAACTTTTTAAACTAAAGCAAGCCACTGTTTGATTAGTGTTCTCATACTGAGTGCCAGCCCAAGAATTGTGTCTGGTGGGAGAGAGGAGGTAAAGGTGGGGCATGTGTGTAGTCACACACACACACACACCAAACCAACCAAAAATAACCCACATATTTGGCCTGCCTTCAGGTTAGCTACGCAGAGGAAAAACTCAAAAAACATTTTCCTTCAGGTAAGAACGATTGTAAAGCCTTGCTTTGAACGCTTGGGTTATTCCAACATGGCTCTGTTTTCAAACCTTAGACTTGGCTTGGCCTGTGTGAAGCTCTTGTTTCAAACAGTCCTACATTAAATGTGCACTAGAAAACTTTCAGTGTTCATGAACAGTGTCCATACGGGCCAGTTAGTAGGCAACACGCTGACATAGATTAGAATTTACACCCCAGCTAATGTGGACTAAGGCACCGTGTAGACAGGCTCTAAATTTGAGGCTTTCCCTTTCCAACGTACCTGCTAAGGACATAATCAGGTACCAGACTCCTCTTTTCTTAGTTTAAAAATAAAATAAAATAAATTGCACCCATTTGTCTCTGAGATCCTATGCACATTAATTAGATGCTACCTTGCACCTTATCCATATCTGAGAGGATATTGCAGCTGTTCCTGTTTTCAGAACTTGGAACTTGTAGGATTCCTCACCTAAGATTTTTGGAGACTAAGAATTGCTTAGTGGCAAAGGCACAAGAATAGGATTTGAAAGATCTAGGTTATATTTCTGGCTGTGCACTAACTTCCAGTGTACTCTAGGCAAATCATTAGTGCTCTTAATCATCTCTCTCATGTGGGTGGTTTAAGAAGGATTTTTATTACCCTTATTTCAAAGATGGAGAAACTGAGGCTTAGTCTACACTTGGGAGGGAGGAGGGGGAAAAAAATCTAAGTTATGCAACTTTAGCTACGTGAATAACATAGCTGAAGTCGACGTCCTTAGACCTACTCACCGTGGTGTCTTCACTACGGTGAGTTGACTGTTGCCACTCCCCCGTCGACTCAGCCTGTGCCTCTCATGGCACTGGAGTACAGGAGTTGACGGGAGAGCGCTCGGGGTTGATTTATCGCATCTAGTCTAGATGCGATAAATCGACCCTCGCTGGATCAGCGACTGATCTGGCAGGTAGTGTAGACATACCCTGAGACACTACCTCATTAATGTTTGTAAAGGGCTTTGGGATCTTCAGATGGAAGGCTGTGTATTAGGACATTACTACAATAGAAATCTCATCTCACCAGTGCCATGGAAGCACCAATTTCCTGTTACATAGTATAGCTGCTGCAGCATCAGGTGCCAGCAGGTTAACCTTACATTTCTCCGATTTAATTAATCCACAAAGAATTGTGATACTGGGGGTCTCAGATAGCAGGTGGCTGGAACAGACATTTTTTGTCATTATATGCATCTAGTTCATGCACTCTCTAAAGACCATATACCTTTCTGTAGGTTGAGCTATGCTTAAACTCCAGGGCTGGCTCCAGGTTTTTTGCTGACTTAAGTGCAAAAAAAAGAAAAAAAGAAAAAGGGGGGGCGGAGTGCTGCCACTGAAGCAAAAAAAACCCCCAAAAACCAGAGTGCCGCCACCGGAGGAGGGGTGGGAGGGGAAGGCCTGCTGCCCCTTGAAAAGTGCTGCCTCAAGCACATGCCTGGAACGCTGGTGCCTAGAGCTGGCCCTGTTAAACACCAGCCTCCTCAATTTTACAGCTTGTCCCTGTGTGATGGCTTATAAAAAAAAAAATCAAAGTTAATAGAAAAACAAACTCAAATACTGATGACTGCTGTAAGAGTGTATCCTGGGTTGAATATACTGTGGAGGTCACAGAAAGGTGTCAATGAAGAATTGTGCTGTGTCTTTTCCTCATATTTTGTCCTCTTTATGGAAAAAGGTTTCTTCTGGATTGTTCCTAAGCAAAGTAAATATCTTTGACTTCTCCTAGGATGAGTAATGCTATTTACAGTCCCTGGTTAATTGCTCTACAGAAAGCAATGATGCTTGCCTGTCTTGTGAATCTAGCAGCTGGTCCAAGTGCTGGCTCAGCAGAATTGAACTGTTCACTGTGCTGAGCCTTGCTGAACAAAAAGCAAACTGTGCCCTAAAAGCCCCAGTGTATTACATAGTTATTGCTTCCTATTAAGGACCTTGCCCTTGCAAGGTGAGAGTTGCAAACACATGCTCCTTTCCTGTGTAAGCCCACATGGAACTTTTCCCACCATGAACAGGCTCTGCATTCTCAGTCCTTCTGGCCACACAAAAAAGTGAGACTCTAACTGTCACTGAGTACTGACTCCTCTCTTATGCTAGTGGTTGGCCCAGGCCACATGTCTGGGATTAGGAAATAACTTTAAATACTCTTGTCAAAGCAAGTGGAGTTCAGTTTCTTGGGTTTTGTCCCATTTTTATTAAAGGAAAGGAAGGATAATTTGGCCTAATAGGCAAGTTATATCCTTTTCTCTTGTAGCGCCTTCCCCTTTCTGTAAATGTAATGCACAGCAAGATCTGTGTGCAATGACGCTGACATTTTATTCGTCTCCTTTTTTGAAGAATTAGATATAATGCTCAGACTTACAGTATTTTACACAGAGTTTCAAATGAGAAATTTACAGCTGAAATTACTAAGAACAGTTGGAACAGATAATTGAAGTTTCATACATTAATTTATCATGTAAAAATTTTCCTTAACATACATAAAAAGCTCATGTATATTTTTACTCACAGGCAGTAAAGCACCTGAGAACACCAGAGTTTAAACCGTATGTTATATTTGTGAAGCCTCTTGTTCCAGAAAAGAAAAAAAATGCACCATCTCCAACTTCAGAAGAAATCTCAGCCCCACTTGTAAGTATTTTAACCTCAGTTCTTAAGATACCGAAGAAACTATTTGGAATATTTTTTCATAAGAGAAACCTGTTCCTCCAGCTGAGTGAGATAACATAACTGGCTCTAGTCTCATGATGGGAAGTCAGGTTGAGAGTTCTAAGTAGCTACATTAATGTGGCAATTACCTGGGAACTCTTTTTGCCTTCCTCGGCTATGTCTCCTTGCTGATTGGTCAGTATGGACAGCAAAGCATCCTCCTACAGGATATGCGTGAGATGTTCGTCAAGATAATGATATCCAACAAAACTCAGATTTGAGATTCAGTTTTTATAAGCTGCTACAGTTTTCAGAGCCCCCATGCTAAGGTGACTACGACTACCGTTACTTCAGCTGCCATACCTTCATCCCTTATATTAGTTGACTTAATTTTCCTGAAGCGTGTTTTGCCTTTTCATATTACAAGTGTCTTCATGCTGCATTACTTTTCCTCAAACACAAGTAAAACAATAAACACAGTTGCTGACATAGTTGTTTCACTGAAATAAGCTACCCACGGAGGCAGTTGTAGGAGAAAGTCAGATGTTTCTTGAATTCATTTAGGATTTGTTTCTGCAGTATGAAGAAAGAGTAGGCAGATAATCCAAGAAAAGTAAGCAAATTATTCAAGGTGATCATGTTTCTTGCACTTCTTTCTAGAGAAGGTTTCGGATAGAATGGGAGGCATAAAACATACAATTAGCAGACAACTTGTATCTGGGCGAGGCAGAAATCTGCTGGAGAGTCACTAGCAATCCTGTTTGTTTGTTTGTTTGTTTGTTTTGGTCCGGAGGTATAGTTTCTTCTTAGGAAGACTGTACTTTGTGTTTGGCTCTTACCATGCAAATCTTCTTGGGGATAGGGATGTGGGGTTTGAGAAACAGGCTTGTTTTCAATTTAACAACACCCACCATGACTTGAACAGAGTTAGAACTTCAGAGAGAGATTCTGCCCCCTAAAATCTAACCGTGTCAGGAATGCAGGAGCAGGAGTAAGAATCTACTCTTTGTAGTCGTACAAAATAATTCCAGTTCACACCAGTGGAAACAACTAGTGTAGTCAGATTAGTTAATAACCTTGTTATTCTGCCACTGAGCAGCCTCCATGAGTACCCAGGCCACTTTTGCCTCATAACTGCAGAGTGAAGCCCAAGCTGATTAGGCTGTCCTGACATAACAAGCAGTTTAATCTTGCAAGGAAGAGGAAACTAAGCTGGTTGGTATTATCTCTTTAGAGAAATATCAACTCATTGTTCATTTATTTTGGTAATAAAGTGTGTGAGTTCACATGCACACTGCCTGTGGGATCCTGCAACGTTTCCAGTGAAGCGTTCAGTGTTGTTAAGCTTGGACACATCTGTTCCACTGTCATTGTTTTACTTTTGAAGGGAGTATGGTTGGCACCTGAGTTTGACTAGGTGCACTTTGGTTACTTTGAGTGCAATGCCATTTTACTTTTGTAACCATTTCAAAATCCCTCACTCACTCCTTCTATCCCTGAGGCCATATCACTCCTAGCATTAGCACCTTGCTCATCAAACTTGATAGCAAGAATTCATTTTATCCTTTCACATTGGCAATAGCTTTTTTGTTTTATTTCCTTTCAAAGTAGTTGACAGAAACTTGGGGAGGATACAAGGAGGCTAAAAAAGTCATTAGAAGGATAGAATGACTATTGCAAGTTTAATATCTTCTCACATATTGGCCTGCAGGATGAAGAACAGCAGGACATTATTAATTCAGCAGCATTTATCGAAGAGCAGTATGGCCATTTAATTGACACTGTGCTGCTGAAAGAAGACCTCCAGAGTGCCTATAATCAGTTGAAAACTCTGCTAGAGAAGCTGAAGGAGGACTCATTTTGGGTGCCAGTGAGTTGGGTTAGATCATAACCTGCTCTCACATATCAAAAGGAAAGCCTGTATAAAATGTGTTTGTAAATATAAAGATTATATGAGGGAAAATGTCAGCTGCACTCCAAAACCGCCAGCTTGTCTAGAAAGTAACATGAAAATGTCATATCAGTTAAACTAGACAGACCCATCAGTCAGACGCTGACATGGGGTACCTGAACCACAGTTTTTAGTAGTGTCATTTAAAATGTTGAGTGCTCAGTGTAGATTGACTGGTAAAAATTTAGTGATTTTTAAGCTTTGTAAATACTTTGTGATGTAGAGTGAAACTTCACCTACTGTCTAAGGTTCCATCCTGCCAATGGCTATGGAAACAAGTATCTTAACTCAGACAAATGGTCCAAGAGTGTGTAAGGGACAAAGCGGGCCTTGGAGATTAAATCTATGTGGCTGCGAGACTTTTCCAAATACTTCAGGAAGTTTGGATATACCGAATTTTTTAGTGTATAGATAAAATGCAGATATATTAGGATTTTGGAAATCTATGACAGTTCATAATTTGCTAAGTCTGCTATTGATAAATAGTACATTATGTACCTAGAAGTAACTGCTTTCCATTTGCCTGCCACTTATGATCTTTCCTATATATCAAATCCTTTAGCTCCAAATGTAAGCCCATACTTATTTTTGTCTTAACAATATGAAGTTATTGTTAAGCAAAATCACTGAGACTTCCCACAGAAAATATTGTAACAGCATTTCATATAAAGTCACAGCTTTTCTGTCATGGAATCCGCTCCCCATTATGTGCTCTTCATGCCAGGCATAGTGTTGCAGCTCTCATAGCAGGATAGCATCGCCTTCACTGGGTGCTGTGACAGTCTCTCTGTCAGGTACTCTGGCCCTCTGGCTGGGTCAAAATCTTTTAATCCACCCTCCTGACTCACAGTTGTCCAAACTAGGCTTCAAAACTGTTTTTAACAGAATCAAACTTTCTACCCTCTCTGGTGCTCTTCTTCAGCCAGTTTCTTCCCCAGTTATTCAGGGTCCCTCCCAGGCTGCTCTCTGCCGAGATAGCTTTCCTAACTCAGGGCTCTGCAGGAACCATCTTGCTCCCTACCATCTCTGTCCCCAGTTGGATCCTTTCAGGGCTTAAACCTGGGTCCTTTTATACAGCAATCACCTCATTCCTCTCAGGTGAAGCGCATTCTGTACTCAGGGCTGGATCAGCCCCAGGCTCAGCAAGCCACCCTGTTACATTTCCCCTCCAAAAAACAATAAGTAAAATGTTTCTCTTGTCTAGATTCAAAACAGTGTTCAATCACATTATTCATTCAGAGTCTAATATTGACCCTAAATTTCTGAAAACTCCAGTGACTCTGTGTGGTTACTAGACCCCAGCCTATTCATGTGATCTTGCTATTATGTAAAGAGACCATGCATCTCAGTTTTTTTAATGAAGTCCTTGGAACTTCTTATGGAACACATGAAATTTCCGGTTTTTCTTTTCATCTATCAAAATGTTTAGGTTTTTAATAACTGCAGAATGTTTGTCCAAGATCAGTTCCACTCTTAAAGTGTTTTGCACACTGCTTCATTCTGATCAAGAAGTGAGCATGTGCTTTGTGACAATCATTGGGCAGGGTCAGTGCTTGTCTTATGACCACATTGCAACCCAAGTCTAAGACAGAATCAGTCTGGTCAGTGCAAACCCCCTGCTCTGGCCGCAGGAGAAAGTGCTGGTGGTTCTTCTGCTCCCATCTTGCTATTGTCATTGGAAGGAAGGGGTGGCACTCAGCTCTTCTGTGATTTTCTGACCCAGGCAGCACAGAGCTATGAAAAGTGAGTCAATGCCAAGATATTCAGTTTTTTCCTGACCTTAAGGTTACCACAAAAAACATTTGGGTTTTGATTTTGAAAATATGGTCAGCTTACCCATATGGTAAAGGGGAGAGCACTGTGATCAAATAAGTCTTGGCATAGGAGTTGATTGACTGACCAGTTACTACAAGCATATGTTATTGCAAGTATAAAGTTTCTCACATAAGTCAACAAGTCTGTGGTAAAACAAATGAACCCCAGTAACATTATGGAGACCTCAATGAATTATAGAGTGGAGGAGAATTTCTAGTGCTGTGACTCTGAGGAGATGGGTCATTATTATATTTGAAAAGAGTCATATCACCTGGATGGAGCCAGGTATGCCTTATATGACCATAAGCAGGGCTTTCCACCATTCTTGCATGTTAAAGGTTCAGTCCATTCAGTGGAGCCCAGGCCGGAATTTGGCATATTAACATTTTATCAGGTCTTAATACCAGCTCACTAAATGCATAAACATCTTTTGCATCTTGTTTCTGTTGTAAATTTGAAACCAGCAGAAACTATGCTTCATGAAGAAATCCTGCTGTTTTCCATATTATTCATTTAGTACATTATGTTTTATAGGGAAAAGTAAAATGACCTGCTAAAGGATCTTATAGTCTGGAGGTAGACCAAAAATACAAACTACCAACAGAAATGTAGAACTACAATGTCTGAGACCAGTAAAGAAACAGAAATGAAAGTCCCCCCACTGGCCCCACTGTGCATACCACACAAAGAATGTTGTTAGACATAACATGAGAATTATTGTTGCTCAATTCCATTTCCTATCACTACAACTACTGAAACTCTCACAACTACATTTATATCCAGACCCATCTCAGTTCATGTACTTTAAGACTCCCTTTCACTTCCAGTAGTCAGTGACCCAGATTGCACATATCCAGTTCCTGAAAATGTTAAAGTCTCTAAAAAGACACTACCCAGCATGAGCAACAATCATCTTCTTACTGATAATTTTACTTAGTAATAAAACTGAAGTTATGGTTGTGTATGATTTGGAGGCAAGGAGGCAGGCTTGGGTTTCCACATAGATGTGCCCCCATCCTATGTTCCCCTCCCCACCTTCCACCTCTGAATGGAAAAAATTATCATTTTTACATCTATAGGGAATGTATTACACTTATAATAGCTATATAAATACTTAGCAGAGACAGAGGGACCTGGGACTGGATGAGCATGGAAGGGTAGCTGGGGCCTATGTGGATATGCAGAAAATTCAGGCAAGGATTTGGGTGGAAGCCAAGAATCAGAAGTGAGGCTGTCAGGTCCAGCTGACAAATCTCTCCCCTAGTGGACATACAGTCTCCATGGCCAAAGCAAGTTTTGTTTAAAGTCTTCTCCTCTCACTGTCCTCCTTACCTAGTTAGCTTCAACAGAAGGAGGGACAATGGAAGTCTTACAACAAAAATTTCCCCAGGAAACCAAGATTGTGGTTGGAATTTTCAAAAGTGACTATGAGGTACAAGTCCCCTTGAAAGTCAGTGGGAGTTGTGTGCCTAAATCACTTAGGCCAGAGCTATGCTAGAAAAGGTTTGCTGGTATAGCTAGAATGGCAAACTCTAGTTGTATAGACAAAGCTTATACTAGGGAAAAGGTGCTTCCTCCTCCCCCCAGTCCCATGCCAGTATAACTGTATTTACATTAGGTTCTTGGCAATACAGACATTGCAAAAAGTTACAGTTCGAACTGACATTATACTGGCAAAAGTATCTAGTAGAGACCTAGCCTTAGATGTAGAGGAAAACTCCACCTTGTACCCTCTTTGAGGAAGACACTTTCTCAGGCTGCTGGGCCTGCAGTGGCCTGCCAGCGAGAAGCTCTGGACTGCCAGATTGGTTCCTCTCTGAAAAGCCACAGGTGGTTTGCCAGAGAGAAACAGTGACTCCTCCATGCCAGAACCACAACCCCTGAGTGTCCAGCCGCTTTGCCTGCAAGTCTCTCCGCACTCTGCCTCACCCACCACATCCCGGCGGGGGCAGCTCACAGGCAGTGCTGCTGGATAAGCATAGCTGGTAGTTGAGGCACCCTCTCTATTTTATAATTGTTGAGCATAACTCTCCGAAAACAATTTTAAACTGAAGAGCAAAATTTCACACCAAGTGACTTTGTGAGACTATCAGATGGAAAGGTGGTGCCTTTGTGTAAAATAATCAATGCCTCTGTAGATTTATTTCAGATTACTAACATCTTTAATAAATCCAACTAGACATGATAAAATATATACTGTGTATCACCATGAACAAGGGTGTAGGTTAGATGAAACAGCCTTCTCTGTGCTGTAAAATAATATCATCAGAAATCTACTCAATGCAGGAATTACTATCAAACCACTTACAAAATGGTAGCAGTAAAAGTACAACATAGTTTCAGTTTGCTTTATTGTCCAGTAAATCCCAATAGAGGAAATAGTTGCTAAAAGAACCAAGACAAATGGAAATGTGCAGATTTTGTAAAATATTTAAAATTACAATAACTGAAAACATTTCATGGTCTAAATTGGTATCAAACACTGAGCTACAATGTCTTTTGCAGTGTGGTTCACGTAATAAATGATCTTTGCCTCCATTTCTATCCTGTGCGGGCATCAAACCCTGTAGTTAAACACAATTGCCTTTTTATTAATTTGGGAGAATTGTGATGTGAGTTTTTTAGGTGCAGTTTTGTTTGTAAATTCAAAATAAATTATGGCAAAAGTAGACATGTATGTGGTGAAGATTTTGGGGCTGGAGTGGGGAGTTGCACTTTTATAGGAAAACTGCATTCATTCAATGCTCCATTTTATTTTACAATCCTAAGAAAACATCAGCCAGTTGTAATATGTATCCTTAACAGGCCATCAGACTTTCAAGATGTGCTAAGTGTCTGCTGTATTATCCATGCCTGGTGTAATCTCCTGCAGTTAGGAAAGAAAAGGGAGGGAGGGGAATTGAAAAAAATCAGTTCATAATGGAATTGCAATTCAAAGTCTTGACTCCATGAGGAGTTATGCCTGAGGCTCCAATTCAGCACAGTAGTTAGCACATTGACTTCAGCAAAACCTAAACATGTTTAAATATTTTGTTGAATCGGGGCCCAAGTGGGAGGTCTACAAATTGGGCATCCTGGGACATTAAAAGGATAAAGAAATTATTTGTGAATGTCTCAGATTTTACAAACCTTTTAGGACATTTATTTAATCTTTTTGCCAATTTTGTCCTTTGGCAAACACCAGTTTCCTCCTTTTTGCATTTTGAGTGCATTATGAAATGAAATTTTGCCTCACCTTGCCAGGGCCCATTGTTTACTCACCAGCCCCATGATGTCAATCATCATATAAAGGCCAAATTCTGCCCCTAATAAACCAGCTATTCAGCAACTAACCTAATTTAAAATTTCATTTACTATTTAGGGCTCAAGCATTTCTGCAACAGCCAGGGCCTGTGGAGAGGGGGTGCAGGGAACTGAATGATGATAGGCAGGGTCCCAACTGAATGGGTACACCGGGGAGTTGGGTGGTGTTTGTACTGGCACCAGCTGAGGGGCTTGTAGGGGAAAGATCTCAGCTGGCTGGAATAGGAGCAAATAGAAGAAGGTGGCAATGTCCAGGCTTCAAACACATTGCTGGAACAAATTCCAGCTGGAGTGGTGATTTGCGGGCCCTGTAGGACCAGCAGGTAAGTTGAGAGAGGAAAGGATTGTGAATCTCTCTCACTCTGTCTCTCTCACACACACACCCTTTCCCCATCCATACAGACATCAGTTATTTCAGTAGATGCCATGTTTAAATGCAAGCTTGCAGGTCCCTCAACAGTCCTGCATTTCATGGGTGGGCAGGCACCTGGCAGGATTTGGACCAGTCTCTCCTAGGTATTATGTACATGCACTGACTGCAGAAGGGGTAAAATACACACACAAATCAGGCCACATCACTAACACTACTTTGTGACAGCAACATACAGTTTTAGAAAATGGATAAAGCCAAGGCACAACTGTATACCTAGCTATCCCGAGAAGCAATGAGATACCGCGTGGTATTCCGGATATAGTGCCGTGAATTCTGCCAACGAGAAGGGAAGAGTATAGATTTGTCAGTGACACTGATTATCTATTAAAGTGACTATTAGGATTTTAATTAAAACAAGTACACTGTCTGATCATGATGCTTTTTTTTCCTCTTAAACACGTCTGCATCCTGTTCCTTCAGAACTTACGTTTCTGCAGTGCAGTAATGAGTCATTAATGGGCTTAATCTAGTCTTTTGCGGATCGCTCATCCATGTTTTCTGTTTTATTAGTAGTTAGTGTAAATGCCTGAGGCCAAAAGTAGACCCTGATTTTGGATTCTTCTGATTTGGACATCTCAGCATGAGGTGTCTTGGGTCTGATTTTCACATGTGCTATCTCCCATAATTCTAGTTAAAGCCATGGGGAGCTGAAGGTGCTCGAGTTGGGCATCGAATAGCAGAAGCCACTTTTGAAAATGCAGCATTTTTAATCCTGATTAAAGCATGTGTTTCTGAGCTACCAAAAATGTGCCACACCTCACAAAACAAGGAAAGACATAGACCCTGCCACAGAAAGTTCACATTCTAAATCATGTATTTTACTTACTTCCTGCCTGAAACCTTGATACAGAATTCTGTTAGTCTTCTAAATTTCCTAGAGCTGAAGTACCAGGACACTAAGGGTACCTGGAAACCCAGGTCTTGCTTAACCCTTTTGACAGTAATGCAGCATACAGGAGGGTGTAGTGGGCCTCTGAATCATCTTCAGTAACTGAGGTATCCAAAATGGGCTCAGCAACTTCATTTTAAAATGAGAGACAGAGACATGGCAATTATTGTGTAAACTCAATAGCCTTCCTTCAGCAATGAGCTGCAGCTGTTCCATAACTTTCTTTCCTTCTCTGTAGGGAATTCTGTGGCATTGTGATTTTTACTGCATGCATAAGCAGTGTCTTAAGGGAGACATTTAATTCTGTGACAGAGAAATTGGGGTTAGCAACTTTTTACAATTATGGGAGAGGACTATGCTTTCAAAGCGGTGTGGGGGAGAAAATGCATATACAACCCCAATTCACTAATAACAGGGCTTATACACTCTTCTCCCACACTCTGCTTAAGAATTTACCCCAGATTCTCAAATTCTTCCAATGCTGAAAAAATTAATTAACTGAAAGTCAGTAGTTGCTTTGACTTAAAAATATAAAGTCTTAGTTCCACTCTGGAGAGTGGCACATAGATTATGCCCCAAAGAATGGAATTGTGCCTATAACGTGCTGTCTGGGCTGAGAACATCCCTCAGGTAAATCATGTTTCAGGTGTTGCTAAGACTGCAACATGAGGCAGCTCTTCTTCCTCTTATGATATGATGCAGGAAGCAGATGGAGTCCTTGGAGAAATTCTTGCAGAATGGAGGAGCTATGAGGAGAGAACTAGCATAGATACATGCACCTGATTTTTTTATAACTTTCTTTTCATCCCATTGCAAACTGAATTAAACATCCTAATAAAAGGAATTGGTTGTGGGGAAAGTCAGTAACTTACAGCCTGCCAGTGTGAACACAACATGAGCCTCATACACAGGGGTTCTCAAAGTGGGGGTTGGGACCCCTCAGGAGGTCATGAGCTGTCAGCCTCCACCCCAAACCCTGCTTTGCCTTCAGCATTTATAATGGAGTTAAATATATAAAAATATTTTTAATTTATAAGGGGGGGAGTCACATTCACTATACAAAAGTCTGAGAATCACTGCTCTAACAGACCACAAGGAACCATAAAGTTAGAGAAATTTCCGGTTTAGACTCCAGTGACTTTACAAAGTTTCAGTGAGAAATCAGTCGCTGCTGTCGGTCAAATTAGGGACCCTGGCCAGAAATTAAGGTTCAGACTCTTCTTTCAGTGATTTTGTCACTTATTCCAGTTTGTAGCTAACCAGAAAAAGCCAGAGCCTAAAATCTTGTTCAGCCACAAATGGATTTTATATCTGAAATCATGCATATGATGTGATAGACCCAGGCCAGTTGGGAATAGCAGAGTAGTTGACGGGAGATATACTGGTCACTGAAAAAGCAGTTTTCTGTTCCCTGAGTGACCAGAGCAGGGGCTGCTCCAGGCTAATGAGAACACCTGACTCCAATTAACCTGCTTAGAGTAAGGTGAGGCTGTTAAGCACCTGACTCTAATTAAGGCCCCTCTGATGCTATAAAAGGGCTCACTCCAATCAGACCAAAGGGAGCTAGAAGAGAGGAAGTGCATGTGAGGAACTGGGAGCAAGAGGTGTGCAAGAAGCTGGGCCCACGTCCAGACTAATCCGCGGCATCGGCGGGTTAAAATCGATTGCTCGGGGATCGATATATCGCGTCTAGTCTGGACGTGATGTATCGATCCCCGAGCGCGCTTACATCGATTCCGGAACTCCATCAACCCGAACGGAGTTCCGGAATCGACACGGAGAGCCGCGGACATCGATGCCGTGCTGTCCAGACGGGTGAGTACCTCGATTTTAGAAATTCGACTTCAGCTACGTTATTCACGTAGCTGAAGTTGCGTATCTAAAATCGATTTTAATACCCTAGTCTGGACGTGGCCTGAGAGTGAGTAGGTATCCTGCTTGAGGACTGAGAAGTACAAGTGTTATCAGACATCAGGTAGTGAGGACAAAGAAGATGTTGGTAGGAGGCTATGGGGAAGTAGCCCAGGGAGTTGTAGCTGTTGTGCAACTGTACCAGGAGGTGCTCTAGACAGCTGCAATCCACAGGGCCCTAGGCTGGAACCTGAAGTAGAGGGAGGGCCCTGTGGACTCAAGAAAAGAGATCTTCGAGTCATTGTGGCTAGTTCTCTGAAAACATCCACTCAATGTGCAGCAGCAGTCAGAAAAGTGAACAAAATGCTGGGAATAATCAAGAAAGGGATAAATAATAGGACAGAAAATATGTTGCCTCTTCATAAATTCATTCACCCACATCTTGAATACTGTGTGCAGATGTGGTCGCCCCATCTCAAAAAAAATATATTGGAATTGGAAAAGGTTCAAAAAAGGGCAACAATGATTAGGGCTTCTGTATGAGGAGAGATTAATAAGATTGGGACTCCTTATTTTAGAAAAGAGGTGGCTATGGGGAGAGATGATTGAGATCTATAAAATCATAACTCTTATAGAGAAAGTAGATAAGGAAGTATTGTTTACTACTTCTCGTAACACAAGAACTAGGGATCACCAAATGAAATTAATAGGCAGCAGGTTTAAAACAAATAAAAGGAAGTCTTTTTTCACACTATACACAGTCAACCTGTGGAACTCCTTGCCAGAAGATGTGAAGAACAAGACCATAACAGAGTTCAAAAAAGAACTAGATAAATTCATGGAGGATAGGTCCATCAATGGCAATTAGCCAGGACAGGCAGGAATGGTGTCCCTAGCTTCTGTTTGCCAGAAGCTGGAAATGACCAACAGGCAATGGATCACTTGATGATTACCTGTTCTGTTCATTCCCTCTGGGGCACTGGCCACTGTCAAAAGACAGGACACTGGGCTGGATGGACCCTTGGCCTGACCCAGTAGGGCCATTCTTATGTTCTAGATACACATATAGCCAATGTAAGACTGTTTTAGTTTGCTTTAATAAAGGATGTACATGCCCAGAACTACAGGATCCAGAGAAACTAGCCAACAGCTGAGCATGCACATTTTGGTTTGGAAAACTTTAAGATCAGCCAATTCATCTCCTGAGCCTAGTTTAGTCTGACTATAGTTGCAAACAGTGTTTCCAGGAATAAAATGATTATACATGCCTGCCAATCAATCTCAGACTTCCTACGATCATATGTAGGTTTAGGGTCACCAAGTCGCTTCAAAATCCCCTGATTTTCAACAGTGATCCTCACTATCTCCCTGTTCTGCTTCTCCCTATTTGAGCTGCAAAAAACAAATGTGAATGAAAACCTTATTTGTAAAACCATAGAATTCTCAGAATCTTTGTGCTGAATGGCTGACACTAATGAGGCATGAGCTGATGGTAACAGGTGGCATATACTCAGTCAAAATAATTTTATCTGTCCTCTACTAAGGGGCATAACTGATGTATTTCGCTGAGTTTGCTCACTTATGATTAACTCTAGTCCACGGCTCTCCAATAAAGGCGCAATACCAGATGCTGCCTAAAACCCAGCGTTGTGAAATCATATTTTTTGGCATAAGTTCCCCCTCCAGGCTGATTTCTAGATTTATTATTGTTGGTTACTTTGCAGCACCCCAAACTATAGCAGGTGTTTCCCAGTGCATATGTAGAGCCCTGCCCCAAACAGCTTACACTATATCACACGTGCTGCAGGAAAGAAGCAACAGAACAGAAATGAAGGGTGTAGAAGGGAAGACAGTAATAAAATGCTGCTGCTAGACATGTGCACCACGAGTGGAATCTTGTCTATAGTTTTAAATATACAAAAAGAAAATACATATTTTGGTCAGCTCACTTCAGATGGGTGTCCTAGTAGGACTAGATTATAAGGAGGGGCATGAACGTGGCTCGGGTAGTGATATATTGTTAAATCAGTTTGGGAGGGCATTCCATGATTGGGGAGGGCAGCATGGAAAAGGGCTGACATGTTTGAGGGAGAATGAGTGTACTGCATATCTGTCATGACTTGACTATGGGGCAGCCATGCCTAGGGGTTAGAACAAGAGTCAGACACCAAGCAGCGGGCCGGGCCAGGTCAGGTCAGCAGGTGATCAGAGGCAGAGACAGTGCTGAAGGGCTGACTGAACCAGCAGGAGTAGGCAGGGTCAGGTTACCAGCAGATCAGAGTCATTGGATGATGGGTTGGAACATACTGCCCCCCCTCCACAACCGTATCAGGGTTGGAAGTGCAGAATGGGTGATGGCTCATGAAAGACAAGGTTTGACAAATAGGGAGGGACAGAGCTATGCAGGGCTCTGAAGGCGAGGAAGGACAGGAAGCAAAAACTTCTTGTGGAATGAGAGCAGACAGTTGAAGGATGCAGGGGGTGGAGGCTGATATGGGCTGAGAGAGAGGCCAGCTTACTGGACACGTTTTGCATGGATTGGAGGGGGTGATATGGATGCCAGGGTGGCCAGAGAAGAGAAAGTTGCTTCATCCAGACAGCTGATGATGAGGGTCTGGGTGCGAGTTTTTGCTGGGAGGCCAGGTGAGTTGAGTTGGAGAGTGCACAGAGAAAAGTAGAGCAGGCCAAGGCCAGAGCCCTGCAGACTCCAGGCAGAGAGTGGGTAAGGTGAGAAGACTCCCCCCCCACACCAAAGGAAAGACAGTCAGAGGGGCAGGAGGACAGTGCTGCAAAGGCATGCATGCCTGTGTATGTGTAGGAGATGAATGGCAGCATCAAAAGCCATGGGGGCGGGTCAAGGAGCATGAGCATACAGTTGAGGCCCGTGGAGTGGAGCAAAGAGCAGTTACTGCTTTGTCCCCTTCCCTCCCAGAAACATGTAAAAGTGACTTTCATGGTGGGGTGTGGCATATGAGTGCTGCCCTACTGGTGCAACTCCAGCTGCTTCTGCCAAAAATGGCCCCTTTTAAGCCTCAGGGCATCATCTGGCCTCAGATGGTAACATGTCCCCAAAGGCACCAGTGCAACTTCTGAGAACAAAGGAGTGAACCTGAAAGGATGATAACTGAGATAGCTCTATCTTTTGTGAAGCATGAGTTCTTTGCAGCTGGACTGTCTGCTGTACGTTTTGCTATGCCCAGCACAATGGTGAATCTGATCCTGAGTGAAGCTTTGGGCTGCTCCTGTAATCCAAATAATACTATCTACCTCCTCTGAAAGTATTCATTCCAGCAATCCACCATCCCTGTCCCACGCTGAATGGTAGCTAACCTCTCTGCCAGCTGCTTGTTTTCTCTTTCGATTCTACCAATTTTCTTCTGGTCCTCCTGTGCAAGAGACCCAGTTTTGTGATACCACTCTCCTGCTTCAAATCCTTCCTCAAGAGGCATTTTATTGGGTTAGTGTCCCATCAACCTCCACTCCCATAGTCCATTATCTGCCAGCCAGCCCCCCATGCCCACTCCTGTCATCCATCATGTCCATAACTGCCATGCTCTTTGCTTGTCCATCACTACTGCCTTCCCCACTGGTTCATCCAAATAAATATATGTATTTCAAAGAAACTAACAAGATATGCAGAGGCCTGGAGCATCTTTGATCCTTTTACTATGATTTCTGCATCCTCTCACTCTCTCCACCCCCTTTCCTAGGTGTGAACCCTTGCTGTGCCACACCCAAAGTCAGTTTACTTATCTGAAGCACTGCCTGATTTTTATGGCACTGTGTAAAGCATGATGAATAAACCTCAGTTAGTACAGGAAAGAACTGAACACGCATGGAAAGACGAGTACCTGAATCTTGCTCATTTTAAAGTGATGGTGAGTTTGTGCTCGTGGGGGTTTATTATCAACACGAGGTCTTGCTGGAGGAAAAAGACAAAATCAAAATGAACGTTATGCTATGATGAGTCTTCAAGAGCTGCTGACACCCTGCTCCCTTTCCCCAGTCTTTTATTACTTAACACAACATCATAAGAACATAGAACTGGCCATATTGGGTCAGACCAATGATCCATCTAGCCCAGTATCCTGTTTTCTGACAGGGGCCAATGGTAAGTGCTTCAGAGGAAATGAACACTTCAGGTCATCATCAATCGATCCATCCTGTCATCCACTCTCAACTTCTGGCAATAAGACGCTAGGAACACCCAGAGTATGGGGTTGCATCCCTGACCATCTTGGCTAATAGCCATTGATGGACCTGATGAACTTAGGGGTACACAGAGGACTTCCAGGGGATACATCAACTCATCTAGATATTTGCCTCGTTTTACAACAGATTACATAAAAAGCACTAGCAAAGTCAGTACAAATAAAATTTCATACAGACAATGATTTGTTTATACTGCGGTATATACCATATAATATTTATATTCCAATTGATTTATTTTATTATATGGTAAAAATGAGAACATACGCAATTTTTCAGTACTAGTGTGCTGTGACACTGCTGTATTTTTATATCTGATTTTGTAAGCAAGTAGTTTTTAAGTGAGGTGAAACTTCGGTGTAAGCAAGACAAATCAGACTCCTGCAAGGGGTACAGTACTCTGGAAAGGTTGAGAATCACTTCTTTTTGAACCTCCATTATAGTTTGGCTTTCATAACATCCCCTGGCAACAAGTTCCACAGGTTGACCATGCATTGTGTGAAGTACTTTTTGTTTTTTTGTTTTAAATATGCTGCCTATTGATTTCATTGTGTGACCCCTCATGCTTGTGTTATGTGAAGGGGTAAATACTTCCTTATTCACTTTCTCCACCACATTCATGCTTTTGTAGACCATTATCACATCCACTCTTAATCGTCTCTTTTCCAAGCTGAAACATCCCCATCTTTTTAATCTCTCCTCATGCAGAAGCTGTTCTATACCCTTAACCATTTTTGGTCGTCTTGGTACCTTTTCAAATTCTAATATATCTTTTTTATATGGGACGCATGACCAGAGTTGCATGCTGTATTCAAGGTGCGGGCACACCCTGGATTTATACAGAGGCAATATGATATTTTCTGTCTTATCTATCCTTCTCCTAATGGTTCCTAACATGCTGTTAGCTTTTTTGGCTGCCGCTGCACATTGACCAGATGGTTATAGGGAACTACCTACAATAACTCCAAGATCTCTTTTTTGAGAGAGAACAGCTAATTTAGACACCATCATTTTGTATGTATAGGTGTGATTTATGTTTTCCAGTATGCATTATATTGCATCAAACATTGAATATCATCTCTGTAACAGGGCCAGCACCCGTCTCTCATGCGTGCCCCCTTTTCTCTGGCCAATAGTGCCTGCAAACACAGTTCTTTTCACCTTGGAGGGACCCACCTCTTGTGGATGGCCCCCTTTCTCTTGGTTAGGTGAGAGACTGCTTTTGGGGTTTTTTGATCTTCAAACAGGGTGGCACTCGCCTCTTGTGAGCCTCCCCCCCCCAGCTCATAGTTTTCTTGGCTGGTCTTCGGCAGCTCAGGCCTCCAGCCAAGCCACACATTCTGTCCCCCTTCTGGGGTATACAGTCCAAGTTCTTTCTCAGCCCTGGTACGGGCCATAGCTCTGCAGTTAGCTGCCTGTGGCCTGCTGCTCATCTAGCCAGCCTGGAACCCAGCCCTCCCTCATCAAGATCCACACAGCAACTGAATTTCTCTGCACTCTGCCGCTTGTCTTATATAGAACCCTTCTGCCCCCGATTGGTCGCTCCAGCAACTCCTCTGATTGGCTGCTCTTCTGCAGCCACTCCAGGCTGCCTGGAGAATTTCTCGCTGCTCTATTCTGGGAAAAGGTGATGCAGGGCCATGAGGCCTCCAGAAGGGGACCTCTGGACGTAGCCCATCTTGCCATAATCTGCAGTTTTGTTGCCCAGCCACTCAGTTTTGTGAGATCCCTTTGTAATGCTTCATAAACTGTTTTGAACTTAACTATCTTGAGTAATTTCATATTGTCTGCACATTTTGCTACCTCATATTACTCCTTTTTTCAGATCATTTATGAATATGTTGAACAGCACTGGTCCCAGTACAAATCCCTAGGGGGCACCACTATTTACCTCTCTCCATTTTGAAAACCGGACATATAGTCCACCTGTTTGTTTTCTATCCTTTAACCAGTTACTGATCCATGAGAGAACTTTCTTCTTATCCCATGACAGCTTACTTTGCTTAAGAGCCTTTGGTGAGGGACCTTGTCAAAGGCTTTCTGAAAGTCCAAGTATGCTATATCCTCTGAATCACTCTTGTCCAAATGTTTGCTGACCTACTCAAATAATTCTAATAAATTGGTGAGACATGATTTCCCTTTACAAAAGTCATGTTGACTCTTCTCCAACAAACTGTTCATTTATGTGTCAGATAATTCTGTTCTTTACTATAGCTTCAACCAATTTGCTTGGTACTGAAGTTAGGCTGACCGGCCTGTAATTGCCAGGATAGCCTCTGGAGCATTTTTTAAAAATTGGTGTCACATTAGCTATCCTCCTGTCAACTGGTACAGAGCTGATTTAGGTGATAGGATACATACCACAGTTAGTAATTCTGCAATTTCTATTTTTGAGTTCCTTCAGAACTCTTGGGAGAATACCATCTGGTCCTGATTTATTACTGTTCAATTTATCAGTTTGTTCCAAAAACCTCTGGGACAGTTTGTCACCTAATAAGAATGGCTCATGTGTGGGAACTTTCCTCACAGCCTCTGCAATGAAGACTGATGCAAAAAATTAATTTAGCTTCTCTACAATAGCTTTATCTTCCTTGAGTGCTCCTGTAGCACTTTGATTGTCCAGTGTCCCTACTGATTTTTTGGCAGGTTTCCTCCTTCTGATGTACTTAAAAAAAAAATTTGCTATTGGTTTTTCAGTCTTTGGCTAATTGCTCTTCATATTCTTTTTTGGTCTGCCTACTTATATTTGACTTGCCAGAGTTTATGCTCCTTTCTATTTTCCTCAGTAGGATTTAACTTCCAGTTTTTCAAAGATGCCTTTTTGCCTCTAACTACTTTTACATTCTTGTTTAGCTGCAGTGGCACTTTTTAAGTCCTCTTGCTATGTTTTTTTAATTTGGAGTATACATTTAATTTGAGCTTCTGTTACAATGTTTTAAAAAGTTTCCATGCAGCTTGCAGGCATTTCACTTTTGTGTCTATATCTTTTAACTTCCATTTAACTAGTTTTGTCATTTTTATGTAGTTCCCCTTTCTGAAGTTAAATGCAACAGTGGTTATATTATTACCATGGGAGGTATTTGACAGATTTACAACTGGCTGAAACCTCCAGTATCCGTTTCTCAGACTCTTCTAAGCAGCAGTTTGAATTTTTAAGGAAAAAATGTTCCCTAGTGCTGAAGAATTTGGGGAAGTTGGCAGCATTTTGTGAAGTGTTCAACCAGGTAAATATGTCAAAACTTTTTTTCTCAGATGGCTGCATTTCCTGGTTTTCAGCCCAGATGAAACAAGAAACCCAATTACCATAAGACTTCTAGCCCAATTTACAGACTAAATGGGTTCTGCTAAGCAATGAAACCTTGAAGATTATCAGAACTAAATCTGCAAACCTTTTGAATCTCATCATTAATTATTAGAAAGTATCTCATATTTTTAATCTATTCATTTTATCTCTGAATCAGAATAAACAGAAATTAGAGAATCTTAACTTCAAATTAATAAAAAGCCCAATTGTCCTAATAATTTTTCCATCAGTGCTTGCAGGTCACATACACATTTTTCAATATTTATGTGTGTATGATATTCTTATCAATAAAACTATCTGATCACTAGCAATGCCAATTTAATAAACTCTTCTTACCTATCCTTCAACATCAAAAGAAACTCTTAATAAGTTTGGGTATAAATCTGTATGTAAAATTATAAAGTTCTGAGAAAGTTTCAAATCCTCATGAAACCCTGTGTCATTCTGTGAATCCACTGGCTCTCATCATGGAAACTACAAACTAACAGGAGTGTATGTCATCTTAAAACATGTGTCTGGACTTATCTTAAAAAGAGAAAGTACCCATATTTCCCAGCAGGATTTCCTCAAGCCTTCTTTACTTATACAGAGTCCTGACTGAAATTCCTATTTTTCTGGTGTATATAATTTACACTTTCTGAGTTGTATGGCTAGCTATCCTTCAGGAAAATGTCTCATCCGGTTTTAAAACCTTTTAACTGTGACTTCAGAAATGTGGAGGAGAAATATTTAAGAAAACATACCGAGTTCTAGTTTGTTCTTGTGAGAGAGATAGTCACCAATGTCCAGTTCTTTCTTCATGGTGGTACTCTGCCTGTGATTGGCAACAATCACTGGATATGCTAAGTACTCTAAACTGCTCATCTTTGCTGTTCTAATCCTAGATACCAAGTAAGGAGATAAAGCCCTAGTGTAAAATGAGTTGTACCACTGAAAGTTGCCATAGATACTCCACTTATGACATCAGAGGCCAGCATTTGCTATAGGAGAAAGCACTGCAAGCATAACAAATCGTTTTGGTGAAATTAACCAACCAGCAAGCAGCTTCTCACTGCAGATAAATATTTCTTAATAAAAATAGCTTGCTCACACAACCAGATGTTCCAAAAGGATTCTAAATCTGTAGCTTTCTAAATGCTTCTTATAATTCCTAGTACTATTGTGTGTATGTATGTTTGTTACCTCACCCCTCCCTATGTTTGGAACTAAATGCAGAATTCCTTTCTTTGTGTTGCCTTTCCCTCAATAACTTCTACACACACGCACATGTGCACACGCAGCAGCACCCTCCCACGGCCACGTCTCTATAAAACAATCGAGTTGTTCTTCCTCCAGGGTAGGAAGGAAGATGAATTATTTCTACACTTAAAAACTTGGAAGGTGCTGAAATACTATGGTGATGGGACCAGATAAGCACCTAGACAGGTAATCTGTCTGGCTCAGGAAACTGCATGTAATTTTAAGTGAATCTTTCACATTCTTAGACTAAGAGAATTTTCATTGGGACTCTCTAATTTGCTTTTCTAATATTTCTTTTTTAATTATTTTGAACACAGTGCAATAAAGGTGGTTTATAGTGCAATGTTGTATGTGCTAAGCAAACCCACTAGTATTCATTGGACAATCAAAACTAAGTTGTGGAATATTGTTATGCGATTAATTGCATATAGTGACCTAATAAATAAACAAAAAATAGAGCCAAACCCAAACCCACAATGGGAAAGCCCCGAACTGAACATGGGTGTTACAAGCAGAAAGTTGATAGTGCTTTTGCACAGACAGTAATGCTGTACCTGTCCCTGCCCCATGGCAGCTCAGCAGGAGGTTGGTAGAACAAACATGTTTAAGGGATATTCATATCTCAGAAAACATCTTATAAGACACTAGGCTATTTCTCAAAAGTGTAGGTGGCTCTAGGGTACAGCATCTGCAAGGCATTGATAAAACAGTAGCCTGTTGCAGTGGCTCACTCCTCTAAGTGAGAGTCTCGCAGGCCCTTCTTCTGTCGCTTGTCTCAAGCATTAATTCAGTAGATTTTTCCTTTTGATAATTAGGGCAAGCAACAATATAATACACTGATGACTTGACAATTTAAGTTTGAAATAAAGTTAAATCTAAATAATTAAACCTTTCTTTCAAAATTTAAATACCTCAACAACAGAGGTGAAAAAGGAGGAGAAAAGGGAAACACTGCATGGGAAATGCTCCCTTTAGTGTTTGTTACTACAGGATGGTGTGACACAGATGCCCATTTGCGGGTCAGTGCTCTGTTAGCAGCTCCCATCAGGCCTGACATACTACAGCTAACAATAATCATAATCTGAATGTAAAAGGTGTCATGTAAACTATAATTGGAAAACTAATACCACACTGATACTTAAAATTATTGCATGTTGTACATATGGGATGTGTACGAAGAGTTATGGATATGTGCTAGAATTATATTATTAAAATGTGTTTGGCAAGCAATGCATAAGCTCATTGTGCCCTAAACAACAGAATGTGTATTTGTTTGTCTGACCAACCAGGCACAGACACCAAAGGCACATGTATGTAAAAGGCAAACAAAGCCATCAACGTAGTGAGTGGGGGGAGACGGGGTCTTCCATGGATCTGAACCTCAAATGATAAGTAATTGAGTCAACTAATTGTATATAATATTACTGTATTACAAAATTGGGGGTAAGGTGTTTTATGAAAGCTAGTGTCACATTGTGAAATATCTGTATTAACACCAGCTGAGGCATTATGGATACTCACTGATATTATGCTTTAAAGTCTGTGACCAAACACAGGGAGAAACAGGTTTTCCCTCAGACAGGAGACACGGGAGCCTTGTGGAATTAAAACAATGGAAGCCCCATTCGGGAAGATCTGTGGCTAGGAGGTGACAGAAAAGGACAAATCACTTTCTGACATCAATGAATCAGGCTTCACTGCACACTTATGAGAGAAGCAAATGCCATTCCAAGCTGACAGATAAGAACTGTGGCACTGACCAAGTGACCTACCCATAGCAGGGCAGCAGCAGAGCACACAGATCTCTTCTCAGCTCTATGCTTTACCCATAAGGTCATCTTTCTTATGGAGGAAAAATGGAATCAGGAGTCATGTCTGTCCTCAGAACTGAGTGCATATAAATGGCATGATATATTGGAGTGATACCAGGGCCTGTTGGATATGAGCTCCCCTGCTTCTTAAGATGGGCAATAAGACCAACACTAACCCCTTGAGAATCAGGAATGACACTGTGCTATAAGCACTTCAGCTAGAACAGTGCATTGTCTGTAGCTCCTCTCCCTTCTCAACACCATCCCTTGAGGTAGCACCCACCTCCTACTTCTCAGCTTCTGCTCACTCACCCATCCCACATTAAGACGGCTCTCCTGCCTCCTGCACCATGACACCATATTTCCACGTTCCAGCCAATTTTCAGATGCACCCCCCCCATCTGATATTTCACTTCTTCCTCCAGACTCCCCCAAAATACCCATCTGAGCTTACCCACTCAGCCTCCTTGCTTCGCTAGCTCACAGATAGGGCTCCCAATCTGTTTCACTGCCTCTGTCTGGACTCCCTGTTTGTGGTGATATACAGTAGATATGAACAGCATTGAATTATGCAACATTTACTTTCTGCAAACCGACTGCAGAGACTGAAACAGCTTCTTTTTGTGAGATGTGACACACTGTGCATGTGAATTTGTGGTGGGGCACACCAGCAAACCAGCATTCTCTTTTACTTTGTGTTGACAAAGCCCTGGCTCGGATGATTTAGTTGGGAATTGGTCCTGCTTTGAGCAGGGCGTTGGACTAGATGACGTGCAGAGATCCCTTCCAACCCTGATAGTCTATGATTCTATGAATTGACCTGAACCACCATGTTTCCAATAGTCACATTTTATACATTGCAACCAGTAAGGTGAAGTGAGATGTTATTCTTCAGGCTGGTGATCTAAGCGGCCATGGTTCTACAGCAGTTGCTAAGAATATTTAAAGGCTGCTTCAGGATTTAAACATTTTCTCATTGGTCTGTGCTTGACTGAGCTCATCAGGTGTCTGCTGACTTTGTAGCATGTTCGTCAGATTCAGATTTCAGTAAAAGGAAAACATGCAAGGGCTGATTCTCAACTGCTTTGCACCTTACACCATCATTTACACTCAGGCAAATCAGAACTCTCCACTCATTTACACCAGTGGCAGTTTTACAGACCCATTTTACACAAAGGTGAATGACTCTACAAGGAACAAGACAGGACAGAATCAGGCCCATAACTGCTTCAAAATAAGGTAGGACAAATCTGGCAATTGCCAAAATATTTATATTTATAAATAAATAGTTTTATATTACATTTGTTGTATTACACTAATGCATGTAACACAATCATACTAGCTAAGAAAACAAACTTGCTAATTATTTGTATGGACTCGATAGGTATTACCATCAAATGCTTTATTATACAATAAAAGTTGAAATTCAGTAATTATTTCTAACATGACAGTGACCTTTAATAGTGAGATGGAGTAGAGGATTATTATTATTTTTCTTCATATGTTACATACACCTTAGTTTGAATTTTAAAATTCTTCCAGTTTTAATTATCTGATTTTTCCTGTTTGTTCTGTTTGGCCACTGTTTGCACCTCTCTTCTTGAAGAGTTTTGTTTTTCTTTACAGTTGGCTTTTAGACAATTGCACTTTTAGGTTTTCTTACACTAGTTCAAAGATAAAATAATTGAACAGTCAATACAGAACTTTTTTTAAGTAAGCTGTTTCCACTGGAATGCATAACATTCATGGAGACATTTCTATGATGTTTCGGTTTTTTTAAAGTTTAATTTTATGGAAACTAAGATGGGGTCATGTTTGATATGAATGTCCCTCTGAAGCTCTAAAAATACTGGATTAAAAAGACCAATTAAACTATTTTCTATTACGGTACTATTCCATGCACATATAGGTGTGCATTTTTCATGGCAGAGTACATTCTTAATGTCTGCATGTGTGTGGTCTAATTCTCAATAGTGCTAATGTGAAGGCATAGCTAGAGACCTACACACTGCTTAGTTACTGATACCACTTACCCATATGTGGGCAGTGGAGTAGCAGGGTCTTGCCAGGGCAATTAATTAATTAAAGTGCAAAAGCAGACTATAACAGGAGGGAACTATTAAACAGGCATTATTTTAAAGCAACAGCATATTTTAGGAATCATTAAATAGTTTACAGCCATATAGCTACTACAGAGCTTAGAGCCCATGCTGACAGATATAGACAGAAGATACAAATACCGTGAAATGACATTCAGTATTACAGACAAGGAGGCTGGGGCATATTACTTGTTTGTAAGGTAGGAGAGGCAGTTTGTTACGTTTAGTCTGGTAGCTGATGAGTAGCAAACACCTACTGAGAGGGTGGCAGACTCCAATTATTGTATCTATGGTATTTACATAGCACCAATTAGCATAGTATCTAGGCATGGCACCATTACAGTCACAGAATGGAAGCAGCTGCACAGCAGTCACTGCTGCATGAAGCAATGACTGTACACATGCTGCATGCATACACACTCTCGCTCACCCGTGCATATACTGCAGTTCTGGAACTTGTGCTGGTAGTTCAGAAACAGCTAAGCACATAGGGAACGCTGCCTGTAGTTTGTAAGGGCTGAAAGGTAAGCCAATCTTAGAGAGAAGAATTATAGCGGCAACTCTAGGATGCCCTTCTCAGTCTCTTCTATTTCTGATTTCATGAATTCAGATTTCCTCTTGACCCCAGCCAACCCCCCGTCACCTACTGTCACCCTTAAAGTCCTTGTGTTCTCTCTTATTCATTCATCAGAAGCTTTGGACCTTTGTTATTCAAGAGATGAATGTTACGGCTTGTCTGCATGGGACAAGTAGAAATAAGCTACAGTGAACTAAGGCCACTTTACTTCTGAATGAGAGCATCTACACAGGGATTGAATGTGCTTTAATTAAGGCATGTTGACTTCACTGCTTTAGTTGATTAGTCTGAGCTTTCCTGAGTGTCACGTTAGTGTCACCGTCTTCCACTCACATGCTGAGTAGAGCAGGATAAGAGACTTTTGAGACTAATTTAAACATTATAACTACCATGGAGCCTTTGGATTTTCATTTGTAGCTTAGCTAAAGAGAACCATAAAAGGCAACAGTTCCCACAGTGCACCAGGTCCTCTTTAAAGCAGCCCTAATCATGAGGACCGTCTTGCAAAAGCTGCTGCATCTAACATATTTATTGCTGTCATAGTGATCTCTTCTGCTGGCTGAGATTGGCTGTGTTAAAACAGCCAGCCAGGTTCTTGTCTCAATTGCTGGTGAAATCTGGCAGTGAAATCTGGCAGTAATTCTACAGAAGGCAACATACCTAGGGTCAGAATCTGACCCAGTAATTTCTAAGTTTTTAGAAGAGCCACAGCTGCATTCATAACTCAAACTCTACTTTCAAGAGAAGTGATTCACTGTAGGGGGAAATAATAAAGGTAAGTGGCAACTAATTACCAGAACTCCACTATAGAAATTGTAAGAAAAATGGAGAGAAGGATCTCGTTTTCAGTGGAAAATCCTCTAAAGCCTCACTTGCTGTCACATAACTTTAAACCAGATTTTTTATTGATCACAGCCGCAGTTTGAAGGAACAGTGATTACAATCCTGATCCTGCAAGATGCTCCACCTGGGCAGACCACTGTGCCCACACACAGCCCCATTAATTGCAATGGACGTGGCTTGTGGAATTAGAGCCTAAAACAATACAGTTCTAATAGTCACTGATCCTAGCTGTTGGTAGAAATTATGTAAGAAACAGTGAGGAGTAAATCTACACAGAGCTGCATGTAAACCCCTGGGTTTGCAACAGAAAAGCTAGTGGAAAAAGTCTACCTCCCAAGAGTATGACACTGAAATGATGACTGTCCTCACCCAGAATATTTTGGATAGGCAGCTGGATTACTTCTGACTTGGGAAAATTTAGTAGCAACACATACTACATAATGTAGGCCTAGATCTTGCTGGTCATGAATAAACTTGCATATAGCTCAATTTGAGTGCAAGGTTAAACTGTAAAACAAGGGTAGGACAGGCTGTCTTCTGCAGGGTGGCCAAGCGTCCCGATATTCAGTCGTTTGTCCCGCGTCCCGACGGATGTATGGTCAGGATGCCATTTGTCCTGATATTCTGGCTCTGGGTTTTGTTTTTTTTTGCTTTGGCAGCGCTCCGGACCTGCCCCCTCATGTGTCCCGATATTTTGTTCCTGTAATCTGGTCACCCTAGTCTTCTGGAGACTGTTTTTGGACTAACTGAGGTAAGCAGGGACACTTTGAACTGACAAGCTTGAAATGTACCTAAGTTGAGGACAGAAGTGACTGGGCCCTACACAATCTGCAAAGCAACTGGTCCTTACATGATCCGTATGATGTCCAAAACAATTACATTTAAAAAGTATAGCTGTTAATAACTAGAAAAATGTGTAGTGTGTGATTTGATTTGGAATTGTGATGTCACCTTGTATTTAAACCAGCTGTATCTAGTCCTGGCTAGTGTGGGCACAGAACTGTTCCATGCCTAATGAAGTAACCTGAGTGATAAGCTGGAGCTGAACTGAGTTTTTGGATCTGAGAGAACTGGATGAAATGTTCTGGATAAGTCAAGTGGAAAAGGTCTCAGAAGGAGTTCCAGCACATAAAAGCACCTGAAACAGGGAGGTAGAATCAGTGATTATCCCAGATTGTAGCATGGGAAGTGTCTTTTCAATACTTCAAGGGAACTTTGCTGCCCGAGCATGCTTACTGTAGAGATTGAAAGCTTTTCAATAAAGCCTGAGGGTTGGACAGCTTGGCTCTATTATTAGCCCTATGACAAATAACACTCTGCTGCTATCTGACACTGTAGTCTTATTTTTTGAGCAAAGACTGTCAGAGCAAGAGGTACCATGCTTCATACAAATAAATATATATTCCATTTTTGCCAACATAGTAACCATCAAATCTATTATTTTAAAACGAGGCAGGTGTGCTGAAACAAAGCCATCTGGGTTGGTCCCATAACAAATCACACGTGTCCAGAATGGAATTTGGTTTGTCTCTTTGTAAGCTCTTAGCAATATACCTGAAAGTCCAGCTGGTCAGATGGACTAGGCATCTGTGAATTTAAGTAAGTATACAGTATCCACCACAAAATTCTTCCTCTGTGGGTGGTGGTGTCTCCAACTGGACTCCGAACTTTTGTTTGTCTTTATCCCAAAGTTCTGGAGTCTGTAGGATCTTTATGACCACTTCCTCAAAGGCACATTGTACTCCATCCCGCGTTTTAGCACTGGTCTCTAGAGAGAGAGGGTAAAAACCAATAATTTACATTTTTGCACAGAATTTTCCGCTTTATAAAACAATTATATTTGGAGGGAGGGGGATGGTATTTTGTTATTTGCAGCTGAACTTTTTTCCTCTTCAGTTCTCAGTAAACTCGAGAAATCATCCCACAGCAGCCTGAAGAGTCTAATTTCCACTGAAGGAAACTCCATTGTTTCCCCTTCCTTTTTGCATTTTTAAATTGAAACTTCTCCTCGGGTTGTGACCAATCCTGCACATATATGTTTAGAAAAAGATGGCTCTAGAATTTAATCAGCAAACAAAGGAAAGTTCTCCCTTTACTTATTTGTTGTGCTTCATACTTAATTCTGCCTTACTGTGTGGCAATGGACTAGATGACCCCTTTAGGTCCTTCCAACCCTACATTTCAAAGGCTTCACCAATTGTAGGTTCTCATTTCATTGCACCTTCACTCATCTTGACCATATCATCTCCCCAAGACAGATTGCATTCTACAATTGGCTATAAATTCACCTCCATAACTCTACAAAAAATTCAAAGTTGAAAAATAGGAACTGGTCAAAATTCTGGGTATCAGCCCCAAATAAAGATTCCAGTCTGAGCAGAGTATGGCTCGGGTTTGGGAACACAATACAGCACATTACTTTTAAGTCACAGATTTAAATGTAGCAGCCAGTCAATGACACTAATCTTATTTTCAATTAACATTAATATTTGCAAGAGAAGGGTTGGACTGGTGCCAATATGATAGGTATGCATTATGGGTCTAACATTCAGGGCACTGAGCACCCAGAACTCCAGGTCAGGTAAACATGCAGCACCTCAGAAAATAAGACTCTTTGTACACACACAGGGCACCAAGGCAGTAAAGGAGTCATGTTAATTTAACTCCAGATGGATCTGAAAGGTACTTGCTGCCTTCAGCCATCTGTAGCTGCAGTAGCTCAAGAGTAACAAAGAAAAATCTCCTGGAGGAGAGCTGCATTCTGTTCATTCATGCTCAGCTGTAACAAAATAACTGTCCTATTTTTATATCTTTATTGGCAAAGAACTGCATACCTATAAAGAGCATTGAGTGTTTCCTAGCGAACTGGAGTCCCTCTTTTTTGTTTATCTCACGATCTGGCTGTAGAGAAAAGAAAAGAATAAAAGTAAAATACGCTATACGTGCCAGGTCTTGGGAACTCCAAGGAAAAGTGTCATTGTGGGCATATTTTCTAAAACGCCTCCAGATACATCAAATTGTTGCTGCAAATCTGTAAGTCTATATCAGGGGTCGGCAACCTCTGGCCAGGGCCAGCTCTAGTGTTTTTGCCACCCCAGACACCAAGCTTTGACCCACAGAGCGGTTAAATCACTGACTGGATTGTATGAAACTAAAGGAGGAGTTGTTCAAAAAGACCAGTGTACAAGAAAGAGTGGAGATGTTAGTGTGTGAGGCTGACAAATGGGTGGACAAGGCTGGCAGCGTCTGCAGGAGATACCATGACAAGAATGGACAAGGAGGAAGAAGCAGAGCTATAAAGGGCCTTGAAGACAAGCACAAGAAGCTTGAACTCAGTGTGATGAGATAGAGTGAGCCAGTGGAGGCATTCAGAGAGAATGATGCTGTCAGAGTGGTGAGCAAGAAATAGAATTCTAGTCTCTGCCTTCTGAACAGATTGGAGGGGACAAAGTGTTAGGGAGGCTAGCGAGGAGGCTGCAGTAGTTAAGATGGGAAATGAGGCCCATTGAAGAAACCTGAACAGTTTAACATTGCTGAGAGTCAGAAGAGGAGGGAGAATGACAGCAGATCTGAAACCCAGAAGCAATACCTACGGGAGACCCAGAGGCTGAGTCTAAGACACACTGCTTAGCCAAAGGGTCAGGAGAAAGGGACAGCTGAGGAGAGAGAGTGAGGTCTTGTAACTCAGATGGCACTTCACTGGAGATGCTCAGGAAGAGTTCCAGAGTAGTTTCTTTTCATTAAATATTATTTGCTCTTTCGATTCATCTTGTTTACAACAGCTCACCTGATTTAGATCAGGTCATCTCTCCGGGACAGTTTGCACAAAATTCCCAAACAACCTTCTGCCTCTAAGAAGAGGCAGCGAGGAAAGGAGGTCTCCAGCCTGCCCCATTCAGGTTTTTCAGTCAAGGCGGCACAGACCAGGTATGCTGCATGCAAGGCTGTGAGCCTCCTGGTGCACAGGAAACACCTACTGACCATGAATGAGAACCAAGTGTATGAGCAGCTCTAAACTGACCTTGTCAATTTTATTGCCAACTAACATTTTTACAATGTTGCTCTGCGTAGCATATGTCTCCAGCTCCTTCAGCCAGGTCATTAGTTTTGTGAAAGTGTCTTTTCTCGTGACATCATACACTAACAACAAAAGAAAGGGACACTGTCAACTGCAGATTCCTGGGCTATTTTTACTGCATTAGTGCTGCACTTATTTCTTATGTCTTTATTCGTTTGAGGTTACTTTCAAATAATTTTAGGAGTAGTAGATGTGATCCCTCTGACAGTAGGAATATCAATTCTAATCCCTGATGACTCAGAGTATGTATAGTGATGATAGGAAACAAACATCTGTTCCGGTAATATTTAAGGTTAGGGAACCCAACCTAACAGCTAGGGCTTTATGCTGTTACTGGCTTTGAATTCAAGAGCTGAGAGTAGAACTGCAGGATATTTTAAAATAGAAAGTTACGTATTTAAGGGGGCAGTGGAGTGTGTTCATGTGTGGGTTAGCAACAGAAATCTGGAATTTTTCAGTACCCTTTTAAAAAAGAGACTTTTGGTTATTGGTAACTCCACAACTGTGCTTACTTATTGCTAATTAGTTGAACAGAGTGGCAGACTATACCACAGAAGGAATGTATATTCTGTATAGCAGGTTATTCAGCTTTCATAATCCCTTGACAATAGGAATCAGATTTTTTCAGATGATGCGATCACAAAGAATAAGACCTGCCATAAGTTATTTGCACATTTCACCAGCAGATTTGATATTGTTTCTGAAGAGGGAAATAGTAATGTCTCAGGAAGAGCAGACTTGAAAAACAATTTGCTTTGTAACCAGAAATGTTCCAAACAGAAATTACTATAAAGCTGAGACTGCATCTGCTCAATGGTTGAGCTGTCTGTAATATAAAGTCTACAGCTTTTTAATTTAAAATGTTCTGAAGCCTCATCACTTCCTACTGATAAGACTAGGAGCCAAAACTCAGCCTAGTGGAACAGGCATATTGTTAAAACCATATGAATTGCTTCTCTTCCCTTTTTGGTGAATACCACTTCTTTTGGTATTCTTTTGGTAAAGAAGTATTAACATTTAGTTAGTGATAATGATTTCAAAGTTGTGCTAATCATATTCCTCCTACCTAAAATAACACCTTGAGCTCCTCGGTAATAACTGGGCGTCAGTGTTCTAAACCGTTCCTGTCCCGCTGTATCCTACAGAGGAAAACCCCAAAAGATTTAGAACTAAAGGGTAATTTGCAATATGTGGCATAAACAGAAAAAGTTAACAATGCTTTGACCATGAATCTTGAAATTAGGATATATAAAGCACAGGAGATGTACAGTCAGGGAAACAGGCAACAAATATTAGGAAAAATAATGAGATGAAAAGAAAAAACATGAAAAAGGAGAGGTTATAATTCAAGGTTAAAATTAAAGAGGATGTCAGCTTCTGAACAGGAGTAAAGAGGTGAAGAAAGCCAATGAGACTCAGATCTGGAAGGCCATTTAAAAATAAATAAGGGAATAATACTGCAAGCAAAACAATACTATATATACAATGAGCAGGGTTGGAAGTGGAAGAGGTGAGGAAATGGGACTAAATACTCAACCAGTGCAAGACACTGCAGGCAGGAGGAGCAAACAGTGGGTTTGATTGTCCCATTGGCTTATCCTGCAGTAGAAGAAGAGGGCCCAGTATGTGTAAATCATTTTGAGGCTAGCAGGATTCCAAGCAAATGAGAAATTAGATTTAAGTTATTCACAGGTCAATTAAATTATTAGTGCAATACCCTGTATCAGGGATCGGCAACCTTTGGCATGTGGTCCACCAGGGTAAGCCCAATGGCGGGCCGGGCCAGTTTGTTTACCTGCTGCGTCTGCAGGTTTGGCCGATCGCGGCTCCCACTAGCCACTGTTTGCAGCTCCAAGCCAATGGAGGCTGCGGGAAGCGGCGGCCAGCACATCCCTCGGCCCGTGCTGCAGCCCCCATTGGCTTGGAGCGGCGTACTGCAGTCAGTGGGAGCCGCGATCGGCAGAACCTATGGATGCGGCAGGTAAACAAAGTGGCCCAGCCTGCCAGGGTGCTTACTCTGGCAGGCCATGTGCCAAAGGTTGCCAATCCTTCCCTATATTTCCCTCCAGAAAGACTTCAAACATCTCCAGAGTGCATTATAAAGTCCAACCCCCCAGAGAAAGGACTATAAAGAGGCAAAGGAATATGAAATTTTACCTACTATGATTTCTTTAAGTTAAGCACCAATGTTGACACAAGAACAAATGGGTATAAACTGGCCATCAATAAGTTTAAGGCTTGAAATTAGGCTAAGGTTTCTAACCATCAAAGGAGTGAAAGTGAAGTTCTGGAACAGCTTTCCAAGGGGAGTAATGGGGGCAAAAAACCTAACTGGCTTCAAGACTGAGCTTGTTAAGTTTAGTGAGGGGATGGTGTGATGAGACTGTCTACAATAAGTCAATCTGCAACTGTAAATAGCAAATGTCTCCAACAGCCCATGATGGGACACTAGATGGGAAGCGCTCTTAGTTACTACTGAGAATTCTTTCCCAGGTGCCTGGCTAGTGGATTTTGTCCACATGCTCAGGGTCTAACTGATCACCATATTTGGGGTCAAAAAGGAATTTTTCCCCAGGGCCAGATTGGCAGAGACTTGGGGGGATCCTTCCCCAGCAGCATGGGGAACAGGACCTTGCTGGTTTGAACTATGGTAAATGGAGGATTTCTCTGTAACCTGAAGTCTTTAAATCATGTTTTGAGAACTTCAGTAACTCAGCCAGAGATTATGGGTCTATTATAGGAGTGGGTGGGTAGGTTCTGTGGCCTGCAATGAGGTCATACTAGATGATCACAGTGGCACCTTCTGGCCTGAAAGTCTGAGTCTACTTCAGAAATTGCCCTTTTATTTAAAATATATGTAAGGATTACAATACCTGAACATCTACACCATCACACAATTTCTCTACGTTGTTCAGTAAATATTCAATCATAGGTTTGGCATGGTATTCACTTACAAGGGCTGACCTGTAGAGTTTTTATTAAGCAGTTTGTTATTATACCCTTAAGCCTCCAAGTACACAAGGATACAACAGCAGAGCACTCCTTCGTACCAGTGCAACTGGCAATATGAAAGAACAAAAAAGAAATGGTTCCTAAATGTTATCCCCAGTTTTAATAATAAAGAAAATCCTGCAGTGACCAATGCAATCTTAGTAAAATAAAAATTTAAAAAATTTCTCATGGATAACTGACTAATCAAAAAGAAGAGGAAGGATTTTAAAGCCACTACACAAGTGATGTTCTTAGAAATAAGCAGTTCTGCTTTAACATCTGGCATGCTGGGGCAGATTACTGTACATCCAGCCACAGGGAACTTCAGATCATTGCCTGCTCAGCCTTTATGAAACTGTAAAGTACACGAAATGCAGGGCAAGTGCTATGTTCCAAGTCTGTTTGCTATTCTAGAGACCAGTTTCCCCATCAAGCTTTTGAAATCTTATTTGCTTTCCAAATACTAATTCCAGAACAGCTGGAAATTTTTTTTTTTTTTTATTATTATTTTCAACCTTATCTATGATTTTTAATTTTCACAGAGCACCAGTCATCAGAGTACCTATGCACAGAACAAAGTAAGCTGACATAGACCTTAAACAAAGATGGACTCTGCACATCTTTCTGGGGGTAGGCAGCTTGTTTATGGATTTTATTTTTTGTATTATATAATACAGCTTCATGTCAGTAATGAGTGATTTCTCCTGATGCTGTTAACATACTGCTGCAAAGGTATCTTTTTCAGCAGCACAATTTGCACAGGCTCTGCCCTTGATTTTGATCTCAGAACAGCAAGACACACCATTGTGACTGAAGCTTGGTTATTTGAATTCCCTCTTGGCAGAGCTGCTTCTTTGCTTGCAACTTGTTCAGAATGCAAGAAGCATATTTCCTCCCTAGTTTAAGCAACCATGATTGTATTACTTCTGCTTTATAGACAATCAATGTAAATGATGCAAATTGGCAGGTTGCTTCTGATAGCATTTTTTGTTTTGTTTTTATTTTAAAGCCTTAACAGTATTGGTCCAAGATAATGTATATGAAGCCTCATGCATATGAGCATCTACCCCCACACTATCCACCTTTTAGATCTGAGGCTGACAGACAATTGTACCCTCATGTATATGGAACCTGCTCCTTCTGAGTTTAATTTCAGTCTCCCTCACCTCACTTAAACAAGAAAAGTTGAGGATCTGAGAGAGGAGGGGGCAGAAAGCAAACAGAGAGGAGAATAACAGGCATGTAGAAATATATTTTTGGGAGAGAGAGAGAAAGTTTCAACTTTTTCTTTTAATTTTAAGTAGGGCATTTGAAATAGTTTTTTTATTTTGGGGTATTTTAGTTCATGATCATTCTATTGCACTGAGCACCAAGCACTGTGGATGTGGGTGTGGAGAGGAAGCTTTAGAAATATCATAGTTATACTTTCCATGCAGTTGCAGTCTGGTGTGGGCTGTAGCCTATGAAAGCTTATGCTCAAACAAATTTGTTAGTTTCTAAGGTGCCACAAGTACTCCTGTTCTTTTTGCTAATTTTCAGAGGTTCTGAATTCCTCCACTGAAGCCAGCAGTGGTAGGTGAAGGCTCAGACCCTGACCCTCTGAAAATAAGTCTGTATCAGTGATTAAACAGTGATTACAACACTGAATTCCCCTTTCCCATTAATTGAAGGAATGGGGCAGTGCATGGCAAGTGTAGAAATAAAACTGTCTAGTTTTTCAGCATGGTGCGCTGTGAGTTCAATGCAAAAGAGCTCATAGAAATAATACAGCTAAATCCACACAGTAGCTGTTTTGGGCATTTCATCCCCATTAGGTCTTGGCTGTTCAAGGGCTGTCTACCTGGAGAATACCTGGGGCTCAACAATCCTCTTTCATGGGTGGCTGTGTCTTGTCAAATCCACTAATGCACAGCAGAGGAGTCCAGGAGAACTAGTGAAGCTAAGCTGACCAGATGTCCGGATTTTATAGGGACAGTCCTGATATTCGAGACTGTCTTATTTAGGCACCTATTACACACACACCCATCACTTGCT
This sequence comes from Gopherus flavomarginatus, assembly GCF_025201925.1. NCBI lineage: Eukaryota > Metazoa > Chordata > Testudines > Testudinidae > Gopherus > Gopherus flavomarginatus. The sequence continues at coordinate 15,733,256 of NC_066641.1, read as the reverse complement.
ATCTGTTCACCTGAAGTGAATCCCAGCTGCATATGTAATGGCAGGAGTAAGCCCTTGGAATTTATGCTGGAGTTGAAATAAATCTCAGATTGTTGCTTTTTACAGATACAGACTTAACACTGCTACCTCTGAGACTCAGGAAGAAAGTGATGAAATGTGAGAAGTTTTTCAAAAAAGGAGCCTTGCCCACTTCACACAATTTTACAGTAGCAGAACCATGGGACTTAAATACTCGAGATACTGTGTGCGCAAAGATCTGCTGCATATCCATTCACTACCAAACACTGTTCTGAAGTACAGCAAACTTCAGTAACGTAAAAGGGCAGGCGATCTGTCTTTATCCCTCCTGGGCAAAACTTACCCATATTGCAAGTTGCACTGCATTGCCGTCGACCACCATTTTCTTCACTTTAAAATCAACACCTGGTATGCAAAAGGGAGGGAAGCATTGTCAGGACAAACAGCGAGAGGCGTTGCTACTCTCTGCGTTTAGTTTAGTTGCTATGAAGTTCGCCGACATTTGCTACCTCACGACAGGGCGGAGGTACAGTCACTTCACAGCACCTAACACGGAGAGATGCATGAACACAAACACAGGCTGTGTGTGTTCATAACAGCCAGTTAGGAAAGCCTCCCGCTCCCCTTTCGGAGGCCTCTGCCGCGCTCCTTCCACTCCCAAATCCAGACCCCTACAGCCGGTGTCACAGGGGGCCTGGCTCCTTATCTCCTATTATCCATCTGCAACGCTGCAGGCTTGGGGGGCTCACCCTGGGGTGGCCTGGAGCCCGCGCACATATCCCCGAGTGCTAAGAGATCCCCGGGAGCCGAGTCAGGGCCGGGCCGGGCAAGCTCGCAGCACTCACCTATCGTGGGGTTCAAGTACGGCTCAAACGTGTCATCGGTGAATCTCAGCAAGAGACTGCGGGGAAAGGAGAGACAGGGTGAGCGGCCTCCCAGGACACCAACCCCCCGGCCCAGAAACCGGCCCCTCCGCACCTGGACTTCCCCACCGCGCTGTCCCCGAGCACCACCAGCTTCAGCGTGGCCATGGCCGGGCCCTGCGCAGCCGCCTCCGCACCCCGCACTGGCAGGGAGAGGGGGCCGGCGCCCCAGCTCCGCCCCAGCGCCTCCTCCCTGGGCCCTGTTGTGACCGGGCCGGAGAGCGCCATACACGCCGGCCCGCCCGCCCGATACAGCCTTTGATACACAACCTTCCACGGACCGGCGCGGGGACCGCGGGCTGGAGGCGAACTCGACCCCTGCTGCCTCTTCCCGGGGCTGAGGGAGGGAGGGACAGCGTGGGGGCGCGATTCTCCGGGATGGGGGGCAGCGGGGCGAGGAGAATCACCCCTGCGGGGCGCGCAGCTGGCACGCTCAAAGTGACCCGGCTGCTGAGTGTTGCTGGCAGAACCAGCTGATCCCAGCCCCTCCTATCAGGCTCAGCCCAGCGCTCGTGGGGCGAGAGAAGCAAGGCCCTGCCTAGAGCTGCGGAGCACTCCTGGGGGCTGCAGGGAGTGGCCCAGATCTGGCCATGTCCGACTATCAGATCTCAGTGGAGGAGCTGAACGACCTGCTGGCTAACGGCAGCGGCTGCTACAGCCTCCCCAGCGCGCACAGCAACGAGGTGGCACCCCGCATCCACGTGGGGAACGCGTGAGTCTGGGTGTGGGGGCTGAGGCCCAGGCAGTGGTCTCCCGAGCCAGCACAGCTGTGAACGGCCTGATTTGAGAGCGGGGACCTGGCGGGGGCGGAGGCGCGTGAGCCCAGGGTATGCGGGAAGCTGGGTTGCTGGTGACCCAGGGAGTCCGGCTCCCAATCCACTATCCGAATATTTGTGTGAGAACTTGCTTGGGGCCAGGGGCCTAGGAGGTCGTGGGTAGAGAAGGTCTGTGGGTTAGGATTATGTGACCCTTGGACGTTCATGGTAAAGGACCCTGGGAGTTCCTAGGTTGAAGTTAGGGTCGTGTGTGAGAGAGTTCAGAGCTGCAGGGCCCTGTGGTGTTTGCTGAAGGGTTTTGGTAGCCCACTGAAGTCCCAGAACTGGGAGATGTTAAAATAAAGGCTGCCAAAGCTAATCCAAGAGTGGGCTAAAAATGGATGAGAAATCTTGCTCACCAAGCTCAGCCCTGAATGTGACTGTGTCAGCACGAGCCTTTACTGTCCACCCACCCCGTGCAGCTGTCCTGAGGATTGCAGTCCAAGTTCTACAGTCCTGTACTCCACAATAGACACCCCACAGAAATGGGAGCAAATATTCAAGAGAATGTGTTATTTGCCCAAGAGATGACTCCTCATCTTTTTTTTGTTTTTTTAATTTTCTCAGCTGCTTGGGGGTAGGTTAGGTTGCCAACAACATTCTCCACCCTGTCTGGCAAAATGCCTGGGGCTGTTGCTGTTCTCAGCTGTAAGGTATTTACATTCACTCCACTCAGACTGCGGGTTCTATTCTCTGCTCTGCTTCTGACCTACTGAGAGACCTTGGGAAAGTCACTACATTGCTCTGTGCCTCGGTTTCCCATCTCAACCTTTGTCTTATCTGTTTAGACTTAAGATTTTGGGGGGAGAGGACTGTCTCTTGGTAGCTAAAGGTGGGGCTGTAGGTGCTAACATAATACAAATAAAAATAAAACTAGGACCTCCACCTTTATCCTAAACACAAAATAAGCTCTGCCTTTGTCCATAAGAACATAAGAATGGCCATATTGGATCAGACCAATGGTCCACCTAGCCCACCATCCTATATTCTGACAGTGGCTGGTGGCATATGCTCCAGGGGGAATGAACAGAACAGGGCAATTTCAAATGCCCCATCCGCTGTTGTCCAGTCCTAGCTTCTAGCAATCAGAGGCTTAGGAGCACCAAGAACGTGGGGTTGTGTCCCTGCCCATTGTAGCTAATAACCATTGATGGACACTCCTCCACAAATTTATCTAATTCTTTTTTTAACCTAGTTACACTTTTGGCCTTCACAACATCCCCTGGCAGTTTGCTCCATGGGTTGACTGTGCGCTGTGTGAAATACTTCTGTGTGTTAGTTTTAAAAACTGCTGCCTATTAATTTCATAGGGTGCCCCTGGTTCTTCTGTTATGTGAAGGGGTAAATAACACTTTTTCTTCACACCATTCATAATTTTATACACCTTTAACATATTGCATTGTAGTTGTCTCTTTTCTAAGATGAACAGTCCCAGTCTATTTAATCTCTTCTAATATGGAAGCTGTTCCATACCTTTAAGTTTTGTTGCCCTTCATAATTTTATACACCTTTAACATATTGCATTGTAGTTTTCTCTTTTCTAAGATGAACAGTCCCAGTCTATTTAATCTCTTCTAATATGGAAGCTGTTCCATACCTTTAAGTTTTGTTGCCCTTCTCTGTTCTTTTTCCAATATTAATATAGCTTTTTGGAGATGGGGCCGTATTCAAGCTGTTGGCGTACCATAGATTTATATTGTGATACTATGATATTTGCTGTCTTATTATCTTATCTTCTTACCTTTCCTATTGGTTCCCAACATTCTCTTTTTTACTGCTGCTGCACATTGAGCAGATGTTTTCAGGGAAATATCCACACTGACTCCAAGATCTCTTTTTTTGAGATATGTGTATAGTTGGGATTGTATTTTTCCAATGTGCATTACTTTGCATTTATCAGTATTGAATTTCATCTGCCATTTTGTTGCCCAGTTTTGTGAGATCCCTTTGTAATTCTTTGGAATCAGCTTTGGACTTACTACAAAAGAGCAGGTTAGACAAACACGTCGGAGATAGTCATAAGAACGGCCATACTGGGTCAGACCAAAGGTCCATCTAGCCCAGTATCTGTCTACCGACAGTGGCCAATGCCAGGTGCCCCAGAGGGAGTGAACCTAACAGGTAATGATCAAGTGATCTCTCTTCTGCCATCCATCTCCACCCTCTGACAAACAGAGGCTAGGGACACCATTCCTTACCCATCCTGGCTAATAGCCATTAATGGATTTAACCTCCATGAATTTATCCAGTTCTCTTTTAAACTCTGTTATAGTCCTAGCCTTCACAACCTCCTCAGGCAAGGAGTTCCACAGGTTTACTGTGCACTGTGTGAAGAACTCCCTTTTATTTGTTTTAAACTTGCTGCCCACTAATTTCATTTGGGCTACATCAGTGGTCTCCAAACTGTGGGTTGTGCCCTCCTAGGAGGGTGTGATGGAATGTCTGGGGTGGCGTGGTGAGGCCTGGGCCAGCACCCGTGGGAAATAATGGACTCTTTTTATTCTAGCAGACAAAAGTATAACAAAATCCAGTGGCTGGAAACTGAAGCCACCAAAGTTCAAACTGGAAATAAGATTCACATTTTTAACAATGAGGGCAATCAATCATTGGCACGGATTACCATGAGATATGGTAGACTTTCCATCCCTTGGAGTCTATAAATCAAAAATGAATGGCTTTCTACATTATGGGCTCTAGTTCAACCACAAGTCACTGGGCTACATGCAGGAATCATTGAGTGAAAATCTGTGGCTGTATTAGAGGAGGTCAGGCTAGATGATTGTAAAGGTTTCTTCTGGTTCTAAAATCTGTAACGTTTTCCTGTTGACTGGTTTCTTGATGTCTCACTCTGTCCCCCAGACCTCTGTATTGCTGTGAACCTCTATCCTAAACTGATGTATTGGATTTTCGTTTTGACAGTACTTGTATTGATTGTCATCCTGATAAGGATGTGAACTTGTCCTGGCCTCTCCTTGAAATCTTTCCCTCCTTTCTATGCCTTCTCCAGCTCCTTGTCCATCTTCCACTCTGTCCCAACATTAGCGTCCTTCCCTGCTTCTGTAGTTCTCTCTGCCTTTACCCCTCTGTCTGCCTGACCTCACTCATCACACTACCTGCTGATGTGTGCAAGGGCGGTGAGTTATATGGGCCCGTGGTGCCCATGCTCCAGGAATATTCAGGACCGAGGGGCCCGGCACCACCAATGTTTGGGCCAGGTCTCTCCCCTGGGCCTGCCTGCTGCCCCCATGCGCCGCCCCTGGAGTGTCTCCCAGCCCTGCCTGCCACCCCCAGGCAATTTAAAAGTGCCCAGGGACCCCTGGCTGCCACCATCAGCAGCACAGTGGGGCTAAGGTGGCTTCCTGCCTGCCCTCGCTCCGCACCACTCCAGGAAGCAGCCGACACACCCCTGTGGCCCTGGGGAGGGGAGAGGGGGCAGGATGTGTATGTCTGTGCACTGCCCCCACCCTGAGCGCCGACTCCACAGCTCCCGTTGACCAGGAACTACAGCCAATGGGAGCTGCAGGGGCGGTGCCTGTGGGCAGCGGTGCACCGGGCCCCCCCTGCCTAGGAGTTGCTGCCAGATGGGTGTGCAGGTCGCTTTTGGGAACCGCCCGAGGTAAGCTCCGCACCCCTCATCCTCTCCTGCACCCCTGCCCTAGCCCAGAGCCCGCACCCCAACTCCCTCAGAAAGCCTGCCCCCTGCACCGACTCCTGCATCCTAGCCCCCAGCCCAGAACCCGCACCCCCTCCCGCATCCAAGCTCCCTCCCAGAGCTTTAAGCAGGTGGGGGGGGGCGGGACTTAGACCCATTCCAGGCACAACCAAAAATTATACAAACCTGCTGCCCCTTGATGTGTGAATAACTTTCATGTATCTACTCCCAGAGCCCATCTGGTTTCATCTCCTGCCATTGTATGGGCATAGAGTCTTCAGCAGGCAAGGCAGCAATAAAATCTCTGTTAGTATATGCACGAAATAAATCACAGTCCTACCAAGGTTCTGACATGACATGTAATTTCGTCTACTTTGCTCTAGCACCCGGACAGAACAGAAAATTTGATACTAATTTGGAGTTGTCTGTTTGGCACGTGCTTCTGATAAGTAACATTGAAAAGCAGATCAGGTGTATGGACTCCACCAGATAGAGCAACAGTTTGGTATAAATCCACTTTACACCCTAATTTCCTGTGTTTTGTATGTTGCAAAAGAATATACGGCTTCCCTTTGGTGGGTGAGTGTGTGTGGGAGAGGAGGATCTTGTTTTTGGCAGGCTGGTAAGAGCCTAGTTGTTGTAGACGTGTCAGTCCCAGGATATTACAGAGACAAGGTACGTGAGGTAATAACTGGGACCAATGTCTGTTATTTAGAGAGACAAGCTTTTGAGCTACACAGAGCTCTTCTTCAAGTCTGGGAAAGGTGCTACAGACCCATATTGGTAGAACGACTCGCTCATGGGTGTGAAATCCATGCCTTGAGTGACACTGCATAGACAGCACTATGTCAACGGGTCGACACAGCTACCGCAGCTTGTTGTGGTGGCTTTACAGAGTGGCTAAATAGTGATTTTTACAGTAGTGCAGCTGTATCAGAACAGCCAGGCCACTGTAAGCTCGCTAGTGTAGACATGGCCTAAAGGGCTAGCAGCTGCGCTGCTGTAACACTGTACATGAAGACAAGCCCTCAGAGTGTCACAGCTAAATACAAGATCAAACAGATTGGATAGTCCCTTAGCACATATTCTAGGGGAAGTGACCCGTTAACACCCCTGTAGTCATAGAACAAAAAGGATGGGGGTTAGTGGGTTACAGATTGTTGAAATAAGCAATACATCCAGAGTCTTTATTAAATGAAATATGGCTTATTTCAACAATCTGCAACCCACTAACCCCCCTTCTTTTTGTCCTTTGACTACAGGGTGCTAATGGACCACTTCACCTTGAATGGTCCTGTAGTTTAGCATAAGTAGTTAGAATATGTGCTGTTTGATCTTGTATTTAGCTGTGACACCCAGAGCCCTTTCCCATACAGAAGAAGAGCTCTGTGTAGCTCAAAAGCTTGTCTCTCTCACCAACAGAAGTCGGTCCAGTAAAAGATACTACCTCATACACCTTGTCTCTTTGGGAAGAGTCTTAAAATGTAAAAATTTTGTTTGCATTTTTAAATCTGTGCTGGATATACACCTGGGGTGGGGGGGAGGTAAAGAGAGTCTGAAGATACTTCCCTTTAAATGGGGATTTCATAATTTCCATAGCAACATGTTGTGATATGACAAAGCTAGGATTATGACTTCACTGCAGGTTCAAACAAAAGGTAATGCTTGGTTAAGGATGGTACAAGCCCTTATCGAAACATAGAATATCAGGGATGGGAGGGACCTCAGAAGGTCATCTAGTCCAACCCCCTGCTCAAAGCAAGACCAATCCCCAGACAGATTTTTGCCCCAGATCCCTACATGACCCCTTCAAGGACTGAACTCATAACCCTGGGTTTAGCACACCAATGCTCAAACCACTGAGCTATCCCTCCCCCCCACATGTGAATCTTCACGGTAGAAATGGGGATTCTGGGAGTTAGTACAAGCTAATGACATTGTATTTATACAGACATTCTCTTTTTTTAATGTCTGCCTTATCATTAAAGTCTCTGTTCAAAATCTATTAAATCATTCAGGAAAGTAACTGTGGAGGACTATGGTATAGCATGATTTCTGTGTACTTTTGTATTGCTCTTATGTGGCAGTACAGAATGTCAGAATGGTGTGAATGTGTTGACAAATGAAAACAGTTATTTATTCTGGTTGTGGAACTGAAAGGTCAGCTCTCCAATTAATTTGATAAAATCTTACCCCAAAGTAACTTTCTGGTCTAGTGTCTATTTAACTTATTAAGTCAACCACAATAGCTCATACAAACTATGTCCTGCTAAAATGTTCTATTATACAATTGTTCTAATTCTAACAGTTCAGGTTGTGTAGCAAGTCCATATGAAGAAATTTTGAGTCATATCTTACATTACAATAGAACCATTTGAGTCTTCATTCCTACTAAGTAACAAATGTAAAAAAAATCTAGCTAAGTAGTTGGGCACTGACAGTCTATGTGAATTGAGATGGCTTGAATGGTTTGCATCTTGCTTTTGGCCCTTATGTAATCCTTGTCTCTTATTCTCTCCTGAGCTGTTGTCAAAGGTACTTTGCAAACACTGCAGCAAGATAGTGCTGGACAGCAGTACTGGTGAGTCTCATCTTATGCTGGGGTTACGTTCCGCTGTCAGTGCATAAAGTGAAAATCACATACAGTCAAAATTACATTGAGTGTAATGGCGGGAGGAATCGCCCGCACTATAGGTACAGTATTTAAATTATTTTTCTCTTTTTTTGTTTGTTGTTTTTTTTTTTTTTTTGCCGACTGCGCAAAGCTGAATTCGCACTTGTTAAATGCGTGTAAGATGAGACTCACCTGTATGGCAAACGTCTTGCCAAGAAGAATGAAGTGACTTGATTATTTGCTCTGACATTGAAACATCAACTCTGATCTGGATGGATCACTTCCTTTTTGGGATAGAGGGCCTGATTTATCACTGCCCAGTGGGAGCACTTACAAAAATATTTTTTCTTAGAGCAGTCACATCCCTGCAGGGTTTCAAACACAGGGAAATCACAAGCCCAGTGACTGGCATGTGGGCAGCTGGATTGTAACAGATGAATGAAAATATCTAAGCTGGATTCGGAATAAACTTTTGATTGAAAGCTGCTGGACTATTTCACATCGTGGTATGGCTGTTTTTTCTGTTTTTCATTGTGAAGGAATCATCCAGAGCTAAAAATGGGAGTGGTGTTAGAATATGCAGGGATCTCACTTAGCTCAGAAATTTAGAAAGGTGAGATTAAATTGGAACATAGTGCAATATGAACAATCCCTCTGTTGAGTGACTTAGTGCCAAAGCATTACATTTTCCATGTAATATGGAGTCTTGCAACCTTATCTGAACCCAGCAAATGTTGGGTTCAAGTCTGGTTGGGTCTGAAAACAACTCACCACTCCCTGGCTTGGGTCAGGTAATCTCTGATGACCTTCTTTTGCCTGCTGGGTCTATGTGGTGGCAGCTGCGTGTCCCACTCCTGCGGGCCCCCATCTCTTTGCTGCACTGTGGTATGAGGGGCTGACAAGTTGCAGTGCTATTCCCTCTGCAGCACACACAGTCCAGTGAGGCGGCAGTGACCAGTTGGAGGAGTCACACATCTGCGGCTGCACTGACCTTATGGGCATGCAGTGGCCGCAGACAGTTTGCAGGCATGCGAGCGGAAAGCCCCCACCAGACTGAGCTCCAAGTAGCAGCGCTAATGCAGGTTCGGGGGGAAGTATTGAGCTGGGCTTGGGCTGGGTCTGAAAATGAGGTGACTCAACACTCTTGGGCTTGGGTCGTGTTTGGGTGGGCTGTGGGTCTAGTTGAGTTCAGGTCAGGCTTTAAAATTAGGCCTGGACAGACCTCGAATATAATAGATGAAGGAAATAATTGATGACAACACAAAGATAAAACAGCAAAGGATAATAATTAAAAAGCATGTCCAGACAGTCCTAACCATTCAGGCAGGACAAGTTCCTCAAAATAGAGGCTCAAAGCAAAGGGTAAACACTGTTCACAGGTTACAACCAGTACAATTATATATTTTTCAGATAATAATGCAGCAGAATAATTACAAATACAGCATGAAATCTAAACCAGCTTCTGTGATTATGGAATTTTTCTAGATCATCCTCAATCTATTGAACAAATTTCATCGTTTTCCTCATATTAACACTGTTTTGAATTGCATCTCCAGGAAGTACTTCACAGAAAATAATTGTTTCTGACTATCTAGTACCAGTGAATCATAAATTCCTATCTGAATAGCATTACAAAAGAACAGGCATGTTTAAGGCTTTCCCAATGCATGTATTAATGTCTGAGAGCCAGACTTCCTGTATCTTAAGGCTACAGGATATTAATGTGGATGTGATTAGAGTCCTGCGCAGATACAAAATTTGTATCTGCATCCGTCCAAGATCTGCAAACATTGTTCGTGGATGGATATAAAGCAGATATCTGCAGATTTGCAGGCATCTAGATGTTAGGGTTCTTTTTTTACTTGCAGTAAGCTGCAGTGAATAATCTTAATACACAATTCTCAAATGTGTCCAAAGCATTTTAAAGAGTAATACACTCAGAGTCAGGCTGGGAGCAGACGCTGTGATGTTATGGCATAAAAAAGTAAATGCACAGAACACTCTTCAGCCTATTGGTTTGTGTGTTTGCATTTCCCCCTCATCTGGCCCTGTGCTGACATGGGCCATTTATCTTTTTTTTTCTTTTTCCTTTCCTTTTTTACTGAAGAAATCTGTGTCCTGTGAAAATTGCTGTTCTGTCAAAAAGCAAGCAAATCTTGCATATGTGACAGCATCACTTCTGCACTGCTGGCAGAGAAACTGTTGTATTTCAAACTGTGTTTTGGAAACCTATAAGCACCTCAAGCCACATCTCCAGAATATGTATTTGGTAACAAGATCTTGCTAAGGAAATCTGAGTCTGGTTCATGGTGCCCATCTGAGCACAAGAATTTTAGAAAGTACTTGTTCCTTCATGAGGAACTGGAAGTACACTTCAGTTTATCCTGCATTTGTCGTATGTAGGAAGTGCATGTATTTGGGCCTGTCATCCCATGGCAATAGACAGGCTAAGATAAATGAGTTGCTAATGGCTGCCCACTAATTATAGGGCACTTAATCTTTTGTTGGTGTCTTGCTCACATGTTTAAGCTGTTGGTAGAGGTGTTGAGAAGAAAATTGACGTGTATGAATATCCCAGTAAGAATTGAGTTGTGCTGTCACTGAGGATACTGGTAGGCAGAATGGAGAAATTATTAGTGAATTCTGTCTTGTAGCAAGGCTTGAACTATAACTCTTTTTATTTGTTGGGTTGGCTGGCTGCATGAGTGATGTTGCATTACAGTCTTACTTAAGACTATTTGCCATTAACAGCTGCCATATGTGCCTTTAGGACTGGAATTTTGTGGAAGGTAAACATGATCTGTGGTAGGAAGAAAGACACACTCAGGTAACCGTGTACTAATATTACAGGGCCAGAATGGGGAGAGTTCTATATTCAGAGCAGATAAGATTCCGTGAGCTGCTTAGGGGAAAAGAAGCCGATCCTGCTTTCCTTTCCCAGAGACCATCTCCTTGCTCTGTTTCTCAGGAGCCAATGTTTGAGGGTGAAACAATGAAACTGAAATGTAAGAAGTGGGATTTTCTGGGACTGTTTGAAAATGGAATTATTTGTTCTACAATAAGCAGAGGCCAAGCTTTGCTCTGTGCTTCCACTAAGTGTACTGATAAGAACCTTCGGTATAACTCTATGAAACTCATTTACTGTGTAAGGAATAGAGACCAGTCTCTAGTGTTCAGACACAGGAGTTCCTACTGTCCTTAAAGCTCTCTTATTCCTTCAGAACCCAAAGGACTTCCATCAATACAAATGTCCAATATGAGAAGAAAGGACAAGGCATACACTACAGAATGAACGTTTTTCCTTTCGGCCTTGTTTTTATAGCATTTACTGTTCTGTTCCAAGTCGACTTCCCCTGGCATTGAGGCTCATCCCTTGGCACAGCTGTTATCCTGCCAGACAGAAAATTAGCCAACTTTTGTTTGGATAACAGATGAAAGTCCTTAAAATGATTTGGCGCATTGCCATGATTATTGGGTACACATGGCAGAACATGTAGAAAATTTGCTCACACATGAGGATTCGTCTGCAGTGTGCACTCTTACTGAAAAAGGGGAACAGTCACAGGGGAAATGGAGAAGGTTTATATGTTCATTATCTAACATTTTGTTATGTGTTAACTGTGAGCTAATTTCTGCAGAACCTCCAAGTCCAGAGTGTAGGTTCAGTTTGGGTACAATTTACTAATTCAGATTTTATTTATCTATTTAGATTTCTAATAAAAAGGCGTCCATCCAAAAGCTGTGGGCACCTTGCCAAAACTTAGAAACCCATCAAAAAATATACAGCACTTATGCTTATCTAAAGCTCAAGCACTGTTAAAATCTCTTGAGTCTGCTAAATGGGGTTGGAGCTGTTGAGAGAAGCAGCTTTCCCATAAGATTTGTGTTTCCAGATTCAGCTGGAAACATGGTGAAAGCCGATTTTTCACCGTAGTTCAGCTCTTCTGGTTCCAGTCTTGGAAAAATGAATGTACACAAATGGGGCAGGTGAGTAGGGGAGTTGTCTGAAAGGTTCAGAGCCCTGAAAGTTTGGTTTGATTTTGTTTCCAAAAGCAGGTTAAGATTTGGGATGGAGGATGCTGGTGGTTTCTGTTTCCTTTGAACTACTTTGCCTATTCCTAATATAAATTCTAATGCAGAGAGCAGAGCACTGTCGTGATAGATTCATGGTTGCCTGTGTTGCTATGCAGATCGGCTTTTGCCATTTGTACCAACTGGAGTTTTTTTAGGTCATGTGTCTTCATTCCTACATTTAATGCATTGTGATAATCAAGCCTGGAGGGCATGAACACATTTATCATCATGCCCAGGTCTGTACCCGATAGGAGGAGTGCAGTCTTCTGGCCAGTTGCAGGTGGAAATGTTTTTTTTTTTTGTTTTGGGGGTTGTTAGGGGTTTTTTTTGGCCACCATGGGTTTTTTGGTACATCTGTACCCCGATATAACGTGACCCGATATTACACGAATTCGGATATAACATGGTAAAACAGCGCTCTGGGGGGGTGGGGCTGCACACTCTGGCAGATCAAAGCAAGTTCGATATAACGCAGTTTCACCTATAACGCAGTAAGATGTTTTTGGCTCCCGAGGACAGCGTTATATTGGGGTAAAGGTGTATCTGATAGAATTGAGGAGTCTGAAGGGACCTATAAGCTGTGGGCCAACTTTTACAATGTATGGACAATGAGGCAAATACTTCAAAATGTTTCCATTTTCCTAAAATTATAGCCTCCCTTTTGCTTGGGTTCATCTTTTGCCAGATGCTGATTTCAGCTGAGATTGAGAGCAGGGAGCTGGCTGTTTAATACTGGCACTGCAGCACATGTTGTCACACCAGCTCTCAGTAGCTTCATGGATATTGAATAATATGGAGCAAGGATTGAACTTCTTGTGATTCTGTAGGCAAGGCCTTTGGAGGTGGAGGAACAATTACCCAGAACAACCCCCTGAGTTTGTTCAGTCTGAGAGGAAGGACCTAGCCATTTCAAGGTGTTTTCATTTACCCCTGCATGTTCTTGGAGGTAGGTCGAGGGTATTTGGCAATAAACAGTATCAGATGCCACAGAGGATGAATGTGAATGGAATTCCCTTGCCTGTGGGCCATCCACTAGAGCAGGGGTGGGGAACCTTTTTTCTATCACGGGCCATTGACCCACATAAAAAAATCAATCGCAGGCCACATGCAAGTAAAAAGCAACTTAATTTAGGTGTTTTTTTAGAGAGAGAAATATAAAACATTCAACTTACCCACCCGAGGCTTCCCCCCCCAGTGGGGCGAGCCAGCGCTCGTGGCTCCAGCCCCACGGAGGGGTATGAGGGGAGGGCACTGAGGGTATGGCTACACTTGAAATGGCAGCGCTTTGAAGTGTGAGTGTAGTCAGAGCGCCAGCGCTGGGGGAGAGCTCTCCCAGCGCTGCACGTAAACCACATCCCTTATGGGTGTAGCTTGCAGCGCTGGGAGCCGCGCTCCCAGCGCTGCAGCACTGATTACACTGAGGCTTTACAGTGCTGTATCTTGCAGCGCTCAGGGGGGTGTTTTTTCACACCCCTGAGTGCAAAAGTTGCAGCGCTGTAAAGTGCCAGTGTAGCCATGGCCTTAGACTTGCCATGGGCCGCATGAAATTAAGCAACAGGGCAGATCCAACCCATGGGTCGTAGGTTCTCCACCTTAGCCCTAGAGCAACATGTTCTATCTCTGTACTGTGTCCTGGCCTGAAGCCTGGCAGGGGGATCCAGGATGCTGGCAGCTGGTGCTGTAGGCTGTTTTTAACTGTTTCTCGATTATCTTGTGTAGAAAAAGGCTAAACAAGGAGCAGTGACTTGCACGGCCTCCTTCATAACATCCATGATGGTTTCTTAGTACTGCTCAGACTTACATATTTTAGAGGGAGTGGTGGATTCCTCTTGTCACAGAAGGTATTGACAGCCTGTGGGGTCCCAGATGTTCTCTACTCACCCACTGCCAAGGAAGGCAGGGCTTAGTCACCAGTGGTGACCATGGTAGCTCGCAGTACATATGTGACTACAGCCTGTGTGAACAGGCTAAAAATATGATAAACTTTTGAGATAAAAATCTGTAGGAGACTCACTGGTGAGTGCAGAGTGTTGAGTAACTATCCTGTTGGGATCCAGGCCCACTGCTAAAGGACCTCCCCCCAGTCTAAGGGGAGGATCCACAGGACCTGGAAGCCAAGTGATTCCAGGAGACAACTAATGAAATAACAGGGACAGGAGTAGCAATATCCTTGAGAACTTGTGGAGGATGGGAAGGGGCAAATATAGTACCTATCTATAAAAAAGAGGAATAAGGACAACCCAGGGAATTATAGACCAGTCAGCTTAACTTTGGTATCTGGAAAGATAATGGAGCAAATAATCAAACAATCAGTTTGTAACCACCTAGAAGATAAAAAGGTGATAACAATCAATGTGTTATAAAGAGGAGGGTGATAAATTAATTCTCCTTAACTGCTGAGGACGGGACAAGAAGTAATCTTAAATTGCAGCAAAGGAGATTTAGATTGGACATTAGGAAAAACTTTCTAACTTGAGTAGTTAAGCACTGGAACAAATTACCAAGGGAGGTTGTCTAACCTGTTCTTAAAAATTTTCAATGATGGAGATTCCACAAACACCTCTCGGGGATGGTCTAGGTAATACCGAGTCCTGCCTCAGTGCAGGGGACTGAACTAGATGATCCATTCAGTCCTACATTTCTGTAATTCTGTGGGCAGCAGGGGGCTTTGTTATAGATTCTGAGGGCACTTGAAAATACTGAGCATTTGCCCTCTTTTTATGTGATTTGCTAAGCCCCAATTGTTTTCTTGATACTTCTTACTTTCCAGGTTCATAGCCAAGAATATCATGAGGTTGCAGCGCCTGGGCATAACCCACATCCTGAATGCAGCAGAGGGAAAATCCTTCATGCATGTGAACACTAATGCAGAGTTCTACGAAGGCACAGGCATCACCTACCATGGCATTAAAGCTAATGACACCCAAGAATTTAACCTCAGTTGCTATTTTGAGGAGGCAGCTGACTTTATTGACAGTGCACTGTCCCAGAAGGATGGTAAGGCATCTCCAAGAGTTTCTCTGCCCTGTTTTCTAGCCAGTATGTGAATTTACTGGCCATTTGTTTCATTGTTTGAAATACTCCTTTTTTCTTTCCTCAGTTTTTCAGTGGAACAGAAACCAAAGCATTCAGATCAGGACTTAGACTTCTTGGTGAGGAGTTTAGGGCACTTGAATATACAATGTAGAATTTGCTGTGTATGAACAGAGCCCCTCAATGTATGAAACAATGGAAAACTGCCACAGCAGTGGGTAATTTGGGGAGAGTAAAACAGCTGGTTCATCTTAGCAATGAAAGTGTCAAGGAAAAATCATATTGGAAATGCCATGCTAGGAAGAAAGGCTTTAATATTTCCTGAACATATTAGTGGATCAGAATGGAAAATCTGGAAAGTAACACAGGACCCAAACACTAATTTAAGACAGTAAAAATCATAAATCAGAGTCAGGAAGGACATTGTAAAATGCAACACTCAGCTTGCAACACAAGCTAATATTAGAGATGCAGATTAAATGCCAATAACACATGCAAGAGTGGATAATTTCTTAGCATAGGGTAGAGGTAGTCAATAGGTGGACTGCAGGCCAAATCTGCACCACAAGATGCTTTGGAACAGACCACAAAATCTTTTTATTTACTTGTTATCATTATTGTTGTTGTTTTTATATTATTTTCTCTGGAGTCTGGACATTGAGTATACCTTGACCAAGAAATTTGGATCTTGACAAAAAATAGTTG
The DNA here is from genome assembly GCF_025201925.1 of Gopherus flavomarginatus. Lineage (NCBI taxonomy): Eukaryota > Metazoa > Chordata > Testudines > Testudinidae > Gopherus > Gopherus flavomarginatus. The sequence continues at coordinate 15,717,422 of NC_066641.1, read as the reverse complement.
ATACCCCTGGCATAGGGCACCTATGTATTTTTGAAAATCCCACTAGGCATCTAAATATCTTTAAATACCTGGCCCCTATTGTTTGTGAGTATCTAAACCCCACTCTCTCAGTGGTTAGGGTTAGGGTTTGTCTGTTTGTCAGAGGGTGGACATGGATGGCAGGAGAGAGATCACTTGATCATTACCTGTTCTGTTCACTCCCTCTGGAGCACCTGACATTGGCCACTGTCGGTAGACAGGATACTGGGCTGTATGGACCTTTGGTCTGACCCAGTATGCCTGTTCTTATGTTAGGAGCTCACTTAGCAGGGGTAGAGGGTATATTATATTTTATATGATTGTGAAGGAAGTCTACCTTTTTTAAAAGGGTATTTTATTATTGCATCATAGCCACCAGCATGGCTTTTTCTTTATTCAATATCCTGACAGTGGGCATAAGTTTTCACACTCTTGAAACAAATGCAACTAAAATCAGTTAAATTATGATCCATAGGCTTCATCCATCAATCCATTCTGAGCGGCTGTTTCCTTTGTCAACAGCTCTATTTGCACAAGGCTCAGAGGGAATATCCTTGGGTTTTTTTACCCCTCCATGTGGCAGCTACAGCAGTTGCCTACCTTGAATAGTGATATTAGGAAGGTATTCCATTTATTTTGCTGACTTTTTTGCAATAAAAGTTGTTGTTTTTTGAAAAAAGCTAATTCTGCTGTGTTCAATGCTTTTCATTTCATCTCTTTTCCCCCTGCAAATTCTATTCTGTTTCCCTCAGCTGGAAATGAGGAGTCATACCAGTATTTTCCCAATTGGGTCCTTTCTCACAGATTAATTAACAGTTTTCTACATTGAACAGCATTTGCTGTCTGCACCCCATTCACCAAAAACAGGCAAACCTTTTAGGATTTTATTAATTGTTCCTCTGTTGTTTGCTTGGTCATCTTTAGATGTAGCATGAATGCTCAGAAAGTAGGACAGAAGATAAGGACCAAAAACTCCAGCTCAAAGGCAGCAGGTTTTATGCATGTCAGGGGAACCGCTGACATTTTCAGATGTTTTAACACAACTGACTCAGTGCTGCTTCTTTCTCCTCTGGGGTCTCCTTCATATATAACTGAGGTGGAAACCATAGCAAGGGAGTCTGAAGAGGTTACACGACAGGCAGAAATCTTAGGGAATTCAAGGTTTGGGGTTTGCTTTTTTTTTTCGGAGCCCTCATTTTAACAGTAATAAAAAATCAACAATGACCCAGTCAGCTCCTAGGTGAACCGTGCAAGGAAAGTGAGTTCGTAACTAAGGAGAAGGAGGGAGGGTAGCTGTCTTGACTGTACATGCCCTTAGAACGCCCTGCTCATTGCTTTACTCATCATGGGGCCAGATGTGAAGTGAGATGTATCAGCTTACTCTTTTATGGGCTAAATTTGGAGCTAAATTTGGAGATGACATGTAGGATTTGGTGTAAATTACACAGTGTAAGATTCTGTAATATACACACAAGGGGGTGGTACAGAAGAAGGTATAAATTATACCAATTGAGACGGCCTCTAGACAGACATGAATTTGGGCCATCTGTACAATTTCCTCATCAGGAGAAGATTATAGACTTTACCAAGGCCCCAGTGCTTGTACAGAGGGCAAGGTTAATCTACTCTAGAGTTGAATGTTACAGCCCTTAGTATGAGTGAAATTGTAAGGGCATTAATTAATGTTTGTTCAGTACTTTGAAGGTATAAAGCAGGTTGAGTGCTGAGTAATCCAAATGACTCTGCAGAAGGTATTGTAGTAGCTCCAATGTTTCTGAACAAGAAGAAATGGTAACTGGGAATTGGTGTAGCAGCTCCTCTGATTAAACATTTCTTTGGGACTCTATTAAAGAGAAAGGGAAAGGTTGACACTTTCCCATGCTGGTTCCAAACACTGTCACTGGTCAGAGTATCGGAACAGTAGATAAAAGCTGTCTCTAGTTTGAATAAACCGACTGCTGTCTGAGTAAAAAAACAACGCCTGAATCATGAGATTTTTAGCTCTGAGAACTCTGACTTCAGATGGATTATCTGGTTGTGGTATGTGCCCCCTGGAATTTCTGCTGCACCAAATTATCTTAAACATTTTCAAATGGAAGTTCTGGTATAATAGTAGATACCTTTCTGCTCCACAGAGTCCCAGGAAAACTTGCTGCAATGCTGCAAAGCAAAGCTTGTAACATGGGCCTCCTCTGTACTGAAATCTTAGAGGTCCAGAGTGCAGTAGTTCAGCTTGTACTTCTCATCAGCTCATTATTTCTACTTACCTTGTATTTCTTCACATGCTCCCAATGACTTTCTCAGCCCACATCTGAACAGCTGAAAAGTTTTGCAGAGGAGGGGAGAGAACTCTTTCTAGGATGTCCAGGGGGATCTGCCTTTGGCATATTTTTATTTTTTTGGAGGGAGTTAGGGGACCGGCAACCTACAGTTTGGTCAATCTGATGAATTCCAAAAGCAAGAACTTACCTCTTCCTAATAGTGTTGTGAGCCAGGGAAACAGGCCTGCACTGGGAAGGAGAGTTTAGGAAGTCCAGGCAGTTGGGGTGAACTGTAGTAAAGGCATGGAAGTCCTGCTACACCTGCTCAATTTGGATGGTGCTCACAGAAATGTGGATAATAGTGATAAAATTACTCTGAATTTTCAGTGCCCTTGTTAATTCTGATAGGGCTCCTTAAGTCTCAGGTGCTGTTATGCCACTTCTGATCTACCTGTCTAGTTATTATGCAAAAAGTAATAGACTTTTAGCTACGCTAAAGGTCCATTCCAGTTATTAAATAAATCCATTGTTAAAATTATTTGTATTGTAGGGTAGTGCTGGGAGTTCATCGGCTTCACTCCCCTTCCTTTTTCTGAAAGGTCACCAGCCTTTCCTTCATTCCTGTAGTGATAGTGATAACTTTTCTCCAATACTGCAATGATGAGCAAAGAAGGAAAGGGAAGTGGCTCCAAGTTCCATTAATAAATATTATAGACATAAAGGAGAGTGGTTAGGAGATCAGCCTTTAAATTAACACGAAGGTTGTAATGCTGATGTTCCTAAAAAATTCTCTCAAGGATCTCAGTAGCCCAAGGCAAATATGCTAAGAGCCTTTTCTCTGCGGCAGTTCACAATAAACTGGCTTTCATGAGAGAAATGTGTGACTCCTCTGTCCTCTTCCCTCTACTGTGGGTTTGTTGGGGTCAGCGTCTCCCCTGTGTTTAGGGAGAGGTTCTGTCTTTGGAAACATGGGCCAGTGAGTAGTCACATGACAGCAAACCAACTTGGGCCAGATTTCAAACAGGGAGAATGGTGGTGATGTTTTATTTCATTTCTTATTGGTTATTTATCTACAGCACATTCACCACAAATAGCTGGAGTAATGGCATTCAGAATCCTGTATCAGTCAGCTGGCCGCATTCTGTTTGCTCTTGGTGCAGGTATGTTTTCTAACTGGGTTCTGCTGGCTATTGATGCTGCATAGTCAGCACTTTCATTTGTATCCTGTATGCTGAATGGGCAGCTTCTCTAAAATGAGAGCGTTTACATGCTAATGTGACTTCAGAAGCAGAGACCTGGCAGTAGCAGAGGAAGGTGTAACTGAGGTAGAGACATAGGAAGTGCTAGGATAACAGTGTAAAGGATGTGTATCTTGCTTTGTGAAATGCGTTGTATCCAAACAACAACCCATGTTTATCCCATGCATCTGAAGTCTTGCATACTTTTAATTCTGTGGTTTTAATTTCTCTACCACATTGGTCCTTCTGCAGAAAATGAAGTTAGGGAGTCCTGCAGGCTGCTAACCTTATTGTAGACCGAAAGATTGCAGGAGCTTAGCAAATGGAAGGAGTCCAATTCTTCTCTCTTTGGAAACAAATATGATATTTTCTGCTTTAATTTGTACAGGTGTTTATTATGTGTAATTGTTTTGCAGTTTGCTGGATGATGGCGTGGCTGCTAACAGAGACACAGTACCTGTCTTCTAGCTGAGCCATTCAAAATTCAGTCATTGGGCTGCTGAAGGACCAATGTTATTCTGTTCATTTATCCTTCCATCAAAGGTGTTTCTGTAGTGCTTCCCAGGGTAGTCTCAGTTATAGTCTGTTGTTTTCTTTATGTTCTCTCTGTACAGGCCGGGTGTTCGTGCACTGCCGTGAAGGCTACAGCCGCTCCCCAACACTGGTCATTGCTTATCTTATGCTTCGCCAGAATATGGATGTCAAGTCTGCAGTGAGCGCTGTCCGGCAGAAGCGAGAGATTGGGCCCAATGATGGCTTCCTGAAGCAGCTCTGCCAACTTAATGAGAGATTAGTGAAGGAGGGCAAACTGAAGCCCTAAACCGAGGAGCTGCATTTTCTCAGAGGGGCTCTCCTGACTGTCAAAGGGTGCACATTAGGTGCTTTAGATACCCAAAGTTAAACTGCTAGGCTAGGTCATGCAGTGCGAGGGAGGCAGAGTCCCTTCTTATCTAGTGAAAGTATCTTCCACATGTCTGGGTCTGCCCTTTAAAATAGCACAAAGCTCCATCACTCCTAGGAGTGTTGCACTAAAGAAAGTTCTTTAGAGGGATAATTCCAACAACGTATCAGCTGTCATCACATGTGTTTCTTTCAGAGCCCACTGGAGGTCCCATGACATACGTACTTCGCATTGACTTTGGATGTCATTTATTTAAGCTTCATGTTCTTGAATCCCACCAGTGCAACTCAGCCGCATGGGTGCCCAAGAGCAGAAACGCACCTCCCTTCACTTGCTTTTAATTGAAGTACTGTATTTTTAAAAGAGTATCTCACAAACTCACAGGTGCCTAAAGTCTGAGTGTAGGAGCTTGCAAAGATAGAGAAGTATATATGCAAATACACAGATGCACTTACCCCTATTACTGTGTACAGCTTTGTGTGTGGTGTGGATATATACAATACAGTATACGTACAGGGCTTGAGTGTGGCAGTAAAGCCATCCAGAGTCTGATGTTAATACAAGTACCCTTGTAAATAGAGTTTGTATATCTGTTATTTGTGTTTATTATTAAGTAGAAACAAAAATGTTGTATTTTTTTCATCTTAAAATTTAGAGGGAAAAGTAAAATATAGAGAGCAGGTATCAAAGGAAAGAATCGAATGTGAGGAGCAGAGAATGGGAGTGCTTAGGTATGTTGATACTTGGTATGGGTATAAGAACCTGAACAGAAGACACACACAATGTGAACTGACTGCTCATGAGGGGTTTTAGTGAATTTCAGGTTCTTTTTTCTTTAACCTCACTATTATTTATATTGACCCTGGAAAGCTTGAACCTGAAATCTTTCTCCTCACTGAAATATTTTCCCTTCAAGAAGCACACACACTGATTGCTTATTGTAAGATGCCCATTGTAAGGGACAGCACATTCTGCCTTGAAGTAGGATTGCACTGTTTGTGTTTAAAGAGAGATGAGCCCTGTTGCCCATCACATGGACATGGCAAACATTTACTTCCAAGTGGTTGATATCTTTAGCCTCTCTTAGACGCTGCCCTGTTGAGTCACTGCAGTATCTGGAGTGTAAGCTGCTTCGTTTACAGTGTGTATGTTGGCTGAGTGTGCAAACATAACTTTAAAGGCTTGCAAAGTGCTGTACATGTACTCAGGGCCTCACTGGTGCACCCCTAGAATTGTTGGTAATGCTATCAGAACCCTGCATATACTTGTTCAGTTTTTCTGTGTGATTTTATGTATTTAAAGGATAACATTTTAACAAGAAAAGCTCTTGTATTATTGATGCACGCAATGCCCAGCACTAGGTTGTTCTTTTTGTGTATTCGATTTTTTTAACCATGTGTCATTTCCTGATCTATTTTTATTTTAATATTTCGTACACTTAGTTTGGTTTCAAGAAAGTTGTGGGTTGGGTCACTTGGCCTATGACTCCATATGTGACTTCTCTAGTCAAAAACAGGGCTTGCTTCAGTTTCTTTGCATAGGATAGGGATAGCCAAAAAATAGTCCAGCTAGCCCCGTACCCTACCTTTGTCAGCGGCTAGTACCAGATGCTTCCACAGACAAATGACCTCATAATGGATAATTATGGAAAAATCAGCACATGGAATTCAGTACATACTATCTACTGAATCCTGTGCATTTAGTGATTGGCATTTGTCCTGAAGCAGGAGGGTTTACATCCTTTATAGAATTTTATCATATCTAATGCATTTGGGGATACTTTTCACTATCAGTATAAATGTCTGATTTTTAAAAAACCATTACTTTCGTATATTGTGGTAGTGCGTTTCACAGGTTAATTATGTTTGTGTAAAAGTCTTTCCTGTTGATCAGATTTTTAAATCTATTGCCTTTTAATTTCCTTGGTTGCCCATTTTTCTGGTATTATGAAAGATGGTGAAAAGGAACATCTGCCTTATCTTTTCTACATTACTCATTTTCCATTTTGCATACTACAATCTTGTTTACAGATAAAGCTGTTTTTCTACTTGTATTGATGGAACAGAGCTTTTATCTCTTTACCTACATCAGTGTATTGCAAATATAAATCCAAATAATATAGAAAATATGTATACACACCCCCACTCTCTTTTGGCTTTGATTTGGCATTTAGAAGGTAGGGCTCCAACCCAATGAGTGATCTAAAAAGAATTTTATTATTAAGCATTAGATTTTTTTTTCCACAGATGCTCCTAGATTAATCTGTTTAGTTAGTGGGAGTGTGATCAGAAATATCCAGGAACGATCTCAGTGTTTTTTGTTGGAATAGTAGAGTCCATCTGCTTTGTGGTGGTGATAGGATTTGCACAGCTCTGTATTGTCTTGATGAACCACCTAAAAGCAGGTGGAGAGATTGCTGCTCGCAGTTGGCATATGACTAAAATGAACTGGAAATCAAGACAGATAAGAGAAATATGGAGATATTTTTCATCTGTTTATAGGACCTTTTCAGAGTTCATTTGCAATGATGTAATATCACTAACTTCAGTGGCATAACATCTGATTTACCCCAGTGTAAAAGATCAGAACCAGGTCTTAAGTGTTCACACTTGGCAGATCTGGTGTCTATTGAGGATGAATAAAAGATGCCTGTGGGAAAGGAATTAACCCAAACGCAAGCTCTCGAACATTATATCCTATAGTGAGTTACTGAGTAGTTTGACTCATACATGAAACTGATTCCTTGTTTCCTATCCATTCTCTTTGTTCTGCTCATAGTCTTGAAAAGTATAGTTAGATTATAACTTGTCATGTCACATGTACTCCTCCAGTCTTTCATCTGTTCTTTCAGTTTAAGTCCTTTAATGTTGCACAGTATTCCGCAGATTGCAGCTGTCAGAGAAGAGCTCTTAGTTCTAAATTTAATCCCATAATCATGTTATGCTTCTTAGTGCATCTCTTTGACTGTAGGTGCCAGATCTTATTAAAAGGAAAAAAATAGAGATTTCTTCCATCATAAGATGAAATGGACAAAGTACCAAAAAATACTGTGCCTTTTTACTGAAACTGGAGTGGAGCTGCTCACTGCTGCTGTGTGTTCCTTACTGGCGTGACCATTGAGAAATATATTTTTAAGCACAGAAGAACAGGTAAGTAGGAACGTGGTGCAGTACCAGTGATTAAACTGTTTTAGCTGTAACCAAGAATGCTGCTTCTGGATTTGTTGATATAAGTTTTATCTTTAAATAACAGAACTTTGCTTTTTGTCAGAGTAAATACAATCAGAGCTTTGGAGAAGAGAGGATGCCTCTTCAGGATACAAACCTGTCACAGAGCAAGTACATCTACCATGCCAGACCCAATATAACAAGAACAAAAGCAGTTGCTTTTTGCTTTGCAGGAATGTTTTGGGTTTCTTTGATGATTTACTAAAAAAGCAACTCCAGTAGGTAATGAGTCCTCTAAAATATCATTGTTGTTTGCAAACACTGTTCTCATGCTTCAGACAGAACCAAAAATGTCCCAGCAATTTCCCTACTACAGGGGCAGGGTTTATAGTTTAGAGAAGAGGATGATGTGTGGGACTTTGCTTTAATATTCACAAACCTTTTTGTACTTTTTTGTTGTCATCATCTTTTGGCCATGCAACAAAAACACAGCTGTTTACAACAGAACTGCAACACTTCTGCATGTCACACTACAGCAACTTATAGTACAGCCAGAAATTAGTTCATGAATGGGTGCCGTTGCAACTGGGTATGGTGAACAAGTGGTTTCCTGTAAATGGCAAACATTTTGCAAAACTAGTTCAGAGTTTGAGAGGTAGGCTGTAAATGCAGGACTAGTAGCCAGTAACTACTGTGTTCCAGTTCCATTTTGACTCATTGTATGATGCTGGACTGGTCACCTTTCTCCTATAAAATGGAAACAATACTTACCTACCTCACAGGCGTGTTGAGGATTAACTAATGGTTAGAAAGTGCTTTGAAGATTAAAAGCACTATATAAATGCTGAGTATTATGCAATCTTTGACTTGAAAATCTTCTGTCACATGTATGTTTCTTCCAACAAGAAGGAATCATTGCAATAGATGTGACAGTGGCAATGCTTTATAGTCAGTCATTTAATATTTACAATGAACTCTCTCTTGGTCAGGGCCGGTTAAAATCCCTGATGCAGGAGTGAGTACAAACAGCAGGAATTTTACTTTCTCCAATTTTATTAAAATGAGTTTTACTAGTTTGACTGTGCTAAAATAATTTTGTTCATGCATCCATGTCATGGGCTCTGCCAATGTGGAAAACTGAAAATAGAACAGACCTGGGTGGTAGTAACTTCCATGCATTTATTATTGGAAATTGGTAACCTTGTGTTCTGTGATATCCCAACGCCAAACATAAATGGGCAACTTCTGCCCTACAGTGTTTTCTATGGGAATTTGGAATTTAAATGTAACTTTCAAGCTGTTAGTACAACCCACAAACTTTAAAAAGAAATCCAGATCTATACCAATAGATCTACGTATATGGCATTGATCTATACAAACACAACCTGCACTGGCTTTCTGTTGAAAATCTCAGCTCTCTGTTTCCATCCACTGGGATTAGCAATTGTACAGGTTTGTCAATGAGCCATTCTTATCTCCTTTGATGTACACTTTAAGGCTCCTGTACTACTGGAGTTGGAAAAAAGGGTTACAGCCAAAGAGCTTTCTGTACAGGATACTGAAGAGGAAAATGTACGGGACACGCAGTTATATACTGAGCAGGTTCTTTTCCTTTATCTTGGTTGGAAGGTTGGAGCTCCTGGTGTTCAGTAAGAGGAGTTTTGTTCCTTTATGTGGCGATCACTCCAATTAGAAAAATCAAATGTACAATGCTCATGTTTTGTGCTGTGACAGAATAAATTACCAGAGTTAAATTGTTTGTTCTGTACAGTTTGTTGTGGTGTTTTGCAAAACAAAAAAACAAATATGTTTTAGCAATGTGCAATAAAGTATATATGGTGCAGTTGGCATGATGAACACTGAGGTGTAATCTGCATGGAGTTGCAGCAGTTCTCAAGGGGAATGTCACAGATGGCCATAATTACAGCAAATGAGAGGAGCTGCCTCACACCTGAAGAGAGATTCTCAATAGAATATGGCTTCTGTGGACATTATGGGAACAATCAAACAATTTGCATGGTTACCTGGGTTCTATGTACATACAATCTGGGTTTAGTCCCCACAAGTTGCCTGATACTTATGGGCACATTCTGTACAAATGCAGAAGGGCAGAAAAGGGGAGGATTTGTCCTAAACACAAAATTAAAATGTTTTTATTATTAAAAAAATTTTTGGAGATGCTGGAGCAGCCCTGATTTGACAGTTATCTGTTAAAGCTCCTTCTACTTCCCCTTGTTGCAGTCTGGGCAGAAATGTTCTTTCCAGAAATTAACTGTTCAAAAATAGGACTTTTAAAAATTTCATTACAAGCCTCCACCTTGCTGAAAAGCCACAGCCTTTGGGACTGAGCTTAGTGTGTCCTGCTAGTGTCTCAAGTTATACCAATTGCTATAAGATGTCAGCAGCTGTCAACTGCAATTAAATGTTTGAAAGTTAATTACCCAAATCCATATCAACTGTAGCTTACATTTTCAAAACACTAAACAATATTCTACTTTATTAAACACAGTCAGTGTTTAGGCCCTGCTAAGATGTTTATAATTTCATGAAAAGGGGACTCCCTCTATCTGGCCCCTTTTCTGTGGTGAGCCAGTCCTTTTCTTCCATCTCCGATGCTGGACACAAATAATGCTTTCCAAGTAGTTCTTGTTACATTATGTGCTGTAACTACCACTTAAAAAGAATCAAAGGAGAAAAAATACAGCTGAGCCAATACAGATTTTTGAGAGCTGAATTGCAATGAGCTGTTTTTCAGAGGTGCTGAGCACCTCCAGCTGCCACTGACTTCATAAAAAATGCTGAGCCCCCTTAAGCTCAGATGAGTAGGGCATGCCTCTTTAAGTGGGCATGTGTGCTGGCAGCTGAGTTTTTGCACGTAGTTTACTAAGACCTGTGAATAGCAACACCAAGAGTGTTAATGGACAATATTGATATCTTCTGCAACACCGATTTAGGCTTTGCTTCTATTAGAGGAAAGAGGAGAGAGAACCTGAAAAATGAGACTTTGCCACCAAGCAGATTAAAGTGCAGAATTTCAAGCAGCTGGATGGGGCTGGGTTGTGAATTTGGGTTAGCCATTTGAGAGATGTTATTCTGCAAGACTAAGCATTGTCTCATTGCTGTCGTGGTTTAAATCTGCACTGAGAATACACCTATGGGCACCTCACAGCTGGTGTAGAGAGTGCTCAGTGTAAGCAGTGGTTTCCCTTGGTGTTACTGTAGATATTCCCCAAGTAAATAAAATCTTCAAAATTTACACACACCCCAAATTTTTTTTCTTTCTTTTTTTGGGTGTGAGAGAGAAAGGGAGAAGAAGAGAGAACCAAGAATGGAATATTTTTTGTGGCGCAGGGAGCTCTTTTTCATTTAGTTGCTGTAACCCCTTCCCTCACTGCTGAGTCTCACCTGCGTCACGGCATCTCATTTAGGGCCTTGACTTGCTCATTTCTTACTCCCACAAATCCTCTCTCCTCACTGCTTGCAATTCAGAAATGATCTCTCAAAGTTGTATCCATAATGGTTGCAAACAGTCTCTCTCTCCTGGCTATCACAGCTGTATGCAGATAGATGTGGGATAATTAATAATGCATATTTATTCTGTTTGGAAGAACAATGGCAAAAGTGATGAGCACAGAACTTCCATGGATGTTACTCTGGGATCTTTTAGCCCTGAGTGCTTCAAGCCATCCCCCATTAATGAAATAACCATTTCCCAAAAGCAGACACATTTTATGTCATCAAGTCTTTCCCATTTCTAACCCCAGGGGCAAATGCCCTGCTGTTTTGATTCTTAGTGTTAGCGCCCAGTCATGTTCTGGAAACACTATCTCAGGGCTTAAGTGGTGCATCAGACCTGTGCACATGGGTGAATTTCACTCTGGATCTTTTATGGAGAATGAATATTGACAAGCAATAGTCTTTGAAATGCTGTTGCTTGTGTGGTGTCTTGAGTCTAACCTCTGTGAGTTAGCAGCCACTAGTAGGTGACATGGTTGCAAACACTTTAGCGGGTCTGACTTTCCTCTAGCATGGGACATTGGTGTCACATTGACAGACACAGGCACAGCAGACTATTGTAGATAGCACAGCACTCATGCATATTCTCCCTAACACCAACATTGATGGATATTTCTCTAAACACAGAGCACAACCCCTTCTTGCATGTCTGACGTGTGTGTGTGTGTGCGCGCGCACGCGCCAATATCGCCTTGGGGTGAACAGATAGGGAGTAAGGTAATGTGTTTTTTTCAAACAGCAGACCCCAGTTGGTGTTATGAGGTGGCTGTCTATTGTAGCGGAGATGCCTTAGGATAAATCTTAGACCAAGATTTGTCTTATTTGGCATATCCACATCAAGAAAAAGAGTTCTGTGTGCACTGCAATATTAGCACAAGACACAAATCCAGGCAACAAGAATTCTAATTTGCTTCTCCTTTTCCCCATTCCTAGAAAAGAAACACTTACTGGATTTCTTTTTTCAGATCAATATGGCCCCGAAACCCAGGGTGCATTAAATGTCAATTATCTGTACAGGGATATGGAGAATTCACTTTACTATGAGAGAAATCAATGACTTAAGTAACTATGGATTTGCTTTTTGATGTTTCATTGAAGAATTAAATTGAAAGTGATTGATGTTTGATGGCATTACATAATCTTTTAGCCAATCATGAGTTTCTTTCTATTTCCTTTCAGTGAGATTATTCCTGATCTATGGAAATAACATCTATCTCTGACATTCACTGTCTCTACTGTCATACACCTTTAGGCTGTTCCCATGTTGTGCCACCATCTATAGCTCCGTTCTTCCTTCAGTCAGTGGAGTTACATGAGTGTAAATGAGGGCAAAGTTTGGTCCTTATTGTGGAAGTAGGCTCTTGACTTACTCATGTATCTAAACTCATTCCATTTAGGATTGCCCATTGCAAGTCAGTCTGTTCCACCATATATTTAGCTGTGCCACACCTGAAGAAGAGCTCTGTATAAGCTCAAAAGCGTGTCTCTTTCACCAACAAAAGTTGAGCCATCCACATTTTCTCATTGCAATTTAAGTTGGTTGCACAGAAAATTATTTTAATTAGCTAGGATGGCTATCTTTTGACAGAGGAATAAAGGTTGTATAGTGACACGTTCAAGAATCATGATAGTGAGGTTTCAAAGGATTTGGCATCAGCTATTCCCTTCCAAAACATGAGAAGATTTTTGAAATGTACATGGCAAAATCAGACAGAGTAGTCAGACTGAGAATTGGCTATATAGCAAGTACTCCTATCTTAAAGAATAATGAGCAGCTAAGAGAGACTGCACTGACTGAAGGAATCATGGACCCCATTAACAAAGATGATTAGTAATCATAACATTTTATTTATATAGCATCCATTTACCCAAGCATCCTCCTATGTACACTACACTAAAACAAATATAGCATACATGGCTAAAGCCCTATGGGTTTGCAATACCAAACATTAAATTGACAAAGAGACCCATGCACCTCTTTGAGAGACTATGCCACAGCTTTAGTGGGTACCACCCTGGCAAAATGAAACAATCCTTGTCAAGAGCACAGTGGTTACACCAATATATCAGTTCTAATTTTAGTTTTAAAAGCAGCAACTCTCATAGACTTTAAGGTCAGAAGGGACCATTATGATCATCTAGTCTGACCTCCTGTACAATGCAGGCCACAGAATCTCACCCATCCACTTCTATAACAAACTCCTAACCTATGTCTGAGTTATTGAAGTCCTCAGATTGTGGTTTGAAGACCTCAAGCTGCAGAAAATCCTCCAGCAAGTGACCCGTGACCCATGCCCCATGCTGCAGAGGAAGGCTATTTAATTGATACACAATATAGATACACACACGCACACTGTTCCTCACCCAATCCCTGTTCAGAAAAATAAACTCTGTATTGCCTGTAAATTGTTAGATTTTATTTAGCTATAATTCTTGAATGAGCAGCAATTGACTCAAGTGCTTATTCTTTCCAACACTCACCCGTTCATTCCCTTTGACAATAAGCCCACAGGTACAGGATGTTCGTCAGGTATTTGAGGTAAGAATTTGTTTGTAATCCCATTACTCTGTGGGAGCTAGCCCTGCAACTCCCACCAGATGGTGCTATATCCCTATTATTCTTCACCGGGTGGCACCATAATTCCATCCCTTGTCACCAGATGATGCTGTTGTATGAATCTGTTATATCTTACCCTGCTATGAAGACAAGCTAGTTTGACATGCTTGCCCAGTGATGCTTCCAATCCTATACATTAATGAACACATTTTTAAAGCCTCTTTTTAAAGCTAGTCTTGGTTCCAGGACCTGTGACTATTGACATAGTCTGAGGTTCCTTTGTTGTGCTGAACATTCTATGAGGTGGGACACTCCCCACCTCAAAGTTACCATCACACTCACAGTGATGCCTGCCCTGATCGCCTCTAGACTGTTCCTGTCATGCAGCATTCAGAGGGGCTCCTACAGCGGAAATCTGGAGTTTTTCTAACGGGTGCTATGTAGCATGACTCTCTTGTGGTTGCTGGAGTGAAAGGCCCAGTGTCTGAACTGAGGTATTAATTAAAGAGAAGGGGCAGAGATGTCCTAATAGGAAGCTAGGGAGTCTCTCCTTTAGGGTGACCAGACAGCAAGTGTGAAAAATCAGGATGGAGATGAGGGGTAATAGATGCCTAAATAAGACAAAGCCACAAATACTGGGCCTGTCCCTATAAAATCGGGACAGCTGATCACTCTAATCTTCTACCTACAGCCCCTCCCTTCTGCTGAGATGTTTTGAAAATACGAGTGCAAGTCATTGAGTGCAGCCTGATGTATTCAAAAGGCAACACATTGCAATTGAGCAGAAGCTTTATGAACCAGAAATAAAATCTGCACCAGCAGGGTTGGTTTAGCAGCATCCACAGAGGTGCAAAGAGCAGTTCAAAAAGCAAGGAAATTCTGCCACTTGATCTTCTGCGGAATTGAAAGCCTGGACAGCTTGTAAATTGTGAGCCATAATTCACTGCAGAGCACAAACACATACATAGCTCACAGGCCAGAATGCCTGCCCTCGCCCAGGTATTTCTTCCGCTCCAACGGTTCCACTAAGCACCAGATGTTTCACATGACAGGCTTGCTTCTGAAGCTATTTTTACATGTGTGTGCCTGCATAATGCAGCACTGGGCCTCTAGATAATAGCATCAGGGACCTTAGGGTAACAGCGAATGTGGTGGTAGGTCTAGACAGCAGAACCCAGAAACTCAGAGAATGGAATGCCAGTATGTTCATACCAGCACACATATCCCCGTATGGCTGAGCTAGCAGGGCTGCTCTTTCAGCTCACAGGGTAGAGTTGTAGTGCTGAAAATGGTTCTCTTGTATAATGAATACTGCCCTTTAGTATGTATGCATTATGATACAGTCTACTGACAGGCAGAATCACAGCCTGTCTTTTTCAGAGAGCCACCCTGCTTCATTTGGTGTGCAGGATGAACAGTGGATGAGGCTGGAACCCAGAGCACACCTGTTTCACTCAGTGCAGAAGCAAGATGATGTGAATGGACTGAGGTAAGGGGCTGCCAAAAGAGGTAGGTTTGCTTGTAGTTAAGGCACTAGACTCAAGACGGATTTAGGCTCTTTTCCTGCCTCATCCACAGATGCTGAGCCCTTGGGCAAGTTGTTTAAGCCAAAGTTTTCAAGTGTGGTCTCCGATTTTGGGTGTCCCAATTTTTGAATTATTCATCCCAAGACCCCAACAAGCAACACAGATAAACGTTAGCACAATGCATTTAAACATATTTCTTCCTTCAATTACACACATATGAGAGAAGAAAGTTTTGTGCTTTGTGCATCCCTAAGAGTAGGTTCCTTAAATGTGATGTTTGTACTAAAGATCTGACAATGGCAGTACCATCCTGTGACATATTCTCTGTGCAGACACTTTGCCATGCTACACGCTATCAGGCAGGCAACCTCACTATATAGAAATGTGCAATTCTGGAGACAGTTAAATAGAGTGGTGAGTGAGTGGAAACTCCTCTGTGGTTAGCAGTATTAACTCTTTTTGGTGCTCTGCACAGTTCCTGCCCAGTCCATCCATCTTCTGTGCATGCTGCCATGACTGTGATCCAATCAGAGCGCCCAAACCAAGTATAGGTGGACTGGGTTAGTACTCGGGTCAGAGACGTCCTGGGGACTGCTGAAAGCATGACTGGGAATTAACTAAGTGGCACTCTTTCCTCTAAGTCGATACTGAATTAGTGTCCCAGGCTGGTGCTATAGGGTGCTTTGCTGCTGAAGGTGGCAATTTTCAGATGAAATATGAAGCCAAAGTTTTGCTCTTGCATGGATCAATCACAAATCACATGGTTCTTTTGGCAAGAGTAGGCTCTTATGTAGAATGTATCTTGCCATGGCCCCATAGTTTTGTAAAATGTTCCTGGATACAGGAACTGTCTTTCCTACAAGTCTAATCTAGTGTGTAACATGGTTGGGCAGTGCACTCAAACATGAAAATGGCCAGACTGGGTCAGACCAATGATCCATCTAGCCCAGTATCCTGTGTTCAGACAGTGGCTGGTGCCAGATGCTTCAGAGGGAATGATCAGAACAGAGTAATTTATTGAGTTATTCATCTCCTGTCCTCCAATCACAGTTTCTGGCAGTCAGTGGTTTAGGGACTCCTGGAGCATGGGGTTGTGTCCTTGGTCAACTTGGCTAATAGCCATCGATGCACCTATCCTCCATGCATTTACCTAATTCTTTTGCAACATTCCAGTCTAGTGGTGGTAGGTGAAGTAACTCATCACACAGTGTATCTGCAGTGCTTTGGGATCCTTCAGAACAAAATGGGCTATACAAATGGGAGGTATTATGATGTCTAAAGTAAGTTATCAGAGGGGTAGCTGTGTTAGTTTGGATCTGTAAAAGCAGCAAAGAGTCCTGTGGCACCTTATAGACTAACAGACGTATTGGAGCATGAGCTTTCGTGGATGAATATCCCACTTTGTCGGCTGCATAAAGTAAGTTGTAGCCAATTTGTCTGTCGTGCAGAATCCATCTGCACCTGCACATCTACAACCTGCATTATCCTGAGGGAAAATGGTTTCTGGAAAAACACCTACCTTTGAAATGGCTCAGTGCTTGGAGTGGATGTGAATCTCAGGGTTTAGCAGTCATTGCTTTGAATATTAGAGGAAGTTATTAATGAAAGCGAATCAGAGCAGATTGTGTGTTTATAGAGGGAAAGGAAACAACAGTGTAGGAATGTTTATGCAACAATTCAAATAGAATTGGTTGGCGACACTTCTTATCAATGAATGGTTTTCTGATAAACTCTGCACAAAAAGCTTCATGCATGAAGGAAACAAAGAAAACTATGTGGCATCCGTCCACATAAACAGAAGGGAAACAGTGTAGTGGTGGAAAGGGGAAGGAAATATTAAGGAAGAGTGATTACATGCAACATCAGAAACTACTGCTCTTAGATTCTCAAAGGGATATTTGAGAAGGGAGGATTCTCTGAGTGAGACTTGTAAAACTGCATAACTTTGGGTGAAAAAGAGACTAAAGAGATATTTCCACAATATATGGCAGGTGCCACTGAATCAGAAATGGACCATCATGTACCAGGGGCACATTGTTTAAAACTCATCCACCTTATTACCACGGAGAAACCTGACCTATACACGTACATACGTGTGTGTCCTTTCCAGTTCATCCTGTCATGACTCCAGTCTTTTCAGTGAGGTTACACCAGGGATGAATTTGTCCCAAATATTTGATGTATTAACTTCAGCAACACCTGTTTTCCTTGTTAAGCTGGTAGGACTGTCAGAATGGAATTCAAGTCCTAAGTGATGAGTCCTAAGTAGGTAGGGAGAGACAGACAGACCCACCTGTTTTGGCTGTTGGGTAGGTAGGACAAAAGGTAATGCAGTTAGATAATGGAGGTTGCTGTTGACACTCTGGAGTTCAGTTATACCCTTTGCATCTGTTACAAATGAAATAGTTTCATAAGGCTGAGTTGGTTCGGGAACAAATTCTGGAACAAACAGTGCAGTATGCAACACAACTAGGCTTCCCCACACAGCTGCCCTCTTGAAGCAAACAGCTCTTTCTAAATGCTCATGGTGCCTCATTACTGTAGCTAAGCACCTCTCAAACATTAACATGTGTCTCCTTACATCACCCATACAATAGGGAAGTATGATTGTCCGCAGCTTGCAGATGGAGAACTGAGGCATAGAGATGATGTGACTCACGTAACATCACACAAGAAATCTGTATCAGAGCTGGGGTTTGAACACAGTTGTCCTGCGTCTCAGTCCTGTGCCTTAACCAGAAGATCATTCATCATCTCTTATACACAGAGCAACCATGGCTTTTAAACAACAGTTTACCCACACTCTTGTATCTAAAAGTCAGCAACCTTCTCATGGTGATAAGTGCCAGTAACAAAGGGCAGTGTGTCTAAAAATATGCAGTCAACCCAAAGGCAAATGTGATAAGAGCGAAACATCCCATCAAGCTGCACAGTGTGTAGCATCTGGCTCCTTCTCCCTGATGTTTGTTTCTTGTATAGCTTACAAAATAGAAAAAGCACAGTCACACTATTTTAGGAGAAGTTATTAGGAAACCTCATCTTAAAATGGTGGGAAAACCAGGAGCCAAAGAAACAAACATGGAAGGAGAAGCATTTTTTAATTGTGAAAATATTTGTTCGGCCTGGGATGAGCTGCAGACTGATGAGTCTCCCTGCAGATAAGGCTATCAGTCAACATTGGAGCCTGGCAGAAGAATGAAGCAAGGGACAAGTTTTTAAGTGTGTGGATAAAAGTTGTAGAATGTTTTGGAGAAACCACCCCACCTCCCCATGTCACAGAGACAGATCTGGGATGAATGAGTTGTCTGGCCCTTCCCACTTTGTGAAGTCATTGGCTGCTTAGTTCTAAGAGGGATTTAAAAAAGGAGAATAATTTGCTTTTGCCTGGGATTTGAGACTGTGAGAGTGCTGAAAGGTTAATCTCTGGGCTGCCACTATGCAGATCTCTTGGACTGTGTGCTCTATCTGTGTCCTAATCCAAATTGCTGTACACTCAGTAGAAGCGTGGCAAGTGTTTAAAAATGATGCTACAGAAATCATTCCTGAGATCCCTGAAAATACAGAAACACCAGTGGAGCAAACTAACAGCAACAACAACACAATGAACCAGGCAAAACACGGGGGAAGACAGCCACAGCCGTCTCTGGAACCAAATGGTAAGAAAAATAAATGTTATATTACAGCCTCAGAACCTAACAACTTCCTGTGGGGTTTTCTGTTATCGCGCATGAGCATACAGTGATGAACTAACACTTGATAAAGTGCTGTAGAGCTAATGCTGTAGTGATAACAAAGTCAGTCTCCTGTTTACCCTTCCCAGTGTTTTCCATGTCTGTTCTTAAACAGAGACAAGTAATAGTGGTTATTATCCATCAGGGAAATAAGATGCTATCTAGATCTAACAGTTTCACATCTACTTAATTATCTATTGGTACTTTTGTGGCCCACTGCATAGTAGTATCTCAATGTATGTTCTGTTACAGAAGTTATAGTGGCTTTTTTACAACTGCAGGTGGAGTTTAGCACTGTAAAATGATCAGAAATAAATCCATCTAAATAGCTAAGGAGCTATAATCAGAGCAGCTGCAATGTGCGACACTGAATTGGCCTGGGCAAAAGATATTTTTATCATAGCAAGACCACCCAGTAATATTATTGACTGACATGATTTACTGCTGTCCTCATGCTGTAAACACGGTGAGCAGGTATCTGGGGGAGCCCGTCTTCCTTTGAGAACAGAACAGGACAAGGGCTGGGGAAGGAGGTGATAATGAGAGCATTGTTAAATATTCTTAGAGGAACACTCCAATGATGGTTGTTAGCTCAGATGTTTGATTGCACTGAACTGTGCTAGAGAAAGATGCTGCTCTTAGTGTCTCATGGGCAGACTCCAGTAGGCAACATAACCCTGTTATTAGCCATTTAAAGCTTTCACAGAGTTAATCCACAACTGAATGTGATCAGTGGGAGGAGCATTTATTCTTCCGGGGGCTCTCTGTTCTGTAGAGTAGCAACTTGGACTGGTACTTTAAATAGAACCAACAACATCAGGAGGCCTCCCGAAAGGAGCTCAGCATGGTACCAGGGCATTTGGCTAAGGATCCGACAGCATCGATGGCTCAGAAACGCAAGCGTTTGGGCTGGGGAAGGGGAAGAGAATGGTCAGGGGAGTTGCCACTGGCACTGCCAAGAAAAAAGGAGTTTAAAAGTGAATTCCACGCTGGCAAAAGGTGCCAGATTGATCCCTGCAGACTGAAATGTGTTTCGTCCCAGGGCAGCTGGAGGGCAGACTTCCCACATCCACTGTGCCTCACTTTGAAGGACTCCTCCTCTAGGGGAGATTAAAGGTGAGAAAGGAATTAAGTCTCCAGTCAGGGTCCATTCAGTCCCTGGCCTCTGTGCTGAGGCTATCAGGAAGGGGACTAAATCATGCTGTCTCTGAGGGTTCTCTGGGATGGTGATATGTGCTGGTTCGGAAGCTGGACTGAGATCCCCAAACTTATCACAAACATGAGGCCAGAAAAATATTTTTAAAAACACAAGCACCCCTTTTCTTTTTCTGAGTGGGGGTCAAATTCAAAGATTTTAATAACATCCCAGCATCATGACAGGGCACAATTCCCTCCTCCCAGCCCCTCCCGGCCACAGTCCCATGGAATGCTCCTGCCCAGGCCCAGCTTTGGCTGCCCTCCCTAGCAGCAGACCACTTAGCAGATCCAATATCTTCAAGGGATGAATTTGTCTTGCTGTTGGGAAGAAAGTTTGAGTTTTGGAAGTGTCTCTTACTACCTTAGAATTGTGCAGTCTGCCTCCCTGCCACCTATAGGAACACTTAAGACTCTGAGGGGGGGATTTTAATTTATGACCCCTCAAAGAGACTTGGGGTTCTCTCGAGGAGTGCCATGCACTTGTATACCTGCATCAGTGTCTTTAGTGGAGTAGGGTAGGGGAAGTAATCAGAGCCACAGTGCAATAGATGTTGTCCCTACCAGAAATGAGGCTACCTGAGACTCGCACCGATATGGCATCATGTGGGGTCAGCGTGCATGTAACACAGAAGGATGTGTGTCGGCAGAAGCAGCACATGTCTGAGGCATGTACTAAGGTGTCTAATATAGCAGTATGTATGTGCCCCACTGCTGAGCTGGCATAAAAGACCAGAGTCTAAACATTAAGACTACCTGAGTCAAAACTCAATTTCTTAAATGCTCAGGAAATGTGTTAGTATAAAATATCTGATTAACCTGTCTCACTAAATCATACAGGGTCTCAGTATCAGCATATTAACTACAATACTAGACCAAAAAATGTTTAATCTGGTAAATGCGTTCTTTAGAATTGCTAAAATATGAAGCTGCAAAATCTATATTTGCGTGACTCTAGCCCCCTCCTGACTACTCATGTGTTTAAAGTTAAGCTTGTGCAAAGTGTTTACAGGGTTGGGGGCCTAAGTCTGAATGAATAGACATACAGTATATCTAGAAAGCAGATCTCTGCTGGGTTAAAAAAAAATGCTGGCTCTGTAGCATAGGGGGAAATCCTTAAAAATTCACTGAGAGAAACATGAGTCTAAAAAACATTACACCACTGAGGAATTCAGAATTAAAGCTACTAGTCTCCTTTGGTGGCCTTAGCAGAGATGTGCCTTTTTCACAGCAAGGAGAAGGAATGACAACTGTCTTCTCTTTGGTTTTCCACTTTTGTAGGTTTTTGTCACAATTAAATTCTCATTTGTGCTCCATGTATTTCTTTTGCTTAGGCTAGAGGAATAAAGTGTGTTCAGATAGATGAAGTGCAAGCCCTTATTTGCTAAACAGTCTTCACAATCAATCTGCATACATTCCAAACATGTAGCTAAGCTCATTGGTTGAACAAAGACAGAAAGAAACCCTCGTGGAGACAGTGCTTTTCCCCGTTCTAATGATAAATGCATCTGCAGCATCAATTATTTAACTGGAAAGTTATTTGCCTATGAAAGGAGCTTTTCTAAATCCTTAGAGTGAAAATCTCATATTTTCTACTGTGTCCCTTGCCTCTGGCAATCTATTAAAGCACAAGCAAAAGCCTGGTAAGGTTTCTAATTTGGCAGAAGATGCCTCTGTCTGATCGAAGGAAATGACATGGATAATGTGGGATTAGAACAGAGAGTGGGAGGTCAGGAATGCCAAATAAGTGGTGAATTAATGGGTTCTCCGAGAGGTGGGAACTCCATCCTTAGTCACAGTTCCCATCTGCTAGTTTCCTTATTGTTCTTGTTATTAGTCATGTGACACTACAAGGGACTCTGGAGATCAGAACAAGGAGACTTGTAACATGTCTGATGCTGGGCAGAAACCTTTGCAGGGATCCATGGCCCTTTACAGAAAATAGAGGGGACAAAGTCTGCACGTGTTCATACCTGTGCAGGCCGGCTAAGTAAGGGTGGAGTGGCAGAAGTGCAGGCAGAATTTGGCTACAAGAATTTTTATTTTTATTTTCATCGAAACTTTGGACCAGGTTTTGCTCTTGCTTACTCCAGTTTAAATCTAAAGTGAGTAACTGAGATCAATGGAGTTAAACTAATATAAATGAGAGAAGGTTTTTAGCCCACAGGTGTCATGAAGGGTCAGAATCTGAGTTTGCTGGTCCTCTATTGCCCTCCTACAGCTCACCCTCAGTGACTCCAGTGGTGTTACTCCAGAATCACGCAGGTGGAAATTAGCAAAATTTAACTCTTAAACATCTTTATTTCTGCCCTGAGAGGTCAATGCTTAGGCCTGTTCTGATTCCTGCCTCAGCTTCCTGCACATCCCCTTTGCTGCCTTTTTAGCACAAGTGTTTTCCCATATAGCACCTGATATGCCTTTTTCCTACCTGCACTGCAGGTTTTAATCTCTTCTTTATACAATTACTGAGCTGCAATATCCACTGTAGTACTGGGGTGTTTGGATGCAGGGTTTGGTGCAGAGCCAGCTCTTATTGTTCAATTTCTGAATGATAAACAGATGCTTCTTTATGCCAATACCAGCCTTTCTCCTGCCTGGTGTGCAGCTTCCTGTGTAGGAGAGAACTTTATCTGAAATTTCCAGGTGATGCTCGATCGACTCCAACCATCTCTTTGGGGGCTTTATTAGTACAATTTTGGATAAAAATGTGCTGGTTTAAAGGTCCCGGAGCTGGATTTCAGCTGCAGCATGAGGCTAGAGGCACGATGAACAAGAAGGGATGGAGATGCCTGTAACTAGTTTGTTTTTTCTTTGCAGATGCCTCAGATTTCAGCTGCAGAGAGCTGCGCTACACACGGTATGTCATTGATGGGCCCTGCCGCAGCTTCAAGCCCATAAAGGAGCTGGTCTGCTCAGGCCAGTGTTTCCCCTCCCACCTCCTCCCTAACTCTATTGGCAGAGGAAAGTGGTGGCGCCAGAATGCCCTGGATTACCGCTGCATTCCCGCACACGCTCGCACTCAGCGCATCCAGCTGGCCTGCCCCCAGGAAGAGACTCGGACTTACAAAATCCGAGCTGTCACCGCATGTAAATGCAAGCGCTACACTCGCTACCACAACCAGTCTGAGCTGAAGGACTTCGGGAAGGAAACCATCAGGCCTCAGAAGAACAAGAAGCCTCGTCTCTCCAGAGCAAGGGGCAGCAAATCCAACCAGCCTGAACTAGAAAATGCCTATTAGAAAGTTCCTTCTGAGAGGTACAACCCAACAGCTCTGGATATTTTGCATTTCATCAAATGGCAGAGACAGACAGGCCACAGAGTAAGGTTCTGAATGCAGTGGAATCCCATTCCTCCTGCAACGCTAGGTCAAGGGCTCGCATAGTCAAAACCTATCAGATTCTAACAGCTGTGGTCTGATGAAAGAGAGAAATTGAGCTGGTGGGAGCAGCACCTAAATTCAATCTGAAAGGAGAGTTAGCCTGGGAATTTGTATGGGGTTTTGTGGTGTGCACGCTAAGGAAGGCAGAGGAAGCAAAGGTATCATGGTGACTGTTCCATATATTACACTTTGCAAGATGTCATTATCCTTACTTTGTCTGAACAGAGCCTTGAAAGCCCTCTCAAAACCATTTCAGGCAGGACAAGAACGAGAGTAGAGAAACAACAGGAGAAGAGTCAGAAAGCTTTGACTGAGTTTTAGGAAGTAGCAATAGAAGACTAAGGAAATTCAAATGTTTTAGTGAAAGAGAATAAAGTCCTGCCAGATTTCTGCATGCCCAAGTAATTTCCTTAAATGAGGAGAAACATGAGTCAAACATGAAATTTGTGATCCCAAAGTGCAAGTATAAATGTGAATCTGAGCCATTCCATATCTTTACTCTTAAAGTACAAGCCTCAATAGATTTAAGGTTGAGATTTAACACCATCAGAAATGACTGGGATAGTGAAACCAATCCTGCTCAGTTGCTGGAGAGTGAGGCAGATGGCCACATGGAGGCCCCTCCCAAACCCCATAACTCTATGATGTTAATCTTTTAAACAGATATATGGAGGGCCATACATATTTTTCCTAGAGTTTTTCAAACTACTTCTAACACAGCTGAGTAATTTACCGTGAGGGCCAATAGGAAGGATACTGAGTATTTGCCTTACTCCTCCAAAAGCAAATTAATTTTAGCATCAAAGCTGAGATGTCAGCTTCTTATGTTCTCTGTTCTGCAAAGCTTGGATCATCTGACCCTATGCTCTGTTTTGCTGGACTGGGCATGGCAGGTTCTGAGGGTAAGGTGCTGGTTCCATATTAGCGTGAGCCTATACTAATTTGAAAACCAGTGAACTCCTTCTGAGAAGCCTTGGCTATGTGCAGTTCAGTTTGACAGTGTCTTTCCTTTTAAATAGCTTCACACCATTCACACATGTTTGTGTTTTTATATTAAAGGGTATTATTGGAAAGTTAATATTCAATGCTGTACATTTGCTTTAGGACTGCAAACCGTAGTATCACATAATCCAAAATTTGGATGGAAAATAATTCCTTGCTGTTCTTATTTTCTGTGTAGCGTTGACGTAAAAATCTTCTAAGATGTGAATTTAAAACTTTGGTAGATTTTGCAACTATTTTAAGTGGAACCAGAATCTAAATGTGAAAGCTATTGTTTCAAAGAGTAAGTTACATATTTATTTTCTCATGTAAATTATTTATGCAAATTTTTTTCTTGTAGAGAATGAGAAGTAATACTGCTTGCAAAATACTAGTCTGTTATTTCAGATTTTAAATCTATTGTTAATAAAGTAGTGACAATGAGTAATTACAGGAAAGACTTGTGTTAATTTTTAAGTCACAGTGCAAAGAAAGCCTGATGCAAAGCTACTGGGATCTGGTTCCCATAGCTGCAGTGAAGTCTGTTATGAACAACCAGTTCAACATGCCCTTCAATCTAAGAAGCAAATTCTTCAGTTCCCAAGAGTGCCAAAGTCTATGTGTGCTCCGTTTAGTGCAGCACAGTTCTCTATCATTGTAGCCCTCAGCTAGCTCCCTCTAACAATTCACAGCACAGAACAGGGTCTGGCTCCAACCAGTGAACCACACTTCTCTGCCCTAGAGCATCAAGGTCTTGAATCTGGTTTCACACATTATGATCTAGGTCATTAGAGGAATGCAGTGTCTCCAATACACCATACATCTCCTGGAGAAGCACAGCCTAGGCAGTGAAGTAGTTCAGTGGTGTTTCAATCTACTTTAATTCTCTTCCTCCTCATGGAAGGAAAGGCTCTGCCGAATTCAACTGCCCTCCAACTGGATGGCGCCTCCTGGCTCAAACATAAAGCCACCAAAAAAACAGTAAGGCCATGAGCTTTCAAGTTGTTCCAAACTCTATCATTGTGAAAACGGGGAAATCCCTTTGCTTAAATAACCAAGCAGCAATTGGCTTTCCAATATTTCTGGATACAGTGTACTCGTGTCTGCCCACACTTCTGCACATCAGCCGCCCTTAAAGAATATGGGAGTTGCATCCATGTAACTGAAGGCCTGGCCGAGTACATCTGATCTGCATGTCCATTCACTGTGAATTTCAATGTAGTAGATTGTGCTGGGCAGGACTACAGCAGCCAGCTCGTAAGGCAGCCCTTCACGGTAGCCGGTGAATACTGCTCCTTGTTGCTAATTCAAAGCTTTGGTGTGGAAACTGGACACAGATTTTGCTGGATACTTGAGCCAAATTTTCAAAAGTGATCTTTGATTTTAGGTGCCTCATTTGTTGTGTCCCCATCGTGAGACCCTTCTGGCCTAATTTTATGAAGGGATGAGCACCCACAATGGGAGCTTGCATGTACTTGCAAGCACTTATGAAGATCAGGCCCACGGTGTCACAAACTGGGTGCCCATACACTGAGGCATCCAAAAGTAGTGGACAGTTAAAAAAAAGTTTGCCCTGCCAGTCTGTTGCAAAGAGACTTGCCTCCCAGGGTCTGCGTGATGTTTCTTCTGAAACAGCATATCTAATTCAAACCCAGAAGATGTGTCTTAAAAGTATGGGACCAAATAAAAGCTGAAACAAAATAAAAGCTAGTGCCTGGGCTAGCCTCTTCCCTGCCTGTGTTCCAAACTTTCTTAAAACCTTCCACATTGAGCTTTTTAGCTAGGATGCCACCAGGGCTTTCTGCAGATGAGCTGTGGTCTAGTGTATTGTAATTGTGTGTCTGGGCACATTTTTTTGTCAAGTGCTGTGTACATTTATGGAACTGGCATCTGGCATGTTACCAGGACAGGGGGTAGGCCCTGGCACCGTTTTTGTGAACAGCTGGGAAAAGATTAAATTGGAGACCTTTACAGAGATGCTTCTGATGCAGATTCCTGTGAAAAACCCTGCCCCTCTCCCCCACCTCACCTCACCTGGTGAGCTGCTTGCAGGGGACCCCTCCTGCCATTGCTCTTATATTTCTTCATTCTGATGCTTAAGCAAGAGATTAGGATATAATTCTTATATCTGTCCTACTCCTCTGGAACAGGAAGGAGGATTTATGGAGGCTTCTTATCCTAACAGAGTCCCCCACTGTGCCCGTGTTTGCCCAGATCAGGATAAGCCCAGCAGAGCAAAGGGGCAATTAAGTGCAAATAACTCCCCCACCCCCATGGATTCGGGGTTTGTCTTGAGCTGGAAGAATTGCTTGCACAGCTCATTGTAGAGCAGTAGTACATGTCAGTTCTCGTCTCATGTCAATATCTAATGACCTCCTCTTATTGCCAAAAGCCAGAGCATTGCTAAACTCTGAATACAGGCATGAAAGGTCAAACTAAACAGTAAAAAAGATCTATTTTCTTGCTTTCATTTAAATTGCTGAAGCACTGCTTTGCACAAGAAACCTGAATAGCCACATGACATTTGATTGTATACCCTCATCCCCATTTCCTTCCCTTTCTTACATTACCTATTGCTTCACAACTATAAACTCTTTGGGGCAAGGACTGTGTTTTCAGATATGTTTACACAGCACTCAGTACAACAGGCCCTGATCCTGACTGGGACTTCTGGGTGCTGCTGTAATACAAATATTAAATGATATCTCCTTAAGAGGGCAAGCTCATGAGGAGTGTATGTGTATGCGCACTACTGCAATAGAAATAATAACTAAAATGATTGCAGGAGAGAACTACCACAGTGAAGGGCCTTGAGAAAATGACTTAAATGTTCTAATTCACAGAAACATTATTGTCACTCACTAAAAATCCCAACTCAGGCAGCAGTTACCCTTCAGGGAAGTTAGTCCTGAGACTTTGTACTTTCCCCATGTTTTTCCTTGTATGGAAATAATGATCCAAAGCAGTGAGGAAGCAAAGGGAATTTCCCACACACCAACACTGGAAAGTCCTAGATTCCTCTTTTCTGCCTTACATTCGTTTATTACTATTGCTATTTTATTTCTTGTGCTGCTAAAAGTAAGATTTTTCCAGTGACTATATTGTTCAGTGAAAAAAGAACATTCAGAAGGCACAAACATTCTGCTGGCAGTGCCAGGAGTCTTGCATGATTCACCTCTTTAAACTGTCCTCTTTAGTACATAGTTTCTATCCAGTAAGTCCCCAGCTCAGTGGGCTCAGCGTTCATAAGCTCCGCAAACTAGGTTGCAAAACTCACAAAGTGCAGAAGAAACAAACATGCATTTTGTTTTTAGCAATATGATGTCAACTTATAATTAGCTTGTTGCACTCAAAGTAGTACAGTATATAGGACTCTAGAACAGCTTTTCTATGGTAAACATGCTCAGGAGGCTTAAATTAACATAGAATATATTTATATGTAGTTTTAATTTAAATAGAGTATGTTGCACAGTTGTAACCTGAAATTTGAAAAAACTGCGGCTCTCCTTAATAGGCAAGTAATGCATCCTACTTTAAAACTAAACCACAGTTTAAAATAAGGTTGGCCCATGTTGCTGCCCTCACAGCATATACAGCTTTCTGATGTTACCCAGGTACACAGTGCAAAGACACAACAGAGTGGTGGCCCTGCTCGTCTCTCAGCAATTCCAGATGCAATGTTGAGCAACATAATTTCTGGCCAAGGGCTTGTAAATGCAGCAAGCCACGAGTCAGTCTTTTCCCCACTTTTGTGCAGCTGCTAGGGGAGTCTTTACCATGGCTTATCTGTCACTCTGCTCTGTCTCCTTTTCACTGATCCTAGAGTCTGCTGTTTCTCTGCATTCTTGGAGCCAAGCTTTGGTTTGGGTTCAGCAAGGAACAGAGTGAATGGTCTGGAATTGAGCCCCCATGGGAAGGAAGTAATGCAGCCCCTCTATGCCTGGAATAACCTGCTCTGATCTTGTGCACCATGACCCCACTCCACTGCCAATTGGTGATAATAAAATTACATTTAAAATGAGGAATAAAACAGAACTAAAAAAGTAAAATCAGAGTGAAGATAAAACGCATATGCACAAAACATGCTACATATTAAAATAACAATATGAATTATTACCACCATAGGAAAGTCAGAGTGTTAAACTTGCCTTTTCCACTATCTCATGTCGTCTCTCTCTATGTCCTGGGTAAATTACATTGTAAACTCTATGGGAAAAGGTAATTTGTCTGTAAAGTGGCAGGCACTCCTGTGGTGCTGTATTACCATTAAACCAGACTTGTGGGTCAGAAGGATTCATCCAGCGGAATAATAATGTCCAGGATTTGTAACTCTACAAATCACCAAAACAGTTTACTTATATTTCACAGCCCCTCAAGGAGGTGGGGTATGATTAAAGTCCCTATTTTATATCTGGAGTAACCAAGGCACTAAGAGGTCAGGTGACTTTGCCCAACGTCACAGGGGAGAGGGGATGGCGCTGTCTGAGACAGGATTAAAGCTAAATTGTTTCTGGCTCCCAGTCCTGTGCTCAGACCACTAGAGCAGTGGTCCTCAACCTTTTTGTCTGATGGGAGCCAGACGAAGGACCATGGCAGCAGCGGAGCATCCACCGAAATGCCGCCGAATTTCTGCCGCATTTCGGCGGTGACGCTTCTCGATGACGCCACTTGTCAGCGGCAAGCGGCATCATCGAGAGGCGGCGACTCTGAAATGCTGCAGAAATTTGGCGGCATTTCGGCAGCATTTCAGCGGATGCTCAACCACCGGCCGGATGAGGGTGCATTTAGATGCCCCCGCTGGCGCCATGGCGGGCATGGCGTTGGGGACCCCTGCACTAGACTGTGTCTCCCTGTAAGGAATGGGGGGGTAGGGGTGGGGATGGAGAAGGGCATCCTACCCATTTCATGGACTCTGAGCCCTAACAGCTCCTTTGCTGCTCCAGCTGTTTTAGCACTAGTGTCTTTTCCCACCTATAGCTGGACAGAAGAAGATTGTGGCTTGATGCCTTTGTCATCTTCAGGCTGGGTTACTGTAGAGACTCCTGGCAATTCCCATCGTGCTCAGCTACAGTTGTGGGTGCTCAGCAGGTCATGAAAATCAGGTCTCTTTAAGCTCTCTCAAACAGAGGTCCCAAGAACAGAGGCACCCAATGCTCCAGCCTCTTTTGAAAGTATTGGCCATGACTGGGCTGGGGCTGGGCATGGCCAGGGAGTTACAGATGGAAAGAAAGAAGAAATCTGCAGGATTAGCATGAGAAATACATCTCATATGGCTCTTGTTCAAATAATGGGCAAAATCTGCTTGCTTCAGGCATTTATGTCTAGCTCTCTAATCCATCTCTGCCCTTCCTTTTCCCTGGTGCTAGAATGTGCTAACACGTCTCCATTGGTACAACGGTCTTCTGCTCTACTGACAACAAGAGGGTCACTTTTGTAATGTGAATGACTGTCACTCTCAATTAGCTAGTCAGTGAAGGCATCAGATTCCAGTTGGAATGCTGCTCTGCCATGGTGCCAAAACTGTCAACAAAAATCTCAACAATGTGTAGGCAGCCTGTTTGCTGTCTCTGCTGTATGGCATGCTCACTGTTTCCATGTGCTCCCCCTTGTCTGTTTGTTGCAGCCACCAGTTGTATCTCATCTTATTCTTTGATTGCAGACTCTTTGGGCCAGGAAAACTCTCTGAAGCTTTCTTATGTGTTTGTTACCGCATCTAGAACAATGGAGCCCTGAGCCTGGGCTATGGATAATAATCTCAGAGTGAAGTGGCCCCAGCTATTTGCTTCCCAGCTAGTCAACTGAGCGTCAAACCTAGAAGTCATATACCTTCTCTCTCAAAGACTCCCACGTCTGTCAGGCCCAGGTCGTAGAACTAACCCTCGCAGAACCCTTTCATTCAAGCGCTTCCATGCACTTTCAGGCCTACTTGCAAACCAGGGAATAAAAGTTTATTTACTTAGCAGGTTATCAGGCCTCTAAATTAAACAAACATCTTTATCATGTTGCCAACAATTTAATGCTTGTGGTGTGAGGTTATTTCAATGTCTTAAGAAAACAGCTCAATGCTGGCTGAAAAAATAAATGATGTTGTTCTTCATTCATGCTACCAGATTCTTTGGTGTGAAAACTCCCCTGGGGAGAGGCCCTGGGACACAGTGGCTCCTCTGAGACTATTTACATCTGTCACATTCTCTAATCTCTTCTTCCTTCCTTCCTCTGGTCTATTTCCTTCCCTTTCACTGTAAAACAGGCCAGTATTTAACTCTAATGCTTCCAGCCTGGATCACATGCTCTGCAGGTTGGGTGGGTATTTTTTTAAACCAGAAATAAAGCTCAATTTAAGATAATTACTCTCCCATTTGGAGGGGTTTGCTATTTGCAGGGACTTTTTTTTTCTAGTCAAATTAGCAGGAAAAGTTTCTTCTAAAAGTGACAGTTTTGTTCTAAAATTGTTCTTCAGAGACAGGGAGGTGCTCAAAGTCTGAAGCTTTTCAGAAATTCTCTAGGTATCTAGGAGCAATACTGATTTTGTTAGGTAACCCACTAAAAGAAGGTGAGTTCATGCACAAATCATAGTTCAAATTCTAAATGGAAGAGGGAAACTATGGACCAGTCTGTACAAGGGACACCGGTACTGATTTAGCTACACTGATGTATTACGTGGGACTCAGGCTTGTAGATGCACTTACCCTAGGAGTCGGCACTGGTGTAGCTACATCGATACAGGCATCCCCATAGTGACAGCCCTATAACTTGCCTTCTCCTCCACCAGTGTTTTTGGGGGAAGATGGAGGAGGATGAGTAATGTGTTATGAGCTTGATGTGGGAACTGCTCAGTGAAATTCTAGGGTGTGGAGGAGGTCAGACTAAATTCTCATAATGGCTTCTTCTGCCCTGGAAAGATATGATGCCATGAGAAGGAGCAGTGTGGCACGGAGCAAAACAAATGTAAGAAGGGAAACTCAGGTAATCAGCTTTTGGGGGGGGCTTCTCCAAAATTAGCTTCACCCACTGGAGTAGGTCCCAATAAATGAGAATGACAGTTACACAAAGTACATGTTCTCCCTTCTTCTTGCTGATGGTCTGACCTAGGCAAAATCCTGTCCTGGCTCTGTGTGACTCTGAAAAGGTGGGGCGGCAGCAGTGAGCTGGCCATATGGTGAGTCCTAGAGCAACCCTACTAGCACAGGGGAGAAGTGTCTCTGTAGCATGTCTAACTGCACTTTCAAAAGGAACAGAGTATATCCCTGTGGGCCATACTGCTGACTGCAGTACCCCAGCGTCTAGCTACACCCCAAGACAACAGAACACTCCCCATGCATCTGAGGAAGTGGGTATTCGCCCACGAAAGCTCATGCTCCAAAACGTCTGTTAGTCTATAAGGTGCCACAGGATTCTTTGCTGCTTTTACAGATCCAGACTAACACGGCTACCCCTCTGATACTTGACACCAAGAGTGCTGGCATACCAGGGACATGTTAGCTGGGCCTTGTGGCTGGTACTCAACAGAGCCTTAACACAGCATGTTTACAAGGGTGGACTAACCTGTTGCTGCGTGAGCCTCCTGGTGCCCCTTTTCCATGTGCAATACAGAACAGGGATTAAGCTCAAGATATGAAATTGGCTGAGCAGACAGCACTTTCTTCTCAGTCTGGGGACAGATCAGAGTCAGTACAGAGACTTCTAATACAGCTAGGTCTCTGCATACAGTCTCAGGCTGCCTATGGGTTAAAGTGGTGCTGTGGGTTAGTTCCTCTTTAACACACAGGCTTCAAGGGTCCTCCTGGGAGCTTAATTCAGGCCAGAAGGTTTTTAGAAACTACGTTTTCTAGGCTCAGTGTTTGTTGTGTGAATGTCCCTAATGTGGCATCTAGCTCCAGGAGCCAACAGGGTTATCAATAATAAAGCAGGTTTATGCTATTGCACTGTGGCCAGCTGTTTTGTTCCAGATTTAGCAGAACCAGGAGCAGCATTGTTTTTTTGTTTTTTGTTTTTGTTTTTTTGGGGGTTTTTTGCATAGCGATATTTGGCTAAGACTAGTACAAAGACAGATTTTCAATCTTTCCCTTTCAGTTGAAGCACCAGAAAGACTGAGTTACACGAACGCTTGTGAAAATGGTAACCTGGCTCCCTGGCGCTATGGCTCTCACAGGGTGAGCTCATTCAGTGACAGTCCTTTCCCCCTTTTAAGGACTTCAGTTGTTGGCCTCCGTTTATCACTTTCATTCTCTCCATCTCTCATATCTGATTGTTTTCAAGGTATCCTGGTACATGCTACTCTTGTTGCCCACCTGTGCCCATGCCAGGTGCCCCCATCACCCAGAAGCCCTTCACCACTCATCTCAGCAGGCATGGTGTAGAACCAGTTTGAAACCATGCTTGTTTTACTGCTATCTCATCCTCCACCTCACAACCCTTTGTTTCAGCCACCTGTTATTTTCTGTCCTAACCTAAGGGGAAGAAGAACTGTGACAAATCTCACCCAGTTCCTGAACCCAAGCTTTGAAGATCAGAAAAGGACCCACTTTCCTCTCAGCTGACCATCCCACACTAGTAAAAGGGCACATACACTTGCTTTTCTGGATACAGCTCTGCACTCACACCTAAGGCAGGTCTATCTTCTGGACTCGTGCCTGCATATGTTCTCCTTGCACAGCACAGGGCAGGGGCACAGATGCATGGTAGTCAACAAAAGCAACCTCCAAAAATCCACGTCCATGTGTTTGGCCAACCTCAGATATGGATTTTATCTATGAACAGGAGGAATAACTTCCCTTTAATAATACAAAGGGTCAACCCAAAACTTATATTTCCACTAAATCACAGAATAATTTGAAAGATGCTGCATAACTGGGAGCATTTTGTTGCATCCATTACTTTGAAAGAGCCATGGAGATTAATTAGCAGTGAAATAGTCCAGCAAAGCTGAATGGGGAGGATTGCTGTTAGTTCCCCCATCTTCATCAACTCACCTAGAGCCACCTCCTTTCTCTGCACCTCCTAACAAGGCTCATCCACTGCACATGTCCTGCTTCCCAGCGTTGGCCGCATACTAGTGCAATCACCCTAAAAAAAGACAGAAGCAAATATGCACCTGACATAACCTGTGCAAAAAAATTAAACCAGTTCAGAAAGAACTTTGCCTCTATTGAAATATATTTTCTGCATTTCTCTGTCTGTGATTATTTAAGTGACAGGGATTACAGAGTTCTTGTCCCTTAGCTCATCTGGCAGCTTCTTTGACATGTCAGAACCCTGCAGAGAATTGCTTGTGACTAGAATGCTTTCTGGGTGGTGTCCCCATGTCTTTAGACACTCATTGTGGAAACAAAGATTAGAGGCTTATCACTGCATATGGGCAAGAACCAATGGATGAGCAATCCCAGCAGTGTCTGCTCTTGTTGATGTCACTAAAGTTCAGGCTTCCTTTACAGCCTCTGCTGCTCTGGGACAAGAGATGCCCTAGATTTTTAGCTCCTAACATAAAGTCATTAATAAGGTCACTAACCATAACCAGCTGCTGTAAGCATCTGAAATAATAAATGCAAGAGATGCTGTAAGTGTAGCAGAAGGTCTAACCTCATTTCCATGTTAACCTTCTACAAATCAAACACAAATGCCATTTATTATAATAAGTATGTTCGGTCAGAGAAAACAGGTGGAAGAAGCAGCATGTTTGGTGTTAAAATATCTGTGTACTTATTACATCGGAGAAAATATTAAAGAAGAGCTGAGCTTTCTGTAGAGATTCCCCCTGTCAAGATATTATAGTAGGAAAGGGTCAGTTTCTTATTCAGTGTTGAAGTTGTCACTCATCATCCGCTCTAAGTTTTCCAAACATGAACTGTGATTTCTTTGCTCATTCCGTTCCCATTTCCTCATCCTTCACCCTCTTTAGATTTGCACTTCTAGTGCGTGTGCCAGAAACAAAGAGCTTTGTAAACAGTGCATGTTGATGAAAACAGATTTCATGGGATAAAGTCTACTGGCAGAAGTTATTCAGGTATGGTATCTTGTATGAAAATCCTCACTGAAACAAGCAGGAGTAATTTGAGAATTGTGCTCCATATATGTATTTACAGAAATACACTGTTTTAGTTCACACTATAAAGAGAAATTATCTTAATCACTGTATCAATTTGTTTGTAGCTACCTACAAACAACAATGAAAATGTCTAAGATTTACTATATGTAAAATGTTGCCAGATTTGGAAGATGCATAAAAGCCTAAGAACTGTAAAGACAATATTTGACTAATAAAGTTAATGTAAGAGGCCCATGATTTTGGATGGGATGTTTGTGTGTGGTCGTTGGGCAACATTAAGGATTATACTAAAACATATTTGAAGCAGCCTCTTCAGAGAGATCTCACACATGGGTCTCATTAGGAGCTGGTCCAGGAAACAGATTCTCTGGAACCAAATGCAAGTACTGTAAATGAAAATGACGTCCAGGAGAAAACTGCAGCCAAGCTGGAGTCAGAGGAGCTGATTCTGACCCACATGTGGCTCCAAAAGAGTTCTCAAGACACAGAGAGGAGGCTGGAGTGCATAGAGAGTATGAGATTTATGGATAAAACTATCCTAGAGCTTGACATCGGAACCCTAGCAACTTATTTTGCAGAAGCATTGTCTAGTACTCCATTTCTGCAGCTTCAGCATCTCGTTCCAAAGGAGGAGACACTGCAGGAGGGAGTAGCCAATCAGATGAAATATTAAAAGACAGTGGCCCACAGTGATAAACACAAGTGATTCTTCACCTCTGCAGCTCTTGCCACTTCAGCATAAACTATGAGCATTGGCTATAAGGCTGCTACAAGCAGCCCTGGTTAGCAGTATAAATACCAAACACATATGTTCAGCTAGAAGCTTCTGGAGTGTCCCATGGGAATCAAACAAATGTAATTATCACAGGTTCCCAAGGAAAATTCCAAAATCCTGCAGCATACTTAGGAAATGAGGAACTTCCTGAGCCATTACTATGTTGCTGTTGTCAGAAAGAACAGTTTCCTATTGCAACTGGATTTAACCCTTTTTATTCTCTCACAGTGATTCTCAGCAGCATGATCCCTTCCCCATCCACACGAGAACTGTGATGTGGAATTACATTTTAAACTCAGCTTTCCTAAGATCTTCTGTCCTTCCATCACAGTCCTCTCCACTCAGCTGTCTATCCTTCCAAGTCAGGTAGATGGAATTCTGTGCAGTGTGTGGATCTTTAAGGTGAGAATTTAAAATCCAAGATCCTATCTGTTTTGTGCAGACATAAAAGATGACATGGTACTTTTCACAAGGCTGAGGTTTCCCTTGCTTAAAATGTCCTACCTTCTTCCTGTTTCTGATTGTCTTACTAGCTGCTGTCCTTTGCTCTGCAGGTGGCTGCTTTTCAGTGGATTGATTCTTGCATGTGTATAGCTTGTACAGCACATTGAGAAATGCTATTAATGTCCCAGTCCCCAAAGTAAAATGCCTGGATTAAGTCTACAATGTCCATTATTTCAAGGACACAGGAGAGTCTTCATTAGAGTCAGGTGGGCCTGGCTGTGCGGTGTTCTCTTTGGAAAGATCTGCATATCTATTTCAGAGGACACAGAATTACTAATTCTTTCCCCCATCCTGAAACATCAGAGTCACTTTCATTCCATCACTTTTCCAAGAACACTGTCAGTCTCTCCCAAGAGCCCAGAAGGGAGAGTTCTCAGTGACATTTCTTGTCTTAAAAAACATTGACAGACAAGTAGGAGACAAGGTTAAGCATTAAACCTGAATTCATTTAGTTCCCTCTGTAGAAACCTGTACATGGGTCACTTGAGAACAGGTCAGCTCTTGAGCTCGTCAGCTGGTTTAAATCAATGAAGCTCCTTTGACTTCAGTGGGGTCATACCAGATGAACATTTGACCCAGGATTTAGTAAAAGAGAAGATGCAGTCATCATTTTGGCCACTCTCTGCATCAGTGGCACTCAACCTTTCCAGACTACTATACTCCTTTCAGGGGACTGTGCCATTAACAGCATTTCTCAATGTGTATGTTAATGTGTAGGCACAAGGCAGGAACTGTTTGTTTGATCTTCCTATTTACTAATAATTGTATAACACTTAACACTTATATAGCACTTTACATTTTCTGCTAGAGAAAAAAATTGCAGACCGCTGTCTGACACATTCTCCACTTGTAACCCACAGGAAGGAATTTATAGCACCTTCTCGTGCCTGCAGTCAGAATCAGGGAGGATGTGGGGAAGTTAGGCTGTGTATCAACAACCATAAAATAGAGCTGTGCTTTCTTATTGCAAAAATCTGTTTGAACTCACTGGCTCGGTTCACTTGGCTATTTCCAAGCATTAGGTCATGTCACTTGGCAATGTTTTGGTTGAGATGCATATATTCTGCTACTGCTTTCAGGGAGCTTGTGTGAACAAGAATTTAGGTCTCACTCCATTTTCCTGAATAAATGCGATTTAATGAATAAACAACTACAGCAACAGGAGTTACCTGCAGACTAGGGCATATGTATATACAATATTAGAATAGTTTGTTCATCACTTTTTCACAATCTCCTCTTGTAATTCAGGCCACCAAAATGTTGCTTCCTGACAACATGTTCATTTTAACTCTGAGAAGAAAAATAAATCTGATAGACCTGAAGCCATTTGTGACATATTGCAGATTATTAATCATGGATTCCACATCATTCGTCTGTAGAGAACTGTAGCTTTGCAGAGCTTTAACTTCTCAGCAAATACCTCACATTAAAGGCAAAACCTCTCTGTGAATGAGACATTGAAGTTGCACAGTTAAAACTATAATAAATAAATAAACAAACAGAAGTAAGAATTAAGGTTCTAAAATCAACACAGTTTTTACATTAAGTTCTCGCCCTAGATTTCCCTTCTGCTAGGAGTCCCCTCTTTTTGTGGTGGTGGGGAGGTAACATATGGCTGGTCCTCATTCCCTTTCCTCTTTGCAAAGTTCTTCTTTCTACCTTGAAGGAAAATCCCAGCAAAAGAGGAAGTTAAAAGCCAGGAGGAAGTTTTGGAGAAAATAAATAAAGACAGCGAAGGGCAGGTTAGAGTTAAAAAGCAGGTTACATAGTCTGGAGGTTCTAAAATCTCAGAATATGAAAGGCACCTAAGGTCCTTACTGAGGCTATTCACGTGCTGACTGCAGCCCACAGGCTTTATCACTTTTAATTGTAGCGTGAGTTACAAACCAGGAGACTGTGATTGTTGGGAGAGTAGAGCTGGTTGGACAATCAAGCAAAAAAAATGATTGGCAAACATCAAATTATTTTGTATTTGTTTTGGGGTATTTTTAAATTTCCCGTGAATTTCAGCTTCCAGTTTTTCATCCAAAAATCCAAAAAAATTTCATTGAAAGAATGCTTTGATAACAGTTTCCATCATCTGAAAGGAAGAGTCATCTGCTTCTGTATTTCTAATGCATCCCGTAGTCCATTGAGACAAAAGGCCTGGTGGGTTTGGAAAGATTGTGACTGCCTGGGAAAACAATCACCCTTTATTTCTTAGCTGCCACTCTCTTCCTGCTCTGCACCTTAGTCGTCCTGACATTAGTGCCACATTTTTGTGTACTATGTATAGTAGATCTTGTTTTATTTTACAGCCCACTCCGTACAGTGACAGTGATTCCAAACCTCCATTCACTGGAAATGCTGCGAGGTGCTAACTCCATTGTGGCGCTTTGAAACTTCTTGGTAACTGCTTTGAGACTTCCCCACAAGTGGCTCCTCCTGTGTTTTCTGGCTGCTGCCTCAGACCGCAGCGAACTATGTGGTTTATTTCATAGCTGCTATATGTTTATGGAAAAGAAGAGTCTATGCAGCTGCCAACGTTAATTTGGAAAATATTTTCTGCTGGCAGAGCCTGCCTTATTAAGGGAGGAAGAAGAACAAACACCCCGTGTGGCCTGCATCATGCAGGAAAGCACACCACCAAGCCCAAGTGCTGCAGGAGGAAGTGCCTAGGGAATAGGACGTACAAACTAACTTCTAGGAACTGCCTCACACCAATTCTGCTGGCACGCAATACAATCCGTTTCCAAGTGCTAGGTCATTGGTCAGAATGTTTCCTAAGCTTTACAGCCCAAATTCTCCTCTTCATTCTGGCAGTGTACGTTCAGAGTAAGTTAATGACCAGTGAGGCACCCCTCTCCAAAGGTGAAAGTCATCAAACACACATGACACACTTTGTGTGTGTGCACCTGTGTGTGCAGGTATGTACCATTAAGTTTTCAGTTTAGTTTATTTTGGACACCCAGAAAGAAGGGTGTTTCCCAGAATGCAGGGTGGGAAATGTGTGTTTCCACTCAGGGTGAGTGGCGGAGATGGGGATCTGTCATTGTAAGGGGATATCAACCCTCTCTCAAACGAGTTTGTCTGAGAACCACACCAGGTTTAGCACTGGCTAGGGGGCTGTTGCCAGTACCAACACCTGGGTAGGAGCTGCACAGTGCTGAATAATGCTTGTGACCTGGGTTTGTTTTAGACTCCATGGGAGTTGATCTGGGTAAATCCAGAAAGAGGCTCCTTTACCAAATCTTCTGAAAAGGCAGCTTGGCTCTTAGGGTGCTTTATCATCAGGGACATTCTTCGTCCCCGACGGCTTACAATATTAAAGCCTCTAATCACATGCTTTTAAGGAGACTCCCCCACCAGCTATCCTCACTCCCCGTGGTAACAGGTTCAATGGCTTTCTGAATCCCACCCATGCCTTAAAAACAAACCCAGTAAATGGCTGGTGACAGAGCTTTGAATGTAAAAATAAGTTTAAATAATATCCCAGGAGACTGCAAATTGTATGCTCCACAAAGCTAATGAACCAGCCAGCATTTTCTACCTATAACTTCAGTTTATATAAAAAAAAGTTCTCATAAGCTAAAATTGGGTTCAACATATAGTTTGCAGAAAGCCTAAAATTAGTTATGTAACAATTTAAAATGTACATGCCTCTAGTTTGGAATATTTCTTTGTGGCCACAAAAGCCAGGCCAAGGGCAGCTCTGTGCATGTGTGGTCTCCCCAAAACAAATCAGTTAGGGGAAAATATTTCCTTGGCATGACAAGAATTCACAGCATTTGCCACACCTGGAGAAGCGTATTGAGAGGCATGCATCCTGCTTGAGAATGCTAACAGT
Source organism: Gopherus flavomarginatus (assembly GCF_025201925.1). Taxonomy (NCBI): domain Eukaryota; kingdom Metazoa; phylum Chordata; order Testudines; family Testudinidae; genus Gopherus; species Gopherus flavomarginatus. Next base: position 15,677,802 of record NC_066641.1, on the reverse strand, counting down.
GTGCCCCTATTTTTCTTGAAAAAATGTTTTGCTAATTTTTTTTGACCATCTGAAAGGAGTGTCACCTGTTTCCGTATTACTAATGCACCCCATGGTATTTAAGAGTCCCTCTCTAGCAGGGATAGATGAAGCTGTGAGTGTCAGGAGCTGGTCATCCCTGACCTCATCTCCAGCCACTAGCTCTCTGACTGGGATAGGTATAGTTTCAAGTGCTAGAAGTCACCTGCTCTGCAGTGGAGAGACCTACCAGGACCAAATGCAAAGAACTCTGCCCCTCCAGTCTCGTTTCTCACAGATAAACACAGACCCTTAGGCCAGAAGCTGTGACCCTCTCTGCTCTGCCCTTAAGTAGAGATGGGCATAAGTCCAATCAAGTCATCTCTTGCCAGGCACTTGCTCTTGTTAGTGATGGATGCCAATCCTGTACCCAAGTTCCAAGAGCCATGCCACTCCCTGCTCTCCAGAGGGGATGGTCACAGGCCTGAATGCCAAAGGTCTTGCTCCTGTTGCCACATGCTCTCCAACCACTGGGGAAAATGACTTTAGATGTTAGTTATCCTGGGATCAACTGGCTGTAATTTACTGGCTGGCATGTCTTTCTGTTCCTGGCCACTTGAGAATGGAGAGTCTCCTTTAGCTGTTTGCAGGATGGGCGAGCACACAGGTGCACAATTCTGATTCCATCCAAGAGATCACTGTTATCTCTTGGATGGAATCAGAATTGTGCACCTGTGTGCTCGCCCATCCTGCGAACAGCTAAAGGAGTCTCTCCATTCTCAAGTGGCCAGGAACAGAAAGACCTGAGTCACCTCCCAGAAGTTCCCATGAAATACCAAGTGGCCACAGTGCTCAGCTTGGAACAGCAGCTCCTGATTGCAATATTATATAATTGTAAGGAGAACAGCAGTTTATTGTTAACAAATATGTGAGGCACCATCAGTGTGCATAGTGCTTTGTACAGCAAGTGGAGACAAAATCATTACAATCTATGTGAGAAATCATAGTGGGAGATGACAACAAGCAAGGCATGAGGGAGATTTGCATAAAGTAAGAACAGGAGGCTGTATCTTTTCACACCATGCAAGTGTGCTCTCTTTCAATGTGTTTAGATTTTGAGGATGGTATGGCCAGGTGGTGGGCCATCCATGGGTAGATTACGGGAAGTGGTGGATTTTGAATAATCAAGGAATGTTGGTGGCTCCAGGAAAGAAAATAAAGACATGAAAAATGCAAGAGAAAGTGGATTAAGATAATTTTATATCATTTGTGGGGTGAGGAGATTTACAAGTAGGAAAAGCAGAGGGGTTATTGGTGAGACAAGTGAAAGAAACAGAAAGTGCACTACAGGCCCAGTTTGGTTCTGATTTCTGCTTTACTTGCCCAGAGTTTCTCAAGCCTGTGTACACTTGATATTTTGCATCCTAAATTATAAATATCTGGCAGTGCAGAGACATTTTTGCTTTTGATCCACAGTTAAAGCTGACTGTGAAAATCCCTTCATAATCAGCTACTAGTTCATGGGGTTAAAACTGTTGTTGTAGCACAATCTGTGGGAACAACACAAGAGAAACATTTCCTGCAGAAAGAATGCTGAAGTTTAATTACTGCACATCCCATGAGGGAGGGTTTCAATTTTTAGGGCCCTGTGTTCAGACAGTTACTAGGTAGCCAGCTTGTGCAGGAATATTGATGCTTTTAGTCGAATCCCCACTGTGCCAGAGAACAGAGTAGGGGCCCCATTCCCATAACGGAGTAGAAGGAATGCTACACATTTCGCTTCCTTAGGCCTTATTGCTGGGTACATTGCTACTGCAGGCAATTTAATTAATAACTGTCTACATCTCATCATCTATCATTAGCGAAACAGGAGGTGGGGACCCTTCCAAATGCATGCTGTACAAATAAATTAAAGTTGTCTCAATCAATTTTACAGTTCGCTGTTGTCGATAAGCCAGCCTTGCTCTTCCTGCAATTCAAAGTCTCTGTCCTTATCTCATCCTCAGGGCTGGGTAGTTATTTGTATAATGTGAAATAAAAAAACCCATAAAAGCATGGTGCATAGTTATTAAAAATGAAACCTCCCTGTAATAATATTCACCAACTTCATAAGCCCATTTACTGTCAAATTTTAAATGTACTGATGAGCCATCAAGGAGGAGGGTTTCTGGGACTTAGAAATATATAGAAACAGATCCTTGAGATATCAGGAAAATGCTGCTTGAACAACTAAGGCCCAATCCAATGGTAACTGAAGTCAAATAGATGGGAGCCATTCCACTGATTTTAATGGCTATAGGTCAAGCCCTTAGTTCATATCTTCTGTCTATATATGTCAGTGGCTCACGATACATGATGTTTTTCATCTTTGTTTGGACCTGAGATCCCCTTTTAACTTTTCCATAAGAAAATCCCCAAGGAATTGGGATACTTATGTGACTTTCACTTTTTAATGACTGAGAAGTAAAACTTCCCTCATAATTTCTGAACTCTGGTTTGCAGGAATATTTTATAGAAAAGGCCAATACCTGATGATATGAGAGGGGATAAGCTAGAGCAATAGTGACAGAAGTCTCCTTCCACATCAGACTGACTCTGCCAGAAGAGCTTAAGCTCTTATTACTAATTAGTTTAATTAAATTAATTATTATTGTTGTTATTATTATTTATATTTCAGTATTACCCAGGAACCCCAGTCAGAGGTCATGGCCCTATTGTGCTAGGCATTGTATAAATACAGTAAAAAAGACAGTTCCTGCCCCAAAGAGTTTACAATTCAAGTAAAAGACTAGAGCTAACAGGTGGCGATAGACGGACTAGGGGGCATGATAGGGCAGTGGTCTCAGCACACATTGTACAAAGGCCTGATCCAAAGTCTATTATGCTCAGTGAAGAAACTTCTATTGATCTTGATGGGTTTTGGATTGGGCTTAAGTGAAACTTTCTGTCACTTCTGTCAAAATCTGTGTGAATACCCCTCACAGTGGCAGCCACCTTGGGTAATGCAGGCTCTCTCAGCCCTCGAACAGCCAAGTTTTTTTGTGTGAGGAATTTTTGTGTTAATTTGTTGTTAAAGTGTTGTCTATGCCTATGATAGCAGAGCAGTGTCTGCAGGAGACAAATGACAGGGCTTCTCTGCTTCAGTTTTGGCTGGTATCCTTCATTAAGTTTCTGGAGAAGCTGTATTCTTCCTGGAGGGACAAGAAAGGACTGGATCAGTTCCCAGTGAAGACTGTCAGGATTCTCCTTCAAGTAGGGGTCTGGTTATCTTTAAGGAACCAAGCCTCCCTCTCCTTGGGAAATATGTTTGAGAAGGCCAGGGGGATACCACGTGGCCATATCCAATGTCTAAGCTTTGCTCCTTCTTCCAGTATGTCAGTGGGGGTGTTGCCCTAGGAGGAGGGAGGGGTTATTTTGTGATGGGCTCAGTCACTGGTCTGAGTACTAGTTGTGCCCTCTAGCAAAGCAGTAACTTTTTTCCATAGCCAAACTGTGTCTTGTGGCTGCATAAATAGTAGAGTGAGGCTGAGCAGGCTCCAGTGCATGGGTAAGTGCGAACAAGAAAATGCTGATTCTGTGACCTCGCAGGTTCTTATACTGAGCCCATCAATACCATTAAAGGATAGCTTGCAGACCATGGTGATAGGCACGGGATAGAAATGGAACAAAAAAGCCACCCCACCCCACTCCACATATCTGCTACAACCTTCTCTGACTGGTTCCTTTGACAGAGCCAATACAAAGGGTCAGATGGGTGACCTGGCTAGTCGGGTATTTTTCTATGATATGATTGTAACTGTGGCCCCTTTTGGTCTCAGTAAATTGTCCTGTTTGAATGGAGCCAAGCTGAAATAGCATGTTGTACACACACCAGGAAATGATCTCATAATATACAAAGCCTCAGTCTGCAGGTGATAAGTGAGGGCCTAACAACTTAATCTCATCAACTGAATGCTGCTTTGGCTGCTGTCCTGTGCCAGGCCACAATGTGGGGGCTGGAAAGCTATTTTTTCATGTGACAGACTTAAACAGGTAGTTTGAATTATTATAATACAAATGTTCTATTCTGTGCTGTCTGTGTCCTAGATTCTTCTTACTGACATGGAAGAAATACCACAATGCATTTTACAGACAGTGGGACAAGCTATTATACTGACAATTTCCTTTTGGCTATTACATTTTGGATGATGTATTCTGGAAGTCTGATGAAGCTGATTTATTATTGTCTTTAATCTCTTCCTGTTTTATGGTGGTCATACTTATTAACAATTATAGTTTAATTTTAATTATTGATGATACCTCTTCAGAATGTACTAGTACATGTTCTGCAAGCAATCCTTTAATGGTGTTGAAGCTGGTATTATGATTCTTCACTATAGCACTGTCCTTACTATTAAATCTTTGCTGGGAAAGAGGTAGAGACCAACAGTGTATCTGTGTATAGGGGGATTTGGAGCAGGGCCGGCCGGGGTGGGGGCAAGTAGGGCAATTTGCCCCAGGACCCAGGGTTCTTCACTTGCTCTGGGGGCCGCAGAAAACTCTTGCAAGGCCCAGGCCCCCGGAGCTCCGGATCTTCGGCGGCTATTCGGCGGCGAGGGGTCCTTCTGCTCCAGGACCCGCCGCCAAAGTGCCCCAAACACCCATGGCGGGGGGTCCTTCCGCCCCAGGATCTGCCACCGAAGTGCTGGGTCTCTGGCAGCAATTCAGTGGCAGAGGGCCCCCACCACTGAAGACCCCAGGCCTCCTGAATCCTCTGGGAGGCCCTGATTTGGAGTGTTGAGAATGATCAGGGTTGGGAAGATTCAACTCTAGAAATTCACCCAGATAATTCTTTAACATTCAAGCACTCACACAACAAAATGCCATTTTTTTCTTTTAAAAAATGTTTATTTTCCAAAATGTATATCTAAGTTATGCCAAGGAACCAGACTGGCGTATGACTGTCTCAGTCTCAGGGGGACACAGAGGCTTCCTTTGCACCACTCCTTTCCCTCCTGAGCTGTGCCACAGGCTCCACAACCAGCACAAAGAAAGGAGATGGATCAGCCTGGTGACCACTGGCCCCTCTCTTGCTGGGGCTGATTTTAATTCAGAGTCAGAAAAGGCAGAGACTAATTTTATTTTTTCCAGCATTTTGTTTGTTTTTCAAACCTATGAAACTTTAGGATTGTGACGTCTGAATCAGTCTGCATGCTGGATCTAAAGACACAATTGTGTAGTGTCTATTTGACACACACAGAACCTGCTTATCCCACTGTGAGATCTAAACATTTGTGTGCAATATTAGATGTGTTCTCTAGTGAATTTCTAATCCTCAGCAGGAAGGAAGCATGTTCTGGTGACAGACAGCCAACGGAGAATGTCTCTGCAGTGTTTTCTTTTACTTTTTTGGGTTACTTTACTTTGCAAACAATATCTAATGTATATCCTGATAAGACATCACCTCACAGCAATTGCTTACTAGCGCACCACAAATAATGTTACATTTTATCACAGCCTCCCTGCAAAATACAGCAACAAAACACATTGCTCTTTAACTATGCTCTCCCAAAGGAAATTCAGCTACACTGTGCATGCATGGATGGCTAAATCAGCTACATAATAAAATATTTAGTGACTTTGTGCACTGGGTGAGGCAGAGCTGCTGATTTAAAAGTCAAGCAAATATAGAATTCTGTGCTCCCTGTGTGTATGTGTGCACTATAATACCGTACATAATTACATAATTCTATACTAATCATACATGAAGTAAACTGTACTGGAACAGCAGCCTAACATTAAGTATTATAGTGAAATTGGCTAGCTTTCCGATATACACAGCAGTTAAATTAACTTGGTAATTAATAGTAACAGCCCCTGGATTACACCTAAGAAAGTTGACCTGTATTGCTGAGCAGTTATATTACCTCGTATATATTATGCAAATAATGTATGTAACTACAGCCTTAAAGACTGTATTGTAATGATTCATACGCACAAGGGGCAGAGCTAAGGCTGTGGGGGGAAAGTTTTATTTTTGTATTTCTTGTCTTTGCATGCTCATCAGGACAGCCTTTAAAGGGTTTTTATAGCATACATTTTCATAAGGCATTACTCATACTTGTTTGTACATAGCGTCTCAAGGAAGTTACGTTCTCTCTCCTTTGTAGTATTTGTACCCCTAACACAAAGGGAATGGCTATCTTGGCTAGGGAGTTCTGTTGGGAAAGGCCCACCTAAACTGAGACAGACTCGATTTATGGGAAAAGGTAATTATGCTTCAATGAAGGAAATATGAATTCTGGATTGTGTTGGTCATATCTTAACAACTTTTTTCACAATTAATTCCTCCTATGCAGGTGCCTGAAGTTATCTGTGTGCGGCAATTCAGCGAACATTTTGAAGAATAGATCATTGTTTAATTGCGCCATGGTGCTCAGTCTCTGTTGTTAGGCCAAGAGCTGGTTGCACTTACGCAGTTCTGAAAGGAAAGAAAGCAAAAAAAGGGTGGAATTTAGTAACTAATATACAGGAGGCATCACTATGAGCTTTGGATAGTCACTAGAAAGACTGAGCTTGGGGCTGTGGTGGCAGGGAGTTGAAGGCGAGGACAGAAGTTTATATGTTAGACAGTGGACAAGGTAGAGCCATTGGAGGGACTGGTTTAGGAATGACACCTATTTGTTATCCTTAACCACCTCTCTGCTTCTCTGGTCCAGCTGGGGCCACTTTGTCCCCTGGAACAGGTTAAATCAGCTTAGGGGTGGCCTATCTTGTGCCCAACAGCCTATGGCCCCAATGCGCCATTGCAACTGCTGGGACTAGCCAGCAGTGTTCCATGTACACCCCTTACTCCCTCACACCCAGACAGTGTTTCCTGCAGGGGATGGAATAGGGTTGCTATATCAGTCGTGCTTGGCCAGGGAAACTCTTATATCGGAATCATCTCCAAGGGGGGCAGATCCCCTGCCTTCATGGTCCATTTGCACCAGAAGAGTGAATTATGCCCATCGACTTCAAGGTGTCCACTCAATGCACATTAAACTTTACCTGCACAGTGAGCTGGTCCCTTCAGCTCTAGCTAAAACTTCTTAGCTCTCAAACCCTAATTGCTGTTTTGGCACAGGATTCTTGTTTCCTGGTTGTTTGTATTTACTTGCACAATACTCATTGGACATGGTTTTGAGACAAATATAAACCCAGCCATGGTCAATTTAACAGTTTTTTGGGGGGAGGTAATTTGATGGTAAACCATAATTACTAGTACAACTGATATCTTAATTTCCAAGCCAATCTGAGGAGGTGTTTGAGGCACGAATCAGGCTAATTAGAATTCTGTTTGCTCATAATAAATAAGGGATAATTGCTAATTGGGTCTGGTTAACATTATTTTAAGATGGAAACTATTTTAAATGTGAAAGTTTGTCTATACTATTCCATTCCATGCCAGGTCCCAGGCATTCTTCTCCTATTAGCTTGTGGAAAAAACAGTCTCAATTGAGACTCAGTAACTCCTAGGCCAGAATTTTCAAAAAAGCTCAGCACATTGGGTGCTGAATTCTTTTGAAAATCTCACCCCAATCATGGATACTAGCATTTGAAAATCTGGCCTTAAATGAATTTTCCAAGGCCACACAGCTAGTCCACAGCAGAGCTGGAAATAGATTCCTGACATCCAGTCCCCTGCTCTATTCATTCATGACCAAACCACACTCCCTCCCAAACCAAAAATTGCAGGTTTCATTGTTTGTGCATCCATTCAGGGCTATGAAGCCATGATTTGTGATTGACATGAAGTACAACAGAGTGCTGTGCTGGTGATGTTAATACCATGAGTGCAGTTGTATACACTGTATGTATTTAATCAGCGACATGATATTCACCCATTTTCCACAATCCTCCTTCCTCACAGTTTGCTGGTCTATTTGCAAGGACAAAACTATATTCTAGCAAGCCGTGAAGAAAGCTATATAAACAATTTCTTCCAACTTTTCTTCCTTCTTTTTGCCCAGAAACTCCAATCATTTGGTATGGGAATTGTACATTAGAAATATGCACCAGAGGGGTCACTTTTGGATGATATATTTGTTCAGTTACTTTGAGATTTATACTTCATTATCAAGATTACAACAGATTAATTTAAAAGTTTTGTTTTTAATTAGTAGAACTTGCTTTTCCTTTCAGGTGCAATGTATGACTGAGAGACAGTACTGCTAATTACAGCAAATTCCCCATTACCTTTAAATTTCAGCAGTTTCCTGAAGAACAGAGTGAGTGAGGAAGCGATGCAAGGCATGGAAATAACATCCAGTATTTAAGTAATTAAAAGGCTACAGATAAAGTTTTATCTTGTGGAGTCAAACTGGAAGCTCCATTTGCTCTTACGGTGAATAAGGAGAGTGACATTTAACTAGAAGACTCCCTTCCCCTGACCATGGACAGTCACCCTTCCCACCACTGCTCAGTAAGTGTGTTCTTGATCTGCTCTGGAGCCTACTGTAACTTACTAGCACACTCCTCAGACAGCTGTTTAAGACTGTCCTCTGCATCATGAGCTTCTTAAAGCGGATGGCAAGGACAGGGAATGCCAAGTGTCAGAGTGGGCTAGAGGGTATGGTAAAGGGCACAGTGGCCAGTGATCATATTTACTCCAAGCTGCGAATATTCTCAATCTAATGAACGATTTGCAATGGGCAGATTGGCAGCTCCGGTTATTCCCATTTTAAGTTATTTTGTTCCACCATTCGAGATCTAACAAATAAAATCAAGGAATCTCCATTTTTACGTGAGCGTCTGTATCCATAGTTCCAGGGCAAATGCTTCCCTTATTTACAAAAGGGCTCAGGGCCCTGGGAACCCAGTGAGGGGAAGAAAGGGGGTCTGCTCCCATACTTTCTTACCCAGAAAAAAATCACTGATTCAGTCAAACACCACAAAGGGTCTCCCTTAAAGCTACAGGCTCCTCACCTTTGTCTTACTACCCAGCTGGCCACTGTCATGGCAACCACAGAGGCCATTCCAAAAGGAGAAAACTGCTTCATAGTAAGAGAAAGCCTGTTGACTGAGCGTGCCTGGTCATAAGAACATAAGAATGGCCATACTGGGTCAGATCAAAGGTATCCAGTATCCTGCTACCGACAGTGACCAATACCAGCTGTCCCAGAGGGCTCTGAACTTTAGGGTACAAATGTGGGGACCTGCATGGACACTTCTATGCTTAATTACTAGCTTAGATCTGGTGCACTGCCACCATCCAGAATTTCAGTGTCTGGAGCACTTTCTGTCCCCCCCAAAACTTTCCCCTCCCTGGGTTGCCTTGAGGGACTTCACCAATTCCCTGGTGAACACAGATCCAAACCTCTTGGATCTTAAAACAAGGAGAAATTAACCATCCCCCTTCCTTTCCCCCCACCAATCCCTGGTGAGTCCAGATCCAATCCCCTTGGATCTTAAAACAAGGAAAAATCAATCAGGTTCTTAAAAAGAAAGCTTTTAATTAAAGAAAGAAAAGTAAAAATCATCTCTGTAAAATCAGGATGGAAAATACTTTACAGGGTAATCAGATTCATATAGCCCAGAGGAACCCTCTTTACCCTTAGGTTCAAAGTTACAGCAAACAGAGGTAAAATCCTCTCAGCAAAAAAGGAACATTTACAAGGTGAGAAAACAAAAATAAGACTAACACGCTTTGCCTGGCTGTTACTTACAAGTTTGAAACATGAGAGACTGATTCAGAAAGATTTGGAGAGCCTGGATTGACGTTTGGTCCCTCTTAGTCCCAAGAGCGAACAACCCCCAAAACAAAGAGCACAAACAAAAAACTTCCCTCCACCAAGATTTGAAAGTATCTTGTCCCCCCATTGGTCCTCTGGTCAGGTGTCAGCCAGGTTTACTGAGCTTCTTAACCCTGTACAGGTAAAAGAGACATTAACCCTTAACTATCTGTTTATGACACATGGCAACCACAGAGGCCATTCCAAAAGGAGAAAACTGCTTCATAGTAAGAGAAAGCCTGTTGACTGAGCATGCCTGGTCATAAGAACATAAGAATGGCCATACTGGGTCAGACCAAAGGCATCCAGTATCCTGTCTACCGACAGTGACCAATACCAGCTGTCCCAGAGGGAGTGAACCTAACAGGTAATGATCAAGTGATCTCTCTCCTGCCATCCCTCTCCACCCTCTGACAAACAGAGGGTAGGGACACCATTCCTTACTCATCCTGGCTAATAGCCAGTAATGGACTTAACCTCCATGAATTTATCTAGTTCTCTTTTAAACCCTGTTATAGTCCTAGCCTTCACAACCTCCTCAGGCAAGGAGTTCCACAGGTTGACTGTGCTCTGTGTGAAGAAGAACTTCCTTTTATTTGTTTGAAACCTGCTGCCCATTAATTTCATTTCGTGGCCCCTAGTTATTATATTATGGGAACAAGTAAATAACTTTTCCTTACTCACTTTCTCCACACCACTCATGATTTGATATCTCTGTCATATCCCCCCTTAGTCATCTCTTTTGCAAGCTGTAAAGTCCTAGCCTCTTTAATTTCTCCTCATATGGGACCTGTACCAAACCCCTAGTCATTTTAGTTGCCCTTCTCTGAATCTTTTCTAATGCCAGTATAGCTTTTTTGAGATGAGGAGACCACTTATACGCAGTATTTAAGATGTGGGCGTACCATGGATTTATATAAGGGCAGTAAGATGTTCTCCATTTTATTCTCTATCCCTTTTTTAATGATTCCTAACATCCTGTTTGCTTTTTTGACTGCTGCTGCACACTGTGTGGACATCTTCAGAGAACTATTCATGATGATTCCAAGATCTCTTTCCTGATCACTTGTAGCTAAATTAGCCCCCATCATATTGTATGTATAGTTGGGGTTATTTTTTCCAATGTGCATTATTTTACATTTATCCACATTAAATTTCATTTGCCATTTTGTTGCCCAATCACTAAGTTTTATGAGATCTTTTTGAAGTTCTTCACAGTCTGCTTTGGCCTTAACTATCTTGAGGAGTTTAGTATCATCTGCAAACTTTGCCACCTCACTGTTTACCCCTTTCTCTAGATCATTTATGAATAAGTTGAATAGGATTGGTCCTAGGACTGACCCTTGGGAAACACCACTATACTCCTCTCTATTCTGAAAATGTATTATTTATTCCTACCCTTCGTTCCCTGTCTTTTAACCAGTTCTCAATCCATGAAAGGATCTTCCCTCTTATCCCATGACAACTTAATTTATGTAAGGGCCTTTGGTGAGGGACCTTGTCAAAGGCTTTCTGGAAATCTATGTACACTATGTCCACTGGTCCCATTTCCACTGTTTTGAAGACTGTAGGAGTTACAGTCTACTGGAGGGACTTCTAGGGCAAGGGCAACAGGCAGGCAGTGACAACTGTAGCTATTCATTCTCTGAAACAGAAGCATCTGGACAAGAGGAGATTTCCTGAAAAAGCAATCTGGGTACAGATGTCACTACAGGCTGGTACTACTTGGAATGGTCCTTTCTGGAGTCACTATCTGCTCTTCTCCTTGATCTTTACCTGGAAATGCTTTCATTAATTCTCCCACAAGTTGTTTGCTCAGTGCCTCTGCTAACGTATGTGTATATAGCAGGTCAGCCCAATCCCATCCTGGGTGTGTCCTTTGGGAAGGCGAAGCCCTCAAAGGGATAAGCGTGCCTTGCTACGCTCCTCTAACGGCAACAAGGTGCACAGTGTGTGGTGGTTTTAGCCAATGCCTTGCTAGCATTCACAGAATGACATGTACCTCACTGAAAATTTACCCCGGGGTCTGATCTGAGTTAGGGTCTTATCAAATCAGCTTTTGACCACTGGCTTTGTGTGTGTGCACTGAGGTTTCTTATGTCTTAACCAGATGAAAATTCCCACCCCCCATCTCCTGCTCATCACTTCTGAGACCATATCTCCCTCCCAACTCTTTTGTGACTATTATAAAAATTATCCCCCGAAACACAGAGATCAAAGTTCATTTAAACTCATGGATGACGTGCCTCTTGAAAAGCC